>NC_133659.1:247922066-248259554 GCF_037893015.1 Macrotis lagotis
TTTTCTCAAAACCTAAATTGGTCAAATGGAAAACTCCTTCAAAAATAGAATTGACCAACTGGAAAAGGACCTGCAAAAGTTAAATGAAGAAAATTCTTCTCTTAAAAAAAGAATGGAGTTTGTGGAAACTAATGACTTCATGAGACTGCAAGAGCCTGTTAAACAAAACCAAAAGAATAGAAAAAAATAGAAGAGAATGTAAAATACTTTATCAGCAAAACTGCTGACCTTGGGAATAGATCGAGAAGGGACAACCTGAGAATTATTAGTCTTCCTGAAAACATTGAAGAGAATAAAAGCCTGGGCTTAAAATTACAAGGTTAATTATAGAAAATTTCCCTGATATCATGGAACCAGAGAGAAAAATAGTTATTGAAAAAGATCCTAAAATGAAAACACCAAGGAAAGTTGTGGCCAAATTCCAGAACTATCAGATAAAAGACAAAATCCTGAAAGCAGCCAGAAAGAATGGATTTAAATACAAAGGCACCACAGTAAGGATTATGCAGATCTAGTTACATCAACATTAAGGGATTGAAGGACTTGGAATGAGATATTCTGAAGAGCAAGGGAGCTTGGAATGCAGCCAAGAATCCACTAGCTGGCAAAGCTGAGCCTTTTCTTTGGGGGGGGGGGGGAAGATGGACATTTAACAAAATGGAAGACTTCCAACAACTCCTGATGGAAAAAACAGAGCTAAACAGAAAATTCAGGTAGCAAACTGTAGACTCAAGAGACACATGAAAAGGTAAAAAACAAAAAGGGGGAGTAAAAAAAAAAACCTGCTATCATATAATATGAAACTGACTATATCCCAGGATGGGAAAAAGATTCTCATAACTCTTAAGAATTGTAACTCTATCATAGATAATATACTTAGCCAGAAATGATGGACACTCATGACTTATTCAAGAGACTGCTACCCAGTGGGATGAAACTGGCTATATTCATACTTGGGAAAAAGACTCTAATAACTCTCAAGAATTGTAAGACTTAAAGAAAATATACTTAGCCAGAAGTGATGGATACTCAGAATTTTCTTTGATTCAGATAGAATGATTTAAAAACAATTTCTCCTTAAAAAGTGGGGCAGGAAGGAGATGGGAGGAGGGAGGGGAATGAGTGGGGTAAATCTCATTACATTAATAGGTACAAAATACCTATGGTAATAGAGGCAAGGAAGGAAGGAGATGAGAAACACCTGAATGTTCTTCTCATCAGACTTGGCTTACAGTAAACTTAACACACACACTCACTTAACTTGAAAAACATCTTACCTTTCTGGAATGGGGGAGTGGGGAGAAAAATGGAAATTAACAGTAGGAAGGGAAGGGAAAAGGGGAAAAAGGGAAAGGGGAAGGGGTGGATATAGGAGGGCAAAGACACTGAAGGGGGTGGTATTCAGAAATACTGGGGAATGTGGATAAGGGGGGGAAGGGGGAAAATAGAGGAAAGATACATGGAGGGCAATAAAGAGTTAGTAATTATAACTTTGAATGTGAATGGGATGAACTCTCCTTTAAAATATATGCAAATTGGGGCAGCTTGGATAGAGCACCTCCCCTGGAGTCAGGAGTAACTGAGTTCAAATCCAGCCTCAGGCACTTAATAATTACCTAGCTGTATGGCCTTGGGCAAGCCACTTAAACCCATTTGCCTTGCAAAAAAACCCATAAGCAAATAGCAGAGTAGATTAAAAACCAGAATCCTACAATATGCTGCTTACAAGAAATTCATTTGAAGCAGAGAGATACATATAGAGTAAAGGTAAAAGGTTGGAGCAAAATATATCTTGCTTCAGCTGAAGTGAAAAAAGCAACGGTAGCAATCCTTATCTCAGACAAAGCTACTGAAAAATAGATCTCATTAAAAGAGATAAGGAAGAAAACTATATCTTCCTAAAAGGTACCATAGACAATAAAGTAAATTCAATACTAAATATGTATGTACCCAATGGTATCTTCCTCTATTATAGGGTATTTCAGAGTAAAGGCTAACTTGATTTTTTTATATTTGTATCCTGAGAGCTTAGTCGGTTGCTGATAAAAATCTCTCTCTCTCTCTCTCTCTCTCTCTCTCTCTCTCTCTCTCTTGCTCTCTCTCTCTCTCTCCCTCTCTCTATCCTCTTCCCTTTTTCATTATCCTTTCTTATCCTCTCCTTCCTCCTCACCCTTCCTTTTCTCTTCTTTCTTCCTTTCTTCTCCTCCTCTTCCTTCTCTCCTTCCCCCTTTTCTTCCTTTCCCTATTTCCCTGTCCCCTCCTACCCTCCTTTTCTTCTCTCCCCTCCCATCTCCTTCCCTCCTATTCTCTCTTTCTCCCATCTTCTCTCCTGAGGTCTATTAAAACAGTTAGTATCTGTCAAAACAGTATATAAATGTTAACTTCATCAATATTGATAATCTTCAGGATGATAGAGATTTTAAAGTCCAAAGAGTTAGGAATGGAGTCAGGTTTGAATTCAGTAAAGTCTTCTCCAAAGTGGGTGTTGGGGTGTCAAAACTTTTTGGGAGGACATGGCATGAGCCAAGAGATACAAGAAGGAATGAATGATCAAAGAGTAGAGGGTAGAAAGACAAGTTGGTCTATTATCCTTGTAATAGTCAATAGGAAATTTTATCTCCAAGACAACAAAATCTACCCTTAGATCATTTAAGGCCAACACAACTCATCATGACCCTGATCTCCATGCCTTTCCAATATTATGAAAGTTCTTAAACTTCTCCTTTCTATGAAGGAACAGACCTTTAACATAGATATAACCCAATTCCATCAATTAAAACATAAGCATTTATTAAGCATCTACTATATACTAAGCACTAGGGATACAAAGAGGTAAAAGACAGCCCATATCCTCAAGAAATTACAATCTAATGGAGGAGACAGTAGGCAAACACAACAGTAAGGGACAAGGTAAAAATGAAATAATTAACAGAGTGAAGGCCCTATAATCAAAATGGGTTGGGGGGAGGTCAGTAAAAGATGGGATTTTGCTTAGGACTTCTAGAAAGACTGGGAACCAAATTTGTGGAACCAAATAGAGAGAACACTCCAGGCATGGGGAAACAGCCAAAGAAAATGCTCAGAGTCTAGAGATGAAAGGTCTTCATTTTAGAATGACTAAGAAGAACAATGTTACTGGATCAAAGCATATGTGGGAGAAATGAAGTATAAAAGGCAGGAAAGATTGGAGGGCACTAGTGTATGACCAGTTTTGAGTGAGAACCAGAGCATTTGTTTTGGATCCTGATGATCAGAGGGAGTCACTGAAGGTCATTGAACAAAGAGAATAATATGATTAGCTCTGTGATCTGGGAAAACCACTTATGTGACTGAATGGAGGATGGATTGGAGTGGGTAAAGACTTGAGACCTGTAGACTCACTAGCAACTATTGCAATAGTGCAATAATCCAGGCATGAGATGATGAGGATCTGCACAAGATGGTTGTTATTGTACAATCAGGAGAGGAACGTGTCTCTCTATATAGGCAACTCATGCATTCTATGATATTATCAAAGACTTACGCTCAGGAGGAGAAAAGGGGAAGTATTCAAGAGTTGTTTTTTACCAATCCTTGGCCATAAATTGGATATAGGAAATGATAGATAGTAAAGTCCAGGTTTACTCTTAGTTTTCAAACAGGAAAGATCGAAAGGATGGTACTCACCTCTTCACCTGCTCATAGCCCCAGCTGTGTAGCTGCCTTTAGGAAAAATCAACCTCCTCCTCAATTATCTTACTAAGTTCTGTCACCTTCTCCTGAATTTTATAAGAAACCACCAAATATATTGGATAGATTGGATTGGAGAAGTTTACTTTGACCCCTGATTGGAGTATAAATTCTAATGGGGAGAGACTGTAGCACAGAAACAGGTTGGCTGTTGCAGTAGTTCAGAAATAACATGAAGAGGACTCATGAAACTCAAAACCTTACAAAAAATGATTGTTGAAAACTATCTTTTTATGAAGTTAGAAAATAAATAGAAAAAAAAGATGATGAGAGCCTGTACCTTTGCCTATTGTAGAAGAAGAGAGAAGAAAACTTCATAAGAAATGGGGTACAAAGGAAAAAATAGATTGCCCCAAATATGATATGTTCCAAATAAATCTCATTAGCTTCTCTCAAGAATTCAGAATAATAACTCAGAAAATATGGAGGAGGAGACTTCTGGCCAAGATGGTGGAGAGAAGAAAGGCAGTGTGCTAAGATCTCCTTATCTTCCCTCATATATAATATGAAACAAATCTCTTAACAGAAGTCCCATCAACAAAAACCCAGAAAAAGAAACTAGGAGAAGAACATCTATGAAAAAGATCTGTCTTCAGGGATCCTGGGTGAGCTGAAGGCAAAGAGCAGAGAGCCAGTGAGGAAGGGGTGAGAACCGGACTAACTTAGGATCAGCCCAAAAGACTGAATGGTCATGGGATATGCAAAGATAATTTACAGATGAAGAAATCAAAGCATTCCATAGTCCTATAAAATTGCTCTAAATTACCTCCTATTGGAGAAATGAAAATTAAAGCATCTCTGAGGTACCACTTCATACCTCTTAGACTGGCCAATATGACCAGAAATGACAATAATCAATTTTGGAAGGGATGTGGGAAATCCGGGGCACTAATATATTGGTAGTGTAGCTGTGAACTCATTTAACCTTTCTGGAGAGCACTTTGGAATTACACCCAAAGGGCAATAAAAATGTGCACACCCTTTGATCCAGCAATAGCACTTTTGAATCTATACCCTGAAAACATAGTGAAAAAGGAGAAAAACATCACTTGTGCAAAAATATTCATAGCTTCCCTGTTTGTGGTGGCAAAGAATTGGAAATTGAGTGAATGTCTATCAATTGGGGAATGGCTGAATAAATTGTAGTATATGTACCTTATGGAACACTATTTTTCTGTTAGAAACCAGGAGGGATGGGAATTCAGGGAAGCCTGGAAGGATTTGCATGAACTATGCTGAGTGAGATGAGCAGAACTAGAATAATATTGTACACAATAACAGCAGCATAAGAGTAATATTCAACCTTAATGTACTTGCTCATTTCCAAACAATGCAACAATCAGGCACAATTTTGGGCTATCTGCAATGGAGAAAATCATCTGTATACAGAGAAATAATTGTGGAGTTTGAATGAACACCAAAGGCTTATTACCTTTAATTAAAGAAAGAGTTATCATATTATATAATTTTGCTATTTCTTATGCTTTATTTTTTTTCTCTTAAGGTTATGATTTCTGTTTCACTACATTCAACTTAGATCAATGTATACCATGGAAACAATGAAAAGACTAATAGACTGACTTTTGTGGGGGTTGGAGGGAGGGAAGTGAGATTAGTGGAAAAAAATGTAAAATTCAAAATAAATAAATAAAAGAAAGTGTGGGGGAAATCATGTTTCCAGATTTTTTTCCCAAAAAATGAATCTTACTGTTTATTTCATGCCGTAAGACATGCTACTGCTATATCTTCCTGTTTCATTAGAAACTGATCCCAAATCTGCCCTTTGTGATCAGGATCAAAATTCCTTAGGGATCATTAAACTTTAATTCCTTATGATCCTTTTGTTTTTGCACTTAGTTGATTCCCCTGGGCCCTATTTAATAGTGGAAGAGATCAAAAAATAACTTTTTTTGTGCCATCAGTTGATTACCCTGAACCCACTGTAAGACAGGAAGAGATAAAGCACATATCCTTTTTTTTTCAAGTGGATATTTTAGAGAGGAACTTGTCTCCCTACCCACACAGTTCATAACAGTATGTGATACAAGCAGGAAAAGATCATGATTATATCTCATTAAAATCATCCAGTCTTCCTTTCAATTTTGAGAAGTAAATGCAATTTTTTTCCTTCCTTGAAAAAGATTGCTTATTCAATATCAGCTTAGAGTTATTTGGAAAAGGAGAGGATTTGATAGAAACTGAGGGTGTTTTTCAAATTAAAGGGTAGGGTTGTACTAAGGTCTATATATGCTTTTCCAATAAGAAATTTTTGCCAGAACTTGGATTATACCAAAGACATCTAGGGGTAAAGTGCTGTGAAAACATGAAACAGTACTTGAAAGGTAAGAATGAAGAGATTCCTTTTCCCTTTATGGGGTTATGTGAATGAAATGTTGGTGACTCCACCATTCAAGAGCAGGGAGATAAGATTTTATTTCTTTAAAAAAAAAAACAGCAATCATGGATTTTTCAGAGATTGAATCAAGAATCATTCCTGAGATAATTATTGTTATTCTTCAATCCACATAACTTTTGATTTTTAATTGACTTTTAATGACAGTGGAGTAATGGAACAGATCTTCCAAATAGGTGGATTGCTAGTGTCTTTTGAGGTAACACACTCTAAAAATGGAAAGAAACTCATATTCCTTGGGCAGAAAGAAGAAGAATAGGAGTCTCAAAATGGAATGCCTGATGTGGGGAACAAGTATCAGATCTGTTTGACTAAAACAGAGAATGCATAAAGAGAAACAATATGATAGAAGACTGGAAAGATAGGTGAGGAAAGTCAAATTTTGAAGGATTTCCAGTGTTAACGAGAGTACTGCATTTTTTCTGATGGCACTGGGAACCAACTGAAAATCTTTAAGAAATGTCTACTTTGGGCAGCTAGGTGGCACAGTGGATAAAGCACCGGCCCTAGAATCAGGATTACCTGGGTTCAAATCCGGTCTCAAACACTTAATAATTACCTAGCTGTGTGGCCTTGGACAAGCCACTTAACCCCATTTGCCTTGCAAAATCCTAAAAAAAAGTCTACTTTGAGAAATACTACTTTTTTTGGTGATTTATATGAAAGGGAAGGCAGTAGCAGCAGGGAGACCAATAGGCAGTACCTTTATATTCTACAAGTGAGGTGATGAGCATTAAAACTAGAGTGGAGGCACTGTGAGTCCAGGAAAATGGGATGAATTGTATAGTTCCAGTGAAAGAAGACTGACAAGACTTTCACACCAATAGGGAATGTTGAGTAAGGAAGAGAAAAAAATTAATGAGTGAATCTAAAGTAATGACTGCAGAGAGGAGAAAGATGTTCTCCAAAAAGATAGAGCTTTTAGAAGAAGTGATAGGTTTTGAAGAAAATGAGTCCTATATTTGGTGTGTTTAGCTGAACAAACTGTTAGGGCAACCAAGTGGAGTGGAATAACAGGCAGTTGAAAGTAAGAGACTGGATTTCAGGGGAGAAATGTTTACATACATAGACACATATATGTACATGTACCTGCATGCCCTTCTCTCTAAGTATAGACATAACAATATATCTATATCCATCATCTATCAATCCATTTATCTATCTCTCCATCTTTCTCTCTAGCTATCTTCATCCACAGAGACTGATATAATCATAACAGAAAAGTAAATATATTTTTATAAAAACAGAGAGCCCAATTCAGAATCTTTGGGTACATGATTTCCTTGGAAGCTGATGATATAGAAAAGGCAAATGATATTGTAATGGTCAGAGAAGTAGGGAAAAAGGTGTGTGATAGAAACCAAGGACAGCTAGATGGATCAATGGATACACCTCTGGATTTAGAGTCAGGAATCTCATTTTCTTGAAGTAAAATATGAACTCAGATACCTACTATCTGTGTGAACCAATAAGTCACTTAACCCTGTTTATCTCATTTCTTCATCTGTAAGTTTATCTGGAGAAGGATATGACAAAACCCATGTATCTGTACTCAGAAATCTCCAGATGTGTTTGTACAGACTTAGACACAACTGAAAAATGACTGAACAAAAACCCACAATAAAGATAACTAAAGGAAAGAGAAAGTATTTAGGATTGGGTGATGATCAAAAATATTCAGTAAAGTCAAGAAGGTTGAGGATTAAGGAAAGGCCATTGGATATATTATTAAGATGACTATTGATAACTCTGGAAAGATCTACTTCAGTGTGGTGCTTTAGTTGTATGAACTGAGATATTATTTGTTGATGTTTTGTGGATATATTAGAGAAGGAAAGGGCTCAAAACTGATAGAAGAAGGCTGCTTCCAGTCAAAAGAATAGTGATAACTGATTTAAAAAGTAGGATTGATCAAATCTGACATTTTTTTCCTGAAAAAAAAAATTATTTTTCTCCTTGAAGTAACTGACATAGAAGAACTAAAGGATTTCCTATAGAAACCATAATAGTGGTAATCACTCAAAGATCACTCATAGCCTTTTAAAGAATTCAGGTCACATGTAACCTCAATGTTAAAATACTTTGTAGATATAACACTCTTAGATACATTTGAAGCATTGTGGAAAGAGGAAAAGATTCTACAGTAATTGAAAAGGTCAAATGTTATTCTAATTTTCCACAAAAGGGAAAAGCAAAAACTTGCAAATTGTATGTCAGGGATAAATTTATTAGTATTAGCTAATCATACTTGATAATAACATTTGCATATAAAATGTATTTACATCATCAGAGTAACTATTATAAGATGAACTTGGGTAGAGAAAAATGGTTTTTTTACCTAATTAGAAATATCATGTTCACATCAAAATAATCATGATTAGAAGTTTGGGAAAACAAGGTATTTAGGGTAGTCAAAATTTCTATATGAGTGTGGAAATCCAAAAGTTGATATGATCTGAGACAAGCAGAGCTTTCAAGGACAGGGAGATACTATACCCACTGTACTCCCCCTTTATCAGACTTCCTTTAGATTTAGTTTGAGTTCTAGGTGATATAAATGAAATTTATTTCATGGTGAAAGGAAGTACCTAGGGTGGAGAAAGTTCTTGAATTTATGTCAGAGAAGAGGTTGAATAAAGTCAGGAATTTTCTCCTGGAAAAGAGTAAACTCAGGAATAGAGATTTGCTGAGTATAAAGCCATCTTCAACTTTTTGAAGAATTGGCATGTGGATAATCCATGGTTTTTATTCGGTTTGTTTCTATAGGAAAAAATTGGGAGCAAAAAAAAAAAACCTAAAAATTTGAACAGGTGAAAACTCGTGTTCTGGAATAGATGGCTTGGAGATGGGGCAGGTATAGTGTTTGAGCACTGGAAGGAGATGGATGACAATGTTTTTATTATAGTTAATATGTCTTCTATATAATGGAACTACTCAAATTTTACATTTTTGTCTTTTCTTTCTGCAAAAGTAAATTTTTCCACTTGAAGAAACTGAAATAGAAGAACTGAGGGAATTAATAAAGAAACCATAATAGTAATAGTGAGTAATCACTCAAAGTCTCTTAAAGAATTCAAATCAAATGTATACTTGAATGTATACTTTCCAATCTGAGTTTTTAACCATTTTTCTGATAAGAATCAGCTAAACACAACATCTATTCTCTTCTTTATTATGGAAATTTGTATAAAGACATTAAGATCTCTCTTTCGGACTTCTGGCCAAGATGGCAGAGAGAAGACAGGCACAGTTCTAAAGTCTCCTGATCTCTTCCCCATCTATCACATGAAACAAACCTCTTAAAAGAAATCCAACTCAAAAAACCCAAAAAAGAAAAGCCAGGAGAAAGAACATCTACCTCAGGATTTGTCTCCCGCTGCAGCTTTGGTAGAATTCGGGAGGGTGAGTCTGGGCCCAGAGGGAGGATCAGCCCCGATCAGCCAGATTAACAGCTGAATTGGAACCGAGAGTCTGAGGACCTGAGAGCGGGACCTGCTGGATAAGTGGTGGGGCTGGATGAAAGGGGCTTAGGTCTGCGGGGAAGCAGAGGTGCTGGTGTTGGTGCTGTCCCCCTGGAGCTTGGGGACAGGGCTATGGGGAGAGGTCTGGTGCAGGAGAGCTGCGGACGCCATCCCTGGGCTCCTCGGGTCTGAGAAACTCTGAGTCCATGCCCCCACTGCACTGAGGCCTCCTTCCAAACAAACAATTGCAAACTACTTCTGCCTCAGGCACAGGTGTGTGAGCAAAAGAACCAGCCCAGCTGAGGAATGACCTCAGGCCAGGGTAAAGCCCACCATTGATTGAAGGCAGAAGAATTCAATAGTTCCAACTCCTCCCTTTTGGCAAAGGGAGAAGGCCTTGCAATCCAGGTCACAGACACTCCAGAGAGGGCAACCAGCACTGCCTACTGGACAGTCAGAGAAACTGCACTCATTAAAGCCTTTAGCGATCCCAAGGCCAAGTGAACCAGCCCCCCCCCCCCCAAATCAAGGTTTTAGCATAATGAAGAAGAGTCAGCAGAAAGGTGGATCCATAGAAAAATTCCTGGAAGGGAAAGACCTCAACTCAGAGAGACCTGGAACCTCTAAGGAGAATACAGTCTGGTCTTCAGCACAGAAAGACTTCCTTGAAGAAATAAGGAAAGAGCTTAAAAATTTGGGAGAGACAATTAATACCTTGCAACAAGAAAACAAAACCTTAGAAAGTATAATTGGACAAACACAAAAGGAGAATAAATCTCTCAGATCATCAATTGGACAATTACAAAATGAGAATAATTCTCTCAGATCCTCAAATCAGCAAATGCAAAAAGAAATTAATTCTCTCAAAACCACAATTGGTCAAATGGAAAGCTCTTTCAAAACTAGAATTGACCAATTGAAAAAGGAGTTGCAAAAGGTTAATGAAGAAAACTCCTCCCCCCCCAAAAAAAATAATGGAGTCTACAGAAACTAATGACTCCACGAGACAGCAAGAGTCAGTTAAACAAAATCAAAAAATAGAAAAATTAGACGCAAATGTAAAATACCTCAACAACAAAACCACTGACCTTGAGAATAGATTGAGGAGGGGCAACCTGAAAATTATAGGACTTCCTAAAAACATTGAATAGAAAAAAAGCCTGGACTTAATATTACAGGATCTAGTAATGGAAAACTGCCCTGATATCATGGGATTGGAAGGCAAAGTAGTTATTAAAAGAGTACATCGATCCACACCAGAAAAAGATCCTAAAATGAAAACCCCAAGGAATGTTGTGGCCAAACTGCAGAACTATCAGATAAAAGAGAAAATCCTGCAAGCAGCCAGAAAGAAACAATTTAAATATCAACGAGCCACAGTAAGGGATCGAAGGGCCTGGAACGAGATATTTTGAAGAGCACAGGAGCGTGGAATGCAGCCAAGAATCTACTTTCCTGCAAAGCTGAGCCTTCTCTTCCAGGGAATAAGATGGACATTTAATGAAATGGAAGGATTCCAAAAATTTCTGATGAAAAGACCAGAGCTAAACAGAAAATTTGGACATCAAACAGGAGGTTCAAGAGACACATGAAAAGGATAAAAAAAGGGGGGGGGGTAAAAGGGAAAAAAATGCTATCCAGTAAGGTGAAACTGGCTATATCCCAGCATGGGGAAAAAAAAGATTCTCATAAATCTTGAGAATTGTAACTCTAACAGAGAGAATATACCTAGCCAGAAATGAAGCACATTCATGACCTATCCATGAGACTGCTATCTATGACATGTAATTGGCTTAACCCCACTTGGGAGAAAGAATCTAATAACTATCAGGAATTTTGACTCTATTCAATAGAATATACTGAACTAGAAGGGACACTCAGAATTTTCTTTGACTTAGAATGATCTAAAAAATACTACCTCCTTAAAAAGCGGGATAGGAAAGAGCCAGGAGGAGAGAGGGGATTGAATGGGGTAAATCTAATTTTACTAAGAGGTACAAAATACCTCTTGGAATAGAGGGGAAGAAAGATGAGAAACACCTGAATCTTCTTCTCATCAGACTTGCCTTAAAATCAACCTACACATACTCAGTTAACTTATAAAACATCTAACATTTCAAGTATTAAAAGGGGGAAAGGGGGAAGGAGGGATGGAGAAAGGGAAGGGGAGTGTGGGGAAAAAACAAAAGGAAGGGAAGGGAAAAGGGGAAAAGGGAAAGGGGAAAGAAAGGGGAGGGTGTGATATAAGAGGGCAAAAACACTGAAGGGGTGGTATTCTGAAACAAAATACTTGGGAATATGGATAAAGGGGGAGAAAGGGGGAAAAATACTAACAGAGGGAAGATAGCATGGACGGCAATAAAGAATTAGTAATCATAACTTTGAATATGAATGGGATGAACTCTCCCTTAAAATGTAAGCATATAGCAGAGTGGATTAAAAGACAGAATCCTACAGTATGTTGCTTACAAGAAACTCATTTGAAGCAGAGAGATACATATAGAGTAAAGGTAAAAGGTTGGAGCAAAATATATTTTGCTTCAGCTGAAGTAAAAAAATGCAGGGGTAGCAATCATTGTCTCATACAAAGCAGCAGCAAAAATAGCATTAAAAGAGATAAGGAAGGAAACATTATCCTGCTAAAAGGTACCATAGACAATAAAGTAATTTCAATACTGAATATATATGCACCAGTGGGACAGTACCCAAATTCTTAGAGGAGAAGCTGAAAGAACTACAGGAAGACTTAGCAAAACTCTACTGGTGGGAGACCTCAACATCCCACTCTCACATTTAGATAAATTGAATCATAAAATAAACAAGAAAGAAGTTAAGGAGGTAAATACATTGTTAGAAAAATTAGATATAGTGGACTTATGGAGGAAACTGAAATACTTCTCTGAAGTACATGGACCTTATACAAAAATTGACCATGTACTAGGACATAAAAACCTAATGATCAACTACAGAAAGGCAGAAATAATGAATATATCTTTCTAAGATCACAATGCAATCAAAGGCATATGCAATATTGGGCTAAGGAGATATATACCCAGAACAAATTGGAAACTGAATAACCTCATTTTAAAATATGAGTGGACCAAAAAACAAATTATAGAAAGAATTAACCATTTAATTCTAGATATTGATAATAATGAAACAACATGCCAAATCTTATGGGATTCATTCAACGTGACTCTCAGGGGATATATTATAGCTCTAAATGCTTACATGAATAAATTGGACAAAGAGGAAATCAATGAACTAAATATGCAACTAAAAAATTAGAGAAAGAACAAATCAAAAATCCCCAATTAAATACCAAATTAGAAATTCTAAAAATTAAAGGAGAAATCAATAAAATCAAAAGCAAAAAAACTATTGAATTAATAAATAAAACCCAAAGTTTGTATTATGAAAAGCCAATAAAATTGATAAACCTCTGGTCAATTTGATTTTAAAAAAGAAAGAAGAAAACCAAATTGCTAGTATCATAAATGAAAAAGGTGAACTCACCACCAATGAGGAGGAAATTATTTGCCCAACTCTATGCCAATAAATTTAATAATCTAAGTGAAATGGATGAATATTTACAAAAAATATAAGTTGCCCAAGTTAAATGAAGAAGAGCTTAAATGCCTAAACAACCCTATCTCAGAAAAAGAAATTCAACAAGCAATCATTGAACTCCCTAAAAAACATCTCCAGGGCCTGATGGATTCACAAGTGAATTCTACCAAACATTTAAGGAGCAATTGGTTCCAATTCCATGTAAACTCTTTGGAAAAATAGGGAAAGATGGAACTCTGCCTAACTCTTTCTATGAAACCAATATGGTACTGTTACCTAAACTAGGAAGAGGTAAAACAGAGAAAGAAAATTATAGACCTATTTCCCTGATGAATATAGATGCAAAAATCTTAAATAAAATCTTAGCACAACGATTACAAAAAGTTATCACTAGGATAATACATTATGATCAAGTAGGACTTATTCCAGGAATGCAGGGTTGGTTCAATATTAGGAAAACTGTTAGTATACTCAATTGTATCAACAACAAACCTATCAGAAATCATATGATCATATCAATAGATGTTGAGAAAGCTTTTGACAAAATACACCATCCATTCTTCTGAAAAACACTAGAGAGTGTAGGAATAAATGGGCTCTTCCTGAAAATAATTAGCAATATCTATCTTAAACCATCAATAAGCATTATATTCAATTGGGAGAGGCTAGAGGCATTCCCAATAAAATCAGGGGTGAAACAAGGGTGCCCATTATCACCGCTACTATTCAATATTTTATTAGAAATGTTAGCATCAGCAATTACAGAAGAAAAAGAAATTGAAGGAATTCGAATTGGGAAGGAAGAGACAAAACTCTCACTCTTATCAGATGCCATTGTGATCTACCTAGAGAATCCCAATAAATCATCCAAAAAACTACTGGAAACAATTATCAATTTTAGCAAAGTTGCAGGTTATAAAATAAATCCTCAACTTTTCTATGTATGTCTAGCAAGATATAGCAGGAAGAGCTAGAAAGAGAAATCCCATACAAAGTAACCTCAGATAATAAAAATATTTGGGAGTCTCTTTGCCAATACAGACTCAGAATCTTTTTCAAAATAATTATAAAACACTTCTCACACAAATTAAATCAGATTTAAATAACTGGGAAAATATCAACTGCTCATGGATAGGTAGATCTAATATAATAAAAATGGCAATTCTACCAAAAATAAACTAGCTGTTTTAGTGCCCTACCAATCAAAATGCCAAAAAATGATGAATTAGAAAAAATTGTAAGTAAATTCATATGGAGAAATAAAAAGTCAAGAATGGCCAGGAGCTTAATGAAAAAAAAAGTGCAAAAAGGGGGCTTAGCCCTCCCTGATATAAAATTATATTATAAAGCAGCAGTCATCAAAACTGTTTGGTATTGGCTAAGAAATGGAGTGGTGGACCAGTGGAATAGACTAGGTGTAAAAGCAGGAGATGATTGTAGTAATCTGCTCTTTGATAACCCCAAAGAGTCCAGCCATTGGGATAAAAACTCCCTCTTTGATAAAAACTGCTGGGATATTTGAAGTCGATATGGAAGAAACTTAGGTTATACCAACACCTCACACCCTTTACCAAGATAAGATGCAAATGGTTACAGGACTTCGACATAAAAAACATTACTATAAGCAAATGAGAAGATCAAGGACTAGTTTACCTGTCAGATCTATGGAAAGCAGAGCAGTTTATGACTGAGGAAGAGTTGGAGAATATCACCAAAAATCAATTAGATGATTTCGATTACATTAAATTAAAAAGCTTTTGCACAGATAAAACCACTGTAACCAAGATCAAAAGAAATGTAGTAAATTGGGAAACAATCTTTACAACTCATGATTCTGACAAAGGACTCATTTCTGAAATATATAGAGAACTGAGTCATATTTTTAAAACAAAAAGCCATTCCCCCAGATGAGGAGATCAAAGCAATTCATAGCCATATGAAAAAATGCTCTAAATCATTAATTATTAGATAAATGCAAATTAAAGCTTCTCTGAGGGACCACCTCCCACCTTTCAGATTGACCAATGAAATAGTTTACCTGTCAGATCTATGGAAAGGAAAACAGTTTATGACCAAGGAATACATAGAGAACATCATTCAAAAGTAACTCAATAATTTTTATGACATTAAATTAAAAAGCTTTTGCACAGGTAAAAGCACTGTAACCAAGATCAAAAGAAATGTAGTGAATTGGGAAACAATTTTTACAACTAGCATTTCTTACAAAGCATTCATTTCTAAAATATACAGAGAACTGAGGCAAATTTCCAAAAAATAAACCATTCCCAAATTGCCAAATGGTCAAAGGATATGCAAAGGCAATTTTCAGTTGAGAAAACCAAAGCAATCCATAGTCATATGAAAAATTGTTCCAAATCACTGCTTATTAGAGAAATGCAAATTAAATCATCTCTGAGGTACCAACTCACACCTCTCAAACTGTCCAATATGTCCAGAAAGGACAATGATCAATGTTGGAAGGTATGTGGGGAAATCTGGGGCACTAATATATTTTTGGTGGAGCTGTGAACTCATCCAACCATGCTGGAGAGTAATTTGGGATTCTGCCCAAAGGACAACAAAAATGTGCGTACCCTTTGACCCAGCAATACCTCCACTGAGTCTATACCCTAAATAGATTATGAAAAAGGGTAAAAACCACTTGCACAAAAATATTTATAGCAGCCCTGTTTGTGGTGGCAAAAAATTGGAAATTAAGTGAATGTCCTTCAATTGGGGAATGATACAACAAACTGTGGTGTATTTATGTAATGGAACACTATTGTTCTATTAGAAACCAGGAGGGATGGAAATTCAGGGAAACTTGGAAGGATTTGCATGAACTGATGCTGAGCAAGATGAGCAGAACCAGAAACACACTATACAACATAACAGCAACATGAGGGTTATGATCAACCTTGATGAACTTGCTCATCATTGTAGGACATCAACCAGGGACAATTTTGGGCCATCTGCAATGGAAAATACCATCTGTATCCAGCAAAAGAATTATGGACTTTGTACAAAACCAAAGACTATTATCATCAAATTAGAAAAATAAACTTTAAGTAATTTTACCATCTCATACTTCATTTTTCTTCCTTAAAGATATGATTTCTCTGTCATCACATTCAACTGAGATCAATGTATAACATGTAATCAATGTAAAGACTAACAGAATGCCTTCTGTGGGGAGATGGGGTAAAGGAAGCAAGAATGGGGAATAAATTGTAAAACTCAAAATAAATAAAATTTTTCTTCAAAAAAAAGATGGTACCAGAAAATGAGCAAGGGAGAGCCAGAATGGGTTAAATTGCTTTGCATGAAGATGTGTAAAGGATTTATTACAATAGAGGGAGTGAAGGGAGGCTTTGAAAACTGCTTGAAGCTTGTTTTCATTTGATATGGCTCACAAAGAGAGAATAACATATAAACTCAGTTGAGTTCAGAAATTTATCCTACTCTTCAGGCATAGGAGGAAAAATTGAAGAAAGGAAAGGAGCACTGATACAAGGGAGTGAAGAAAAGAATGGAAAAACAAAATGGGCAAGGGAAATAAAAAGGAAGTGACCTGAAAGAATGGGGGGAAGATTGAATGAGGCTTCAAAGCCAAAACATGGGTGAGGATGGCTAGGATGAAGAGAGAAAGAAAAGGACAAGCAGAAGGGAGATAGGATGAACAATAATAAAGAGTTAGTCATTAATAACTGTGATTGTGAATGGGATAAACTCATTCTTAAAGTGAAAGTGCATTGAAAATCAATATCCTACAGTATGTTGTTTACAATAAATATATTGGAAGCAAAAAAGATACAGGGCAAAGAAAGAGACTGGGGCAATATATATTATGCTTGAACCAAATTTAAAAAAAAAAAGCAGAGTTGTCAGTCCTTATCTCAGGCAAAGCAAAAACAAAAGTAGATCTCTTTATAGAAGTAAGGAAGGAAGTTAGAACTTCCTAAAAGGTGTACCTTAGATAGTGAAGTAATATCAATATGTAACATTTATCCATCAAGTGACATCACATCCAGATTCATAGAGGAGAAGTGAAATGAGTAACAGGAAGAAACAGACAGCAAAACTGTACTGGTAGGCAACTCAAACTGCCTCTTTTAAAATCTGATAAATCTAACCACAAAATAAGCAAGAAGGAAATTAAGGAGATAAATAAGAAAAGTTAGATATGATTGTCCTATGGAGAATGTCAGCAGCACATAGCATCTAAACAAAAATTAACCAAGTGTTAGGACATAAAACTCACAATCACATGCAAAAAGAAATATTAAATGCATCCTTGTCAGATAATCATGCAATAAATATAACATATAATAAAGGGCTTATGTAGTAAAAAATTTATAAGAAACTAAATAGCCTAATTTTAAAGAATGAGTAGATCAAGCAACAAACGATAGAAATAAGAATTTTTCTAAGACTATGTCAATAATGTGACAACATACTTAAATTTGTGGACTACCATCAACATAGTTATTCAGAAAAAGCTTTTAGTCTCTAAATACTAACATGAATAAAATAAAATGATTAGTGAATTGTGCATGCAACCAGAAAAGCAGAAAAAGAACAAGCTACATATCTATAATTAAATATCAAATTAGAAATTTTGAAAAATCAAAATATATTAGTAAATCATAAGACTTTTGAACTATTAATTAAAACTAAGAGAATGTTTTATGAATAAAACCCAACAAAACTGATAAATTTTCCAAGGGAATGAAAACACCTTAGAATAATTGGAATATTAGTTGGATTTTAAAAAATTTACATTACAATATTCAGGTGAACTTTTTTTAATCATATCATAATTTATAAAGTGGTGGTTAATGGTGGGAAGGAGAAGAATAAATAAAGGATGGGACAGTTAGGTGGCACAGTGGATAGAGCACTGACCTTAGGTCAGGAGGTTCTGAGTTCAAAGCCTGCCTCAAGCACTTAATAATTACCTACTTATGTGACCTTGGGCAAGTCACTTAACCCTACTGCTTTCCTACCCCCCACAAAAATAGAATAAATAAAAAAAAGAAAAGTAGATGAAAGTATTTTTAAAAAATGCATACAGAATACACCAAAATGTTGGAAAAATATGTGATTGCCAGGATGGATTGATTCCAAAAATACAGAATTGTTTTTTCATAAGTGACTATACAAAGAATCTTTTGTTTTTTAATATAAAAAAGCAAAATTTCATGATTCAGATAGCTGATGAAGAAATTTGAAAAAATCCAACACCTGCTTCCAATACATTGGAAATCATAGAAATAAATGGTACCTTTCTTGGGTTAGCTAATAATATCTATTTAAAACAAAAATCAGATATTAAATGAAATGGAGAAAAGTTAATGGACTATAATATAATCAGTGATAAAGTAAGGTTGTTTATTATTACGACTGCAAATTTTGATAGAATTAACAAATTTTTATATTGTTATGATCAGGATCAGGCTATACAGTGAGTATCCCTCCAATTATTACAGTCATTAAAACATTTCTCTTAAAGAGTACATTATAGCTATATTTCAATGTGTCTTGATTACCACAATATCCAAGGAGAAGTTAATGATGCAGACACAGAACTGACTTCCCAGTAGATTTCACAAAGGGATTTAGATTTGTGTTAGGGCATGAAAGGGAAGCAGGTAAGCAGATTGAGGGGGGTCTGAGATCAGCATTTGAATATGATTGAGAATTTGGCAAAATCCTACTCATAATAGTACAAAATAAGACTGAAAGTTAATTTGGAAGATCTGTCCCTTGTTTATTCAACTTGGACAGCAAATGATCAGGAACTTTGTGAAAAAAACCCCACAACCTTGACCTTACTAGTATTGGGTTATAAAATGATATAAAAAGGGAATGAGGGAGGGAAATGATTGTCTTTAAGAAAAGTAGGTAGGGATGGCTAGGTGGCGCAGTGGATAAAGCACTGGCCCTGGAGTCAGGAGTACCTAGCTGTGTGGCCTTGGGGAAGCCATTTAACCCCATTTGCCTTGCAAATACCTAAAAAAAAAAGTAGATAGAAGGAAACTTAAAGATCTCATAGAAAATAAGGTAATTGGATTATTATTTGCTCTATTGTCAATCTTTTATATACCAAGGAAATCTCATCAGGTGTTCCTTGGAGTTGAGATCTTAGAGATAACCTCTTTAAAAATGCAGGAACTAATCATAGTATGTAAAACTCTTGCCCCAACATTGGACTCTTTCTGCTGTATAGCCTAGCTTTATCTAATGCTATTGTTGTATCTCCCAGTCTCTGTGGCACTGATTCCTTAGCCACCTGATGAAAGTCTTTTAGCAAAGTGAATCTTGTGAAAGATTCATTAGTAATTATAGAATTTATATCTCTAGGGACCTTTTCCTTTGTGCCCTCAATTGATCCCCATAGGCTCACAATAAATTTAGCAGTTAAAACAAATATTCCTTGTTATTATTATACAATTATCTACAGTTTGGTGACAATTTTGCTTTGTTAATCATTCAGGAAATGCCATACACATAGGGACAGAACTTTGCAGACCCTTCTTTTTATAATGATTTTGTCTTCCCTTCATTTATGTCAAGTATATGTAATAACTTTCTAAAGTAAGAAGAATTTGTGTTTCATAAATAGTTTAGAATTACTTGCTAGAGACAGGAACTTGGGATCTTAAAGAGGATGTCAGTATTGAAGTATTCATTTTCAGACCTGCCTGAAAGCATAAGCTTGTCCAGAAGTCCACATATGCTTCTATACTAAAGCATTTCTTCTCAACATTGAATCTTACTTGGTCAAAAACAAGTATTTTATATATTTAATGAAATATACTAAGGATTAGAGAGCTGAAGAAAGGTAAAAACATGCTTCTTTTCCTCCAGGTTCTTGAATAATAATGTTAAGAAAGGTTATTTAAAGTCTAACTGCATAGGAAGAAATAAAGTATTCACAGAAATGTAAGTATGAGAGGAGTTCTTTTCCCTTTATGGACTTGTGGGAATAGAATGTGTGTGATTATTTTTACAATAAAGGGATTAAAAAGAATACAATAGTCTCTTTCACAAAAGTCTAATGTGAATTTGTAACATAGGAAATCAAGTCAATATTGAAATCTTCCTTTTCTTCTGCTTTACATGGACTTTCATTTTTATCTTTTGAAGATAGGTAATATGACCATCTCCATGTGAATTGCTTTTGTGATTTGAGAGTAGGCTAACTGGAAAAGATACTGCTCTCATTCATATGGTATATACAACTTAAGATGGTATATTAAAATTTTTCTTTAATTAACAAGCTCCCTATTTAAAAATGTGAATACTTGATAGGAAAATCACATTTTATTTTATGAGTTAATTTCTAAAAGGGTGAATTAACTGAGGGACTCCTTTTGTTAAGGAGAGAATTTTTTTCCCCTTCATTCTGAAAGGATAGGGCTATTCACAAGGATCTATAAGAAGAATAAAGGGATAAGTAAAGGTAACCCTTAATATTCAAGGCAGGGATTTCTGGATGGGGAAATAAGTATTCAGTAAAATGGATATAGATGCATAGAGATGGGCTTTATAGAAAGATCAGAGGGATTGTCCAAGGATTGTCCAAGAAAGTTTATAACTAGGCCATAATCCTTAGTCAGATAGTCACTCCCTCTCTAATCTTTCTTAGAGAACTTGAGCAAATATTGCTCTCTCTTTTGACCATAGTCTAATTAATTGAGTCAATATACTAGGTCTGGTAATGGGCATAGCTGCATTTTATTAACTATGCACATATCAAGAATTAACAAAAGTCATGATATCTGTGAGATAAGAACTTCCATTCTCCAGACTCATGAAATTCCCCTCAGGAAACTTTTTGGAAATATTATACAGTAACCAAGGAACATATATATATAATTAATTGGAGCCTCCAAAGAAAACTTGTTTCCTTGTATTATAGAGTAACACTGACTACAGATGGGAAACATTGAGTATCTACTAATTGAGTATCTGTTAATTAGTGATAACAGTTCTTCGGTTGTGAGTATGTCCTTCCTAATAGTTAATTTTCTATCCTTGGATAGTTGCATCATACAGACTGATATAGCAGAGATGGCATCCACCAAAAATGAGATCAAACTGCTTTGATTAAAATAACATAATCTATAACCACCAAGGAGTTGAATCTATATCCTCAGAGCTATCACCATGGAAAGATTAGAGAGGGAGTGATTTTCTTACAAAGGACTGTGGCCTGGTAGAAATTTTCTTGGGTAATCCCACTGATCTTTCTATAAACCCCATCTCTATAAACTTAGATCCCTTTTCCTGAACACTTGTTTCCCCATTCATATCTCTCTGCCTTGATTAATGGGATTTACTGTCCTTCCCTTACCCTCTTTTGAGAACTCTTTCATAAAACTGTCTGGTGCTTTATATGTACTTAATAAATTGTTTTTGATACTACTTGAGGCCAGCTCTGTTTAAGGAAGAGAAATACAATCGGGAAGATATAAACAGAAAGAAAAAAATGCATATCTATATCCTGCTTTGGAGTCCAAAGAGAACAAGAAACATGGAATAATACTGAGAGTGGAGAAAGGTCTATACACAGATGCCAGTAAGGTCTGCAAGATGCTGTAAAATCCCAAAGAAAACCTGCATTTTCTGTATAATTTTTTTTCTTATAGAGGCTTCACTTTCCATCACTGGATATATTTTCCTACCTCCTCTCAGAAATGGTTTAGAAAGGAAGTTATTGGGTTATATTTAGAAAGAATGAAAACATAAAGATGGTCAGGCATTCAAGAACTTCCAAGAAACATAAATGAGTTAAATAAAAGTGAGCCAAAATGTTTTTCAAAAGAGTTGAACTATTATGAAAGAAGCATTAAAGATATATGTGGGTTTGTGAATGATTGTGTGTGTGTGTGTATGTGTGTGTGTGAGAGAGAGAGAGAGAGAGTTTGTAGAGCTGAAATAGGGTTCCTGTGGTCTACATTATAGGGAACAGTTAGATTGCTTCTACTCCCGCTCACCACCATTACTTCACTGGTAAGTTAGAGTAGATGTGACAAGCAAATTCAAGTTAGCCTCATCTACATCATGAGTTATGCATGATGACTTTATAGTGGATGGTGAAAATGCACAATGCACATCTCAATTTGGTACTATGTCTCAGGGAAGAACTTTTAGATAGACATGTTCATAGAGAGAAGTGTGACAGCATGGACTCCATGAACCTGGTTCAAGCAATCATACTTCTAGAACTGGTCAGGACTTCAGAGCTCATCCAGACCAACCTGCTCACTTTTCATATGAGGCAATTTAGAACCAGGTTGCTCAAGTGACTTGTATAGTCAAAAAGGAAGTAAGCATCAAAGGCAGGAGATGAATCCATATCCTCTGATTTTGAAGCTAGTTCTCATTCCCCTGTACTGTGCTGCCTATAGGCTAGAGTGATTAGGAGTGAATAAGCATGAAATAACTTTCAGTTGACTGGGACTGACACTATGTGTACATTTCTAGAGTGCTTTTCAGCTTATTTGTCTGAAAATCCCTGCAGAATTCAGGAATGTGGAAAAAGAATTTGCTCAGAGTGGTAGAAGTCAGTGTTCTAGTAAGATGTTGTGTCCAGAGATTATTGAAGTGCTTGATTATTGCACAGATCCCCACAGAACAATTTTAAAATCTTATGGACTGACCTGGGTTCAGTTTAATTCCTTAAACATTTATGAAGTATCCATAATGTGTCACACACTGTGCAAGGTAATGGGAACATAAAGAAAAAAGTGAATATGATCCTGCTTTCTAGGATCTTATGTTCCTTGTTTGAGATGAGGGAAAGTATGAATCAGGAAATGGAATCTTGTATATAGGGATGTGTCAGACATGGTTGACCAGAGTAGTAATGCATGGAATATATGGTATGAAAGAAATCTAAAAGAAGATTGAAAATGTAATTGAAGAAGAGGCAAATTTTCAAAGGTTTACAATGTCCATAAGTGTTCTATATTGTCTTTTAATTTTATTATCTAAAGGCCCTGAGAATTCATTGTAGTTCTTTGAGAAATATCCAAATAGCATCTCTTTGGTATTTGGACCTTAAAGGGAAGGCAGTAGTTGTAGGGAGACAAATTTATCAGTGCCTGTAATAATTTAGGATAGAAGATTATAAGGGTTTGAACTAGGGTAGAAACTTGAGTGAGTAGAGAAAAAGGTGAGTGAATAGAAGAGATGCCCTGGAAGTGAGATTGACAAGGTTATGCATATAATAGCATACCTTGAATAAAGAATAGAATGAATCCAAAGTAAGACTTCAGAGAAGTGAAAGGTGTCACACTTGATATAATTAGAGAATTTTGCAGAAGAGATGTGTTCAGAGGAAGATTAGTTCTGTAACGGGAATGCTGAATAGGGGAAACTGATAAGATAACTAAATAGAGATAAATAACAGGCAGTTGTAAGTAAGAGATTGGATGCCAGAGGAGAAATTCAGCATATATATGTGTGTGTGTGTGTGTGTGTGTGTGTGTGTGTGTGTGTGTATGTATATGTGTGTATGCATATATATATATATGTATGTATATATATTATATATCTTATCTGGGTATATAAATATATACATATATATTCCTCTTAATACCTATCTATCTATTTTCATGAATATTGATTGAAGATAAATATAGAAATAGAAATAGAAGAGAAGAGGGCCTATCAAAAACCTTTGTGGACATTACTACCTTAGTAAGATGAAGATCCAATAAAGTTGACTGATATGTTAGTGGTCAGAAGGGTAGGAAAAGAGTAGTGTTGCAGAACCCAGGGGCAGTTAGATGGCTCAGTGAATAGAAATCCAGGTCTAGCATCAGAAAAATTCAGCTTTCTGTGTACAATCTGGCCTCAGGTACTACTAGATGGGCAAATCCTGGTTTGCCTCATTTCCTCATCTGTACAAGAACTAGGGAAGGAAATGAGAAAATCACTAAAATATTTTTGTTAAAAAAAAACACCAAATCAGTCTTACAGAGGACATGACTGAAAAATTATTGAACAATAGACATAACCCAGGGAAGAAGAAAGTGTACAGGATAAAGTATTAGTTATAAGAGTCCAGAGAACTCAAAATAGATGATGATGATTAGAGGCCGCAGGATTTACCATTTGGAAGACATTGATAATCTTGGAGAGATCTACTTTAGTGCTGTTTTGAATGTAATCATTAGAAATGGAATGGATATTATCTGCTGTTTTTGATGTTTTCTTGGATATATTAGAGAATGAGAGATCTCAAAGTTCTTAGAAGAATAGTGGATAGGATGATGATATCTAATAAGAAAGAAAAAGTAGAACTGCTCAAATCTTATATTCTTTTTTTTCAGCAAAAGATCATGGCTTTTACCCTTGAAGTTCCTGAAGTAAGAGGACTGAGGGATGTGATAAAGAAAATACTGATAATAGTGAGTGATCACTCAAAACCTCTTAATGAATACAAACATCATGGAGCCTTGCATTATGAAATAGTTGGTAGGTGTAACCCCATCAGTTACATTGAAAGTGTTGTGGACTGTCAGAAAGATGACACAGGACTTCTAAATATCAAATGTTCCAATTTTTGATACAAAAGCAAGTAGTCACAAACTATAAATCTATGAATTTGACTTAATTTCTAAGAAAATTATCTGAGTTATTATAAACAATATTATCAACTAATAATATTTAAAATAATGTTAGGCTGCAAAAGTATAATGACAGTATTAGGGTGAATTTTATAAGTTGAAAGTCAGTAAAAATATTTTTACTTGACTTCAAAAATTAGGGTGACATTCAGAATAACAAAGTTATTGTTAGCAGTTTTTCTGAAAAAATAAAGAAAAGTTTTGGGGGATATTTAGGAAACTAAAAGCTCTATATCACATTTGGAATCTGAATTACAGTGACTCTGGAGAATGTGAGACTGGTGATTTAGCGCAACATTCCTTCACTCAAATCCAGCACATTTGTTTGTCATGGCATCACCTCCCTGATGTCATAGCCTTCTTCAAAAACAAAGGACAAATGTTATTACAAGTCATCCAGATGACTTGGAGGTCCAAAAGCTAATGTAATTTAGATCAAACAGAGCTTCTAGGCAGAGGGAGATGGCACAGTCATTGTATTCTCCCTTTGTCAGATAACCAGTAGATCTGATTTGATTTCTTGGTAACATAAAGAAGATTGACATTATGGCAAGAGAAGGTAACTGGAATTAAATTGAATCCATGTCAGTAGAGAATTTGACGAAAGTGAGGAAGTTTATTCTGGAAAAGGAAAACTCAGGGGTTTTGGTGTATAGATAAGGAAATAATGGAGCCTTCTTCAAGTATTTGAAGAGCTGCCATATGGAGAATTCAAGACTTTTACTGGGTTTTGCACTATAGGATAAAACTGGGAGCAATGCAATAAATTTTTAGAAAAAAATTTAGTCAGGGGGAAACAATCTTTAAAGTTTGAGGAAATGAAAACAGTGCTCTGATATAGATAGTTTGAAGAGGGAGTGGGTATAATTTACAAGGAGGTGTTTTAGTAGATACTGGGTAATGATTGATATTGATTGTTATACTTAATGTCTTTCATGTAAGGATTGGAATAGGTTCCAACTAAGGTCCCTTGCAATCCAGAAATTCCTTAATTCTCTAAAGACCAGTTGTAATTTAAAGATGAAAGCTTTATCAGGTAAAAAATATGTTCTTTAGGGGCAGCTAGGTGGCGCAATGGATAGAGCACTGGCCCTAGAGTCAGGACTACTTGAGTTCAAACCCAGCCTCAGACACTTAATAATTATCTAGCTATGTGGCCTTGGGCAAGCCACTTAACCCCATTGCCTTGCAAAAAACAAAAAACAAACAAAAAAAGAAAATATGTCCTTTGAAAGAAATAAGAATGAAGAGGACTTTTGCTTGATATGATTAAGGCTCTACTGATCCATAAATTTTATAGATTTTTATAGGTTTTATCTCAGAAATTCTGAATTCTGGGTCTGGTATTGTTTGCAGGTAGCTGAAGATGATCAAAAAGAAATCAGTAAGATATAATTATAGAATCAGAAAGATATAATTATAGAAAGTGTGGTTTGAATGTCTTTGTACAAATTTCCTTAATAAAGAGAACAGAGTGATTTTAATTGTCAAACTCAGAATGGAGTCAAGTGGAATGTCCAGCATAATAGTTAGATTTTTGAAAAAGTAAAAGTAGAAAGAGATTTTGGAAAATCAATATTATAATTTGTTAGCAAATAATCTCATAAACATTATACCTAAGTGTATTTCAATATTAACACAATTTTGGTAAAGTTTGTTTGCATTTTAAAAATGAATTACAGAAGAGTGATCACTAAGCTTTTCCATTCTCATTCCAAATTTGATTGATTTTACAACTGTCTTTCCCAGGTACAATCTTTTCTGCTTTGCATATTTTGCAAAGGTTGTAAGTATGGAATGGAAAACCAAACAAAGATTACTATATTCATTCTTCAAGGATTGACAAATAATCCACAGTTGCAAGTATGCCTTTTTGTCTTTCTGTTTCTTACCTACATTCTGTATGCAATTGGGAAATTAATCATCATTGCCCTCACCTTGGTGGATCCCCATCATAAAACCCCTTTATATATTTTCCTTTGAAATTTTTCCTTTGTAGAACTATTATTTACAAGTGCCTGTGTTCTCAGATATCTATTCAGCTTATCAACTGGTGACAATACTGTGTCCTATAATGCATGTGTCACTCAAATTAACAGAATTTTTTCTTTTGTCTATCTTATGCCCGCTATGTGGCTATTTGTAAACCCCTGTATTACACAATGATTATGAACCACAAAGTTTATAATCAGCTCATCCTGACCTCTTGGGTAGCTGGATTTATAACCATAATCCCACCACTTACTGTGTTTCTTGAGTTGGAATTCTGTGACTCCAATGTCATTGAACATTATTTTTGTGATCCATTTTCATTACTAAAGATCTCATGTTCTGATACAACTATCATATAAAAGACTGTTATAATCTGTGCTATGTCTTTACTTATCATTACCTTAGTATTAGTGGTTCTGTCTTATGTATATATATCATCAGAACTATTCTGAGATTTCGCTCTGCTCATCAAAGAGAAAAAGCTTTCTCCACTTGTTCTTCTCACATGATTGATGTCTCTATGACTTATGCCACTTGCATCTTCATCTACATCAAAACTCCTGGGAAGGAACAGCTTGCTTTGAATAAAGTGGTGTAGGTACTTGTGACCTCAGTTGCCCCTGTATTGAATCCCTTTATCTACACACTGAGGAACAAGCAGATCATACAAGCCTTTAAAGACTTAGTCAAAAGAATCACATATCTCCCAAGGATGTAAAGGGTTTCTTAATCTAAAATGCCACATGGTTCAAAAAACCATGAATGACCTTGAATCACCCTTCTGAATTCCATCACTCTTGTCTACCTCTTATTTATCCCCATTTTCCTTCAATCTGTTCATTTTGAAATTATCATGAGAATTTTTCAATTGAGTCAGAAATATTCATTGGCCAAAATTTTCCTCTTTCCTATCTGAATTTTAGCCTGTGCAGTCTCACTCATACATTTGTTTCTGGCAGAACATATGTAATTTAAATGTAACCTGTATAATGAAAAGCATGCTTAGAGTCATCCATCCCCACCTAATTGATGTTATACTAAATGCTTTTTTTTGTTGATGTTAATGATAATGGAACATCTTGTCCAGATCTCTAGCCTTAATTATATGGGTATTAGAGTGAATTTAGCTTGAGAGTTTGAAAAGTTGATGGAACTAATATACTCCCTGTCCTTACAGATTTTACAAATAAGAGCATATTTAGTTAGCCAAATCATCTCCTAGTACATATTATGCCCTTTCAGTCCCACTAGGTAGACCCCTCCAGTACCATTGAATATGATTTATCAGAATAATGGTCTTGATTTGCAGATTAACTTTGAATTTCTGTTACATTGTATTTATCTCTGACTCAACCATCCCATATCCCTCCTCATTACTCTGTATACCATTATATTTTTCTATAATAAATTGGATTTGGTTTCTTAGGGCCTGAGTTCCTGTCTCTATTCTTGGTGATTTGGGAAAGGTAATATAACAGGACCTAGATAAGCTCCTTTGTTTTGTCCCCTCACATATCCCCAATTATATCTAAAAATTCACCACAAAGTGTGGAAATAAGAATGATCTCATATAAAAAAATCTTTCACCCAACAGAGTTATACAGAAGACTCCTTAGAATCCTATAGGTTTATAGGATTATAGGTTTATAAAAGTTTTAAAAGTTATAGTACGTAAAAAGCATGGAGAAAAGCAGGGAAAGAGGAAAGCGTAATGTAGCCCAGTAGCAAAGGAGATGATCCAGGTAAGGGTTACTCAAGGCAATCAAAGTTTTGTGTTAAGAATTTCTGTAGAAACTCCAAACCTGCATAGTAGGGAGGAAATGCCCACAGCAAAGCCTATACTAGAGGGTGAAACAGAAGGATGACTTAGGCAGAAACCAGACCTGGAGGAGTTCAGGAGTTCCTTGAAGAAGTGATCTAGTTTCTATCAGTTGTTTCTATTGAACAGAATAGAAATCATAGGAATAAATGTTCCTTTTCTTAGTTAGCAAACATAATCAGTTAAAAACTAAAGTTAGAGGACACTTAAATATCAATAAGAAAGTAAAAATATTTATTTTCACCAGTACAAATCTTAACAAATTGATTTTGGTAGCATTGACTTTTTTAAATATTGTTATGGTCAGGACCAGGTTGTACAGAATATCTCTTGAATTGTTCCAATGTTTAAAAACTTCCCTTAAATGAGTTTTGTTATTATATTTGCTGTGAGGTAAAGGAGATGTTACATATTTTACTAACATAGTATTGAGGGCCCAGTAGACTTTACAGAGTGATCTATATTTTGTTAGGTCATGAAAAGGAAATAGGTTGAAGGGTGAATGAGTTTATAATTTAGGTGTGATTTATCATTGACAAAAGCCTACATATGAGGGACATGTAATAGGACTGAAAGTCAAGATAGCAGAATTTTCAACTATCTGATGAACTTAGCCAGCTGATCAGGAATTTTGTGTGTGTGTGGGGAACAATACAAAACAAAAAAAATTGTCGTTAATGGCATGGGACCATTAAAGTACATAAAATGGCATAAGGGAAATGACAACCTAATACAGAAATAGGAGAAATTAAACTTCAGGATGCCACAGAACATAAAATAAATGGACTTTCACTTACTCTATTGTCTTTTTTGTTTTGGTTTGTTTTGTTTTTTTGCAAGGTCAGTAGGGTTCAGTGACTCGCCCAAGGTCTCACAGCTAAGTAATTATTAAGCTTCTGAGGCCATTTTTGAATTGAGGTCTACCTGAATCCAGGGCCAGTGGTCTATATACTGAGACACCTAGCCACTACCTTTGTTTTTGTTTGTTTTTGTTAGGCAAATTCCTTGATTCCTTGCTCTGTTATCTATCTGATATGTCCCAAGAAACCTCATCTGCTTCTCCTGGGAGTTCAGATGAATACCCTTAGAAAGGGCAAGAGTTATTCAGAAGATAAAGAATACTTACCCTGACTCTTTCTTTTGCAAACCCAATCTGTGCTTGAGGCAATTGTTGTACCTTCTAATCTCTATGGACATTGACTCCACAGCTGCTTGATGAATGTCTTTTACCAAAGATAATCATGTGGAAGATTCACTAATGCCTATTGAAATTGGATCTCTAGGGAACCTTTTGTTTGTGCCCTCAATTGATCTCCATGGACCCACAATAACCTCAACAGATAAAAAATATGCCTTTTCCTTAGCATACAATTTGGAGGTAATCTTGCTTGTTTACTAAGACAGCCATATCTTCTATTAAACACACAAGGAAGGAACTTCACAGACCCTCCTTTTAATTATTCTGTCTTCCCTTCAGTTATATCAAATGCATGTAAATATTTTCTACTTTGAAAAGCATTTCTAATTCAGTATCACTTTAAGGTTGGCCTTTTAAAGGAGAAAGATGCTAGGACAGGAATCTGGAGTTTTCTAGATGTCAATATAGAAATATTCATTCCCAGATTTGACTAAGAGCATATGCCTTACTGGAAGTCCACATGCTTATTTACTAACATATTCCTGACATTGGCATTAAGTCACATTTGGTCAATAATGTGCTTTTGTATAGTGCTTCCTACATTTTATGAATTATACTGAAACTAGAGATCTAAAGAAAGGTAGGTCCTTCTAGGACCTCACCTTCTAATGCTCACCAGGGACAATTAGGGTCAAACTGATCAACAAGATATGAAGCATTTACAGAAATGTAAGTATGAGAAGTGTACTTTTCCCTTTTTGCGGTTGTGGGAGTGAAATGTGGGTGACAGTATCTACAATAAAAAGACCTAGAGCTGTGAACAGTCTCTTTCCAAAAAATCCATTCGTGATTGTCAATACTTCAGAGAGGAAATCAAGTAAGTATTGAGATCTCTTTTTTTTCTGCACCTTTTGCCCATTTGACTATTATCCTTTGATAATAATGGAATTAAATGATAATATCCATATATTTCTGTGATGTGAGGGCAGACCCTGTCAAAAAGATACCACTCCTACTCACATGATATATACTTGAAGTGTAATGTAAAAATTTCCTTTCAATGTGCAAACATCCTATTTGAAAATGCAAATGTTCTATAGGAAATTCATATTTGATTTTATGCATCAAACTTTAAAAATTGTTGTTTAGTTGATTCCTTTTTAAGGTATTCTGAAAGAAAAAGGAATATTTTCATAGTACTATAGGGAGAGCAGAAGGGTAAATAAGATGATGACCCCTTAATGATCATAGCAAAACAAGCTGAATGGGAAATAAATGTGAAGTAGGGTATAAAAAGATAGAGGGATGGTCTTAGAAAGTCTCTCCTAGACCACCGTTCTTAGTAACATGGTCACTCCCTGTATAATCATGCCTATAGAACATTCACAAATATTGCCTTTCCTCAAATAATCATCTGATCAATTTATATCCAACTGAGTGTATGATCCTTGAGCATTGATCTTGGAGTCAGGAGGACAGGAGTTCACATCTAACTTCAGACGCTTGACTTTTACTCACACTTTAACCTTGGACAAATCATTTAACCCTGATTGACTCACATTGAGAGCCATCTCCAGTCATCCTGATTTATTTCTGTCCCCTGGAACCAGTTGACTCTACAGGAGAAAGTGAGTCTGGTGACTCAGCACAGCACCTCCTCACTCAAATCTAATTAATGTGCTTGTCACAGTATCACCTCCCTGATGTTGTTGTCTTCTTTGAAAAATGAAATGGAGGGGTGGCTAGGTGGCCCAGTGGATAAAGCACCAGCCCTAGAGTTAGGAGTACCTGGGTTCAAATCCAGTGTCAGACACTTAATAATTACCTAGCTGTGTGGCCTTGGGCAAGCCACTTAACCCCATTTGCCTTGCAAAAAACTAAAAAAAAAAAAAATGAAATGGAAATGGCCATTATCTGGTCAATTGAATCAATATCCCTTCCTCTGTTCCAGACTGAGCAATTGACAAAGATTAATTCTGTTGACTGTACATACAGAAAGAACAGACACAAATCATCTTAATGTAAGACAGTAGTTTCTAATCACCAGATTCAGGAAAAAAACCATAAAGGGATCTTTCTGAGAAATAGTATTGAGCAACCAATTAAAATCCTTAGCTAATTGGGGTAACCTATCGAAGCTTATTCCCTTGTAGTGTGTAGGAAAATTGCCTACAGAGTATCTAGGGAAAATAGTTAATTACACCTGTGACTAAGTACTTTCTTAGAGCTAGATTCTTTCTTTGATCTTAGCATCATACAGATTTATCAGAGATCACATGCACGATATTAGCCTATCACCAGCAAGGAAAGTGAGATTCCTGACATAGATTATACTTCCTTTACTCCCTTTTGTGAATTTATTCATTAAAGCTGTCTGGGATATTGTATATACTTAATAAATACTTGTTTGGAAGTATGAAAGCAGGAAATTTTGTAAGTTACTCAAGAATGATACAGAAAAAACAGTTACAAATCAACAAAATGAGATTTAAAGTGAGAGAAAAGGTGTTTAAAAGAATGCAAATTATTAAAGATCAAACTTAAATGGCTTTTGTGTGTGCATGTCCATATACCTGAAATGGGGATCTCTGTTGTCTGGAATTGGAAGGGACAAGTAAATTGTTTCTCCTTTTCTGTTAGCCACCCTGACTTCATTGGTAAGATGAAGTAAATATGACAAAGTAATTCATCAAATGGTACTTGCATCATTTGGGTCATGAATTAAACATGGTGGCCTTGTAGTGAGTGTTGTGAATGCACATCTTAGTTTGGTATTGTCAATCTATTTCTCAGTGAAGTACTTGTGAATAGGCCATTAGAAGTTTGAAACTATAGATTCTCTGTACATTTTTCAAAAGATTATAATTCTATAACAGGTCAGGATTTTTGAATTCATGTATTTCAACCTGCTCACCTTACAGATGAGAACACTAAGATCCAAGTACCTCAAGTAACTTGCCAAGGGCACAGAGACATTATGTATCAAAGGCAGGATGTGATCCTTTATCTTCTGAGTTTAGAGTTAATGCTTATTCCCCTATACCATGCTGCTTCTGAGCCAGAGTGAGCAAGAATGAATGAGACTGAACTACTTTTCAGTTGATTAGGAATAACATTATGTGTGCATTTCTAGAATGAATTTCAATCTATTTCTCTAAGGATCCTTGAAGAATTGGAGAATGTGGAAAGATCTATTGATTGGGTTGGCAGAAGTCAGAAATTCAGTAAGACTTAAGTACCTATTATGTGTCAGTCACTGTGAAAAGTAATGAGAGAATAAAGATAAAAATGAAATAGGCCCTGTTTCCCACCCTATACTTCTTGAGCTGATGAGTGAAAATATGAATCTGGAAATGGAATATTGTATAGAGTGAACAAGTAAAAGAACTACTTCATTAGAGTATAGAATGCTAGAAGGGAAAGCAATATGAAAGAAAAAACATTGTAAGTGAGGAAGAGTGAGGTTTTGAAGTGTGTTCAATGTCAACCAGAGTACCAGAGCATTGGAAAACAATTGAAGATCTTTGAGAAATATCTATTTACTAGGTCTTTGGTGCTGGGATAGGAAAGAAAACATCAGTGGTTTTAATTAATTAATAATTGATCAATAACTGTAATAGTATAGGATAGATGTTGTAAGGGCTTGTATTAGGGAGAAGGCTTTGTGAGTTTTCAACAGGGAGGTGAATGGGAGAGATGCACAGCAAGGAAGATTGACAAGATTTTGTGACTAATAGGATATGTTGAATAGGAAAGAGAAATTTTATAAATGAATCAGAGAGAAGAAAGATGATAGATATTTCACTCAATAAAAGTAAGACATTTTGTAGAGGGGATGTGTTCAGAGGAGAATTAATTTTTTATAGAAATACTGAATTTGACAAACTGATGTCAACCAATTGGAAATGAGCTGCAGGCAGTTGAAAGTAAGAGACTGGATTTTCAGGGGAGAAATTAAGCCTTGATAAATATTAAATACACACACACACACACACACATGCGCACACACACACACACACACACACATATACATATATACATAAGTATATATTCATAAATACATACATACAGATATATAGAGATAGAGATAGACATAGACAGATATAGAGATAAAGATAGAGATAGATTAGATATAGAAATAAAAATAGATATAGATAATATAGAAATAGATATAGATATAGATATAGATGAGATAGATATAGATATAGAGACAGAGACAGAGATAGAGATAGAGATAGAGATAGAGATAGAGATAGAGATAGAGATAGAGATAGAGATAGAGATAGAGATAGAGATAGAGATAGATAGATAGATATCCCTGTCAGTTACATTTGAAGTATTGTGGAAAGTGACAAAGATCACATAGGACTTGAAAAACTCAAATGTGGTTCTAATTTTTCATAAAAGAGGAATTGAAATAGTCACAAACTATAGTCAGTTTGAATTAACTGTTAAAAGTATTAAATGGGTTATTAAATTATAATATTCACTAATAATGTTAGGATGAAATTCTATGTTGAGAGTATCAGGGTGACCTTTTACGATGAAATTCAGTAAAGAAAAATATATTTTACCTAATTTCAAAAATCATGCTCATATTCATTATAGCAAAATCAATCAAAAGAGAAAATACTTTTGGAGGGGTTATTTAGTTCACTACAAGTTCTGGCAGGCTAAAAATTTATGAGATTTGGAGCAAGTAGAGCTTCTGGATTTGGAGATATGGTACATATCCATTGTACCTTTTGTCAGATATCTTGTAGACTTGGTTTGAGTTCTCAGTAACCTAAATGATTTTGCTATCACAGTGGGAGGAGATAACTAGGATGGAAAGAAATCTTGAATCCAGGTTAGCAGAGAGATTAAAAAAAGTGAGGACATTTAGTCCGGCATAGAGAAAACTGGTTTAGAGATGGAATTACGATAGGGAAATGATAAAGTCATCTTCCATTATTTGAATAGCTGTCTATATGGAATATCCATGCCTTATATTCTGTTTGTCTCTACAGGGTAAAAGTTGATACAATGTGAAGAGTTTATAAAGAAACCAATTTAAGCTTAGTGTCAGACAAAAAAGAATCCTCACAATTTGAGTAGGTGAAAACTCATTGTTGTGGAATTAAACAGAGAGTGGGGGTAGGAATTTGCCAAGAGTTCTTTAAGCAGAAGTTGGGTAATTAGTGCCTTTGATTATGTTTTACTTGGTTTGACTTTCATATAAGGTTTGGATGATGTTCCAATTGAGGTTTCTTCCATCATGGAAAATCTTTGATTCTTGTGTAATTTAGAGATGAAGACCTCACTTTGGAAGAGATGACACTGAGAGAGGATTTCTGTATGAAAGTCTCCTGGATTATCAACACTGGGCAGTTTTTATCTCAGAGATTATGGGGCTTGTATTATTCATTGGCAACCAGAGAGATGAACAAAATAGGAGGCAGGAGCTTATACTGGAAAAAAGTGTGGTATGAATGGTTTTTTACAGGTTTCTACAATAAAAAGGAAAACAGTTGTCTTGTTTGACTGATTATAATCAGGGAAGTTGTTAAACTTGGAGTCAAGTCACAATTGGAGTCAAGTGAAAAGTCCAGTTTATAAATTACATTTTGAAAAAGTAATAGAGGGAAAGGTTTTAGAAAATCAGGTTGTTATAGTTTGGTGACAGAATATTTCATACACTTCATTCCACAACAGAACAGAGTTCAACATCAACACAATATTGGTAGAATTTCTTATTATTGTAAAAAAGAATGACATAAAATTGCCTAAGTTTTTCCATCAACATTCCATTTTTGACTAATTTTGCTGCCTTTTATCTAAGGAACATTTTTTCCTGTTTTATATATATAGATACTGCAACCCTTTGAATTGTGGAATGCAAAACCATACAAGGATAACAATATTCGTTCTTCGAGGATTGACAGATAATCCACAGTTGCAAGAATTTCTTTTTGTTTTTCTATTTCTTACCTATATTTTGTGTGTGTGACTGGGAACTTGATCATCATTGTCCTCACCTTAGTGGATCCCCATCTTAAAACCCCCATGTATTTTTTTCTTCGAAATTTTTCCTTCTTAGAGTTATTATTCACAACTGCCTGTATTCCTAGATATCTATACAGTTTATCAAGTGGTGACAATTCTGTAACCTATAATGCATGTGTCACTCAAATTTTTTTCATTACTTTCTTGGCTTCAACAGAATTTTTTCTTTTGACAATCATGTCCTATGATTGCTATGTGGCTATCTGCAAACCCCTGCATTACACAACGATCATGAACAATAAGGTTTATAACCATCTCCTTCTGAGTTCTTGGGTGATTGGACTGCTAATCATTCTCCCTCCTCTCAGTGTATTTCTTAAGTTGGAATTCTGTGACTCCAATGTCATTGACAATTTTGGCTGTGATGCATTTTCACTACTAAAGATCTCTTGCTCTGATACAATGTTCACAGAAAAGATGGTTATAACCTGTGCTATGTTACTACTTATCATCACCTTAGTGTTGGTGGCTCTATCTTACATATATATTATCAGAACTATTCTGAGATTTCCTTCTGCTCATCAAAGGAAAAAGGCCTTCTCCACTTGTTCTTCCCACATGATCGTTGTCTCCATGACTTATGGCACCTGTATTTTCATCTATGTCAAACCTCCTGGAAAGGAACAGCTTGCTTTGAATAAGGTCGTTTCTGTACTTGTGACCTCAGTTGCTCCTGTGATGAATCCCTTTATTTATATACTGAGGAATAAGCAAGTCATACAAGACTTTCAGGACTTAATCAAAAGAATTACATATCTTCCAAAGGTATGAAGCTCCCTTAGTCTGAGGTGCCAAATGGCAGAAGAAAATATGAATGACTTTGATTCACCAACAAGAATTCCACCACCTTTTTCTACCTCTGGGTAGTCATCATTTCACTGCAGACTATTTTGAGATTATCATAAGAGTTTTACACTTGAGTCCAGAAATATTCACTGGTCAAAGCTTTTCTCTCTCCCATCTGCATTCTAGTTTGTGTGGTCCCTCTCATATAATTGTTTCTCATAGAACATATATTGGAAAATACGAGATGTAATATAGACTCATAATAAAAAGCATCCATACCCACCCATTTGATGTTATACTAAATTCTTTTATTTTTAGTGATCACCAAACCTGTTTTATAGATTTCTTCTCTTTATTTAATGGAACTGATATGCTACCTATACATGAAGATGTTACAGTTAAGAGTATATCTAGTTAGCTAAATCATCATTTAAAAGAAACTATGACCCTTCCATTCCCAATGGATAAACAAATATTTATTTGAATTTGCTTTGTCAGAATAAGAACTCTTTCTGACTGTGACGTTTTATAGATTACTTACTCAAACATCCCAGATTACTACCTTTTGTTTTGTACCACTATACATTGAAATGGAAATAAATTGGATTGGTATTCAAGGACCTGGGCACTTCTGTTCTTGTTAATACTGGAAAGATGGGGAAATACCTTTAAGCAAAGAACTGCAAGGGTGAAGTCTTTTCTTCTCTGGATTCTCCCAGGTCTACAACTTTTTTTTCTCTCTCTCTCTAAGCTACATGCTCTGGCCATTCCTCTGGAACAATATTGGCCTCAGAACCATGTGGCTGGATTTAAAACATTTTTATCTCTTTTCCTCTCCTGGGCTCCCTGCCACTTTCCTTCTCCCTTCTTTCCTCTAAGTTTCTGGACCTATGTTGATCTAACTGCTCTCTCTCTCTCTCTCTCTCTCTCTCTCTCTCTCACTCTCTCTCAACAAGAAGTTTTGTAATACTTTGTAACACTGGTGGTGACACTGTTTGGTTTCAGTGTGATCTAGAGTGATAGAAAAAAATGACTTGTTAATGGGGGACTCTTATCTAGTATCCTCTGGATCGATGCAACCTGGGTTTGATCTGGCTCCCACTCTTTCCATCACTATGTTTGAACCCAAGGGTAATCATGGATGTGACATGCCACACTCACAGAGGCTGTCACTAGGTATCCTCAGTGAAGCCAGGATAGACCTGAGCAGGGGAGCTGAGGAAAAAAGGGTCCAAGTGTCACCTGGAAAGAGAAGTAGCTAGCATCTTTAAAGAGACTACCTTATCAATACAATCAAAAGTATGTCATTAGAGCTTATGCGATTTCCAGTAAGGAGTTAAATCCAGAATATAGGAGACAAAGAAAGAACTAAAGACAAAACCTATTTTGAGTCACCAGAATGCAGGGCTAAAACAGAAATTCCCAGAATCCTGAATCAATATCCAAGACCAAGTATGACCTACCAACCTATCAAATGAGATGAATAAAGAATAACCACAGCACAAAGCCCCAATAAAGAAATCATGGTTGAGGATATTGGCAAACAGATGAAAATGTTAGAATATAATGAAGAACTATGGCTTAAGAGAAAAGCAAATGATAAACCCAGAAGAAAAAAGAATGCTACAAGAAATCTAAGTAGAACCTCAGAGAAAAGTATATATGGTCATAAGGAATATAAAAGTACCTGGAAGAAATTGAAGTAGGGCAAATGTTAAGAAAAAAAATCAAATCTTTAACTGTTCACACTGCATGGACCATATACCTTCCACTAACACTGATCCTTCTACCATCTCAATTATCCAGGTTATAAAATGAAGACAATGAACTTTTAGTAAAGTACCTTGCCCCAAACTGGCAAGGAAGGACTCCTGCAAATCTCATTCCCCAGACCCAAACAAGCTTCTAACATCAAAAAAAAAAAGGATGCCACCTTAGCCTGAAAGCATTGTCTCTGCACAAATAACCTAATTACCTCATCTCTGCTCTGGAGGCAGGTAACCTCCAAGTCCTCTTTCAATGCTTGCTCACTCAATTGAGTTTCTTGATTTCCTTCAGAAGATCAGCCTGCTCTGAGGGAGCATAATTCCCCAAATAACCTCTCACTCCCCTATACACTTCTTTACTATGTACTCCATCTTACTACTCTCCTTTGGAGGTCAACCTGTTCTTGGGGAGCATCATTCCCAAAATGAACCATCACCATCAGCATGAAGCTGGATCCATGTTAATCTGAGCCCAATCACTGATTTATGGGTGGTCCCTTTCCCTTTTTCCTCCTTTCTTAATTGTTCTGTTCTCCCCAGGCCAAAGTTCTTCTGTGCTTAAATTTATTGTCTTAAGAGCTCTTTACCGTGCTAAAGAACCTAACCAGTGAACATTTTTGTCACTTGAGAACTTCTGAAACAATCTGTGAATTAAAATCTATGCCTTTCCTTACCCTCCTGATCCTTAAAGCCCCCTTCCTCCAACTCCATTTTCTTGCCTTCATTAATGGTGATGGTGAAGGGATTGGCTCCATGGGTGTTCACCAAGACCCATTGACAATATTTTGGCAGCCCTGGGTGGGCCTTATCCATCCTCCTACTTAACATTTTTGCAAACTCAACCTTGGCCTATTTACCTGTTATGTGTTTTTTTCTCTTTCCTTAATATGAACCTTGCAGACAAAATCCAGAAATCTCATTCTCCTGGGATCTGGTAATAGAATTCTTGGTCAATGCACCCAAAGAGAGTGCCTATTTTGTGGGATACCACAGAAGATGACTTTGAAAACCCATGAGAAATCATTTAGCTTACCAGAAGTTTAAAGAGGGACCATAAACTATACAATTGGTTTTTTAAGGGTTTACTTTGAAGGATGTACTACATGCTAGCTAGTATGCTAAATGCTAGGTGGCTAGTTCTCTCTATGAGGCAGCACTTTCCTTTGTCTTCCTTCCCCTCTCTCTCTCTCTCTCTTTCTCTCGGACACTGTTCCATGGTACATCTACCCTATATGTTACAGGGGATCACCACTATTTATGATGACTTCTGGTCTGTATCTTGCTGAAATCATGCTCTTGAGACAACCTTTCTGAATTGAAAGTATAAAGTATAAGCCTTCTCTCTACACAGGTAACTAGAGAGGCTTTGTATTCATTTTGAGCTTGCCCTATACATTACAGGGGATCTCTCCTACTTATGTCTAAGCTTCTGGCATATCTTTTCTTAAAATGTCTCTGATGTGTTGGTCAGTTTGACTTCCTCTCTCCATTTTTATTATGTACACTCCTTCCCTGGTCGGAATTAGGGAGACATTGCTGTATATTTTTGGGTCCTGAGAGCTATGAGTTTGTGAATTAGCTAAGACTCAACAGTTCAGATATCTTCTCCTGTACCATTCCACTAAATTGAGAGTGACTTCACCCACCCCACTCTCCAGGTCCACTTCCTCTTGCCTCTCACTCAACTGACCTTGTCCCACTCTCACAAAAAGGGATGTGAAAGAATTTATTTATTAATCTATTTAATTTGTGAAAACTGCATTAATTGGGGAATCATACATTTTGTAATTTTGTTATTTTTCTCAGGGTAGCCAGAAAAGTCATCTACAGTAGCATGGGCCACTGCAAATCTCCTAGAAGTTTTCATAATTACTGGAAATGAGAACCTGGAGCTCTTTGAGAGGAAAATCTTCTTGGGGTTGGAAAAAATAGGGAGAGCACACTTTTTTTTAAAAAAAAGTAGAATGTGGAGTTTTTCCCTTATTACATGAAATTTAAAATCTTAAAGCTTCATACATTTCTGAGTATTTTATAAATATCATTGGGAAATTATGCACACGAGGAGAGTTTAGAGTCAGCAAAAGTCCCCATGAGGAGACAAGGATTCTTAGCATTTTAAAAAATCAAAATGGCAGTCATGAGTTTAAATTTCCTTTTTGCTATGAAAGTGTTATTTAAAAGTCAGTTATTCTCAGAATGTTCAAACCAAAAATTAGTAATTGGTTAATAATTTAGTCTTTACATCAGGATAAAGGGAGAAAAATTTGGTGAACTCTATGTTTGAATTGGAAAACAATTTTTTGCTTTTCCATGACAGCAAAAAATAACTAGCCTTAAGCTGTTCTTGGTGACATTTAACATTTGGGGTGAAGCCACAAATTGATTTAATAATCAATAATTGATTTAATTTTGAAGTTTGAATTCAAGTATAGCTAACATTAAGTCAGTAATTCATCATTTGAGAAATTCCATGAATCACTCAGAATTGTTTCAGGTGGAGGTCAGAAAATAAGCCAAAGGAAAATCATAACTCTGATTTATACTTGTACAAATATGCCTCAGTAGATAAATGGTCAAATAGTCAGTGTTCAAAAGAAGAAATCTAAGCTATTAACAGCCATATAAAAATGTCTGAAATCACAAAGTCTAGGGTTCTAACTCATATCCAGAAAAGCTATTAATGAGTTTTTGAAAATAGAAACACTTAATACTGTAATGGAAGTATGGAAGAATGCTCTAAAAACCACTACTAGGCCTAAACTTCTAAAAAAAAGAGCAAAAGAAAATGTATTTAACTGAATATATCCATTCTTTTTGATAGTAAAGAACTAGAAATCATGGGATTTCGTGTCAATTGTGGAGTAGCAGGATAAAAATTATGGTTTTTAAATAAGAATATGATCATATCATAAGGAAAAAAAGGTGAAAAGGGTGGATTCAGAGAAAAATTAAGTGATGGAAAGAAAAAATAGAAGCAGGAGAACAATTTACAATAACAACACAACTCCAGAAGACCTCTAATGAAATATGCTATTCTTAGGGTGGCTAGGTGGGGCAGTGGATAAAGCACCTGCCCTGGAGTCACAAGTACCTGGGTTCAAATCCGGCCTCAGACACTTGATAATTTCCTAGCTGTGTGGCCTTGGGCAAGCCACTTAACCCCATTTGCCTTGCAAAAATGAAACAAACAAACGAAAGAAATATGCTATTCTCTTGGGAGAGAAATGGAGTCAAAATACAGAATGAGAACATAGTCAATGTGGAAATTTGATTCACTTGACTATTTACAAGGGTTTTGTCACTGACAAAAGTACAAGTTCCATAAAAAAAATCATTGCAACACTTTCATGACAGCAAAGAATTGGAAATACTGTCAACTGGGGAATACTTAAATCATAGTGCATATACTTCATAAGTTGTTCAGTTGTGTCTGACTCTTAGTGATTCCGTGGACCCTACTATTCCTAGACAAAGATACTGGAGTGATTTGCCAATTCCTTTTCCAGCTCACTTTGCAAATGAAAAAACTGGGACAAAAGAGTTTATGACTTGCTTGAGGTCCCAAAAGTCAGCTACTAAATCTATATCTTCTGCACCACTTAGCTGTCCTGTGAGGTTACAGTTCAGAAATGGCAATTCAAATGAATGATTTCATAAATTTAAAGGTAAAATGTATCTCCCTGATTCTCCTTGGTTGTAGGGAGCAAGTTTTTAATTTCTTTTGAAGTGAAAAAAAGTAGCTCTCTTAGACAGTAGGAACTCAATTATTTCTGAAATCAACTTGGAATCAAACAGAAGATAGAAGAGAAAATTGTCTGGTAATCTAGAAGAAAATAATATTGCAGAATGCTCTAAATTCAAAGATCATCTAGTCCAATGCAATCAATCCTGAAAAGCAAGATTTGATGTCAAACTAAAAAAGAAATCAATAAATAAACAAAAAATAACCAAAAAACTAAAAGCCAAGGTAAAGTCCATTCTTACCCTTAAGATTCAATCCACTATAGACCTACAGTGGGCTCTCATTTTTTTAGAACCAGGATATACTTTCTTTACACACAGTCTCAGTCTGTTTTAACTATCTAAAAGCCACACAGAATTAAAAAAAATAATGGGAAGATGATGTGCCAGAATATATGTAAAAGTTCTTTTTCTCTGCCACCACAAATACCCTTAATTAAACCTAAAATATCACTACTAAATGAAGAAATGAGGAGAATCTCATATAGAATCTTCCCCTCAACACAGCCTTATACAGGAGGCCCACCAGAATCTTATAGGAATATGAAAATGCATAAGCTATGATAACCTAAAACCATGTAGTCAAACATCATGAGGGAAATAGGAGGAGGGTGTTTAGCCCAGTTTCAGAGAAGATGATACAGGTAAAGATCACTTAAGGAAATCTCAAAGCCTTGTGGTAATATATCTGCATCAGGTCCAAGCCTACAGTAGATAGGAAAAGCCTAAATCAAAGCTTACAATTGAGGGTGAGGCAAAATCATATGCCAAGAAGGAAGACTTAGGCAGGAACTAGACATGGAGGAGTTCAGGAGTTCCCAGTATTGATCACCATACTCAGGACCAGGCAGAGCCTGTTTATTATCCCATTTGGGTATATAGTAACATGATATTCCATATAGTCTCCACCTCAACTGAGACAGTGAGGCTTTTAAGATGAGGAAAACAAGGAAATGAGTTGTTTACTTTGGAAAAAGAAACATCTAGGAGTTAAACCTTGAGGAAGAAAATTACTTTATCTGAATTCTAATTAAAACTTTAAGGTAAAAAAACCTAGATAAAAGGACAGTAAGAGTATCTAAAAGAAATGAAGGAAGAGACAGAAAGAGAAATAACTAGAGAAATAAGAATGATAAGAAACAATTATACTTTAGAATAAATAGTGGACAATCTAAATCCCTCAAAATCAGTAAAAATAAGACATCAAATCAATGAAATAAATTAATATTTAAGTGTAATGATGAAATTGAAAGATATGAAAAATCATGAGACATATAATAATGAAAACAATGCATACCCTTTTACCTAACTACATTTGCTTTATACATCGAAATAGGAAGGGGTCCATTCTTCAAGGAAATTTAAGATAAAGGACACATTTGTTCAAAAGTATTTATAACAGTCATTTTTGTGGTGGGCAAAAATAGGAAATCAAGCATTTGACCTTTAACTCAGGAATAGCTGAATGTAATGCTCTTATATAAGAAATTATCAAGGAAATAGTTTTCAAAAGACCTTGAGAAGCTTATGTGAACTGTTTCAAAATAAAATGAGCATCATGTGGAAAACAACCTATAAGTAACAATTTTGTGAAAATAATCAATTATGTAAGAGTTAATAACTCTAATAAATACAATGACTTGCCATTACTGAAAGGACTCATGATAAATAATGCTACTCAGCTCCACATAGAGAAATGATGGACTCAGTGTTCAGACTGAAGCATATTTTTTCCTTTGTTTCCTTCCTTTTTTTCTTTTCCTAGAACACTAGTAATATAAAAATATATTTTGAATAACAATATTTTATGGGTGTAACATTTCTTCCTTTCTCCATGGGAGGAAGGGAAAAATTACAACTTAAAAGTAAATGAATAAATTTATTAAACAATTTTAAAAAGGAAATATATCAAATATTAATCAAAGTGAGATAATCTAAAATTACCTAAAGTCATGACTCTCCTGCAAAAAAAAAACAAACAAATTTTTACCATATTTAATTTATAAGTGAAAACATGTCAAATCTCTTGTAACAAAAAGATGATAGAAAATTAGCAGGAAAATCCTCTGACTACTAACTGAAATAAATTTAAAAATTAAAATACCCAGGAATATTTTAGCCAAAATCTAAAACTTTCATTAAAAATATTATAAGTTGTGAAAAAGAAACAATTCTCTTGAAAATATACTACAGGAGGAGATTTGTAATATTATGTACAGTATAATAAAATTTACAAGTAAAATCACCTAATAAACCTCTTGGTAAATTTTACTGAAATACATTTTTCATCCAGTCAGAATGGTGGAGAGAAAAGAGGCACTGTGCTAAGTGCTCCTGGTTCCACTCAAAAATAACATGAAAGAAACATCTTAACAGAAATTTGATTGACAAAACCCAGAAAAAAGGAGCTATGAAAAGAACACCTACCAACAAGATCTGTTTCAGGTGACCATGGATAAACCTGAAATGGAGAGCAGAGGGCAAGTGCAGGAACAGCAGATGGGTGAAGTCAGAGGACTGGCCTTAGCTGCAGAGATTTTGGTGAGTAGCAGTCTGAAGACCAACTTTAGCAATGGAATCTTTGCCCTGGGGTAAGGAGCTCTGGTGAGTCCCTGTTGATGAAAGGGTGAGTTCCAAAACAGACAGTTGCAGAGCATGCCTGGAAAAAGAGCAGCTGAGCACATGACCTGAGCTCCATACATCTTGTGGAGCATTCTTCCCAGAATGAACAGTGAATGGCCCCCGACCCTGTCAGGCTCAGTTGTGGTCAACAGAATTAACTCAGTTGAAAGAGAGATTAACTCCCTCCCCCATGGTCCAGTCCATTGTTCAAAGTCAACTCAGACCTTGCTGTCCCTTCTCATTCCCTCCTCACCCACTCCAGGATTAGGGAGAGGACCTCAATCACTTCGAGAAACTGACATCACTTACTGGCTGGCCCACTTGGAGTTACTAAGCCAAGTGAACAAAGCCCATAGGGTTTTCAAAAGCAAGCCTCTGAGAGCCAGCCCCTACCCCAGAAAAGTCCTAGGAAAATGATGAAAGGCCAGTGAAAGGGGGTGCACATAGAGAAATACTTAGAAGACATAAATTCCAACCAAAAGAGATCTAGCACTTCTGAGGAGTGTATGAATCGGTTTCCATCCCAGAAAGATTTCCTTGAAGAAATCAGGAATTAGTTTAAAAATCAGCTGGAAAATTTGGGGAAAAGAAACCCAAGACAAGATTAACAAATTGCAATAAAAAAAGAAATCCTTGGAAAACACAATTGGACAAATTCAAAATGAGAATAATTTTCTCAGATCCTCATTTGGATGAATGCAAAAAGAATTTAATTCTCTCTAAACCACACATAGACAAATGGAAAACTTCAAAAATAGAATTGACCAATTGGAAAAGGAGTTGCAAAAGGTAAATGGAGAAAATTATTCCACTAAAAATGAATGGAATTTGGGAAAACTAATGACTTCATGAGATAACAAGATTCTGTTAAACAAAACCAAGAGACTGAAAAAATAAAAGAAAAATGTATAATACCTCATCAGAAAAACCAATGACCTTAAGAATAGAACAAGAAGGGACAACCTGAGAATTATTAGTCTTCCTGAAAACATTGATGAGAAAAAAAAAAAAGCCTGGACTTAATATTACAGGGTTTAGTGATGGAAAACTGCCCTGATATCATGGAAGCAGAGGGCAAAATAGTGATTGAAAGAATACATTGATCCCCTCTGGAAAGACATCCTAAAATAATAACACCAAGGAATGTTGTTGCCAAATTCCAGAACTATCAGATAAAAAAGAAAAGCCTGCAAGCAGCTGCAAAAACAGATAGGGTTAAAAGAGATAAGGAGGGAAACTATATCTTCCAGAAAATATACCATACAAAATAAAATAATTTCAATAATACATATGTATGCATGTAATGGTATAGCATCCAAATCCTTAGAGAAGTTGAAAGAGCTACAGGAAGACATAGACAGCAAAACTCTACTAGTGGGAGACCTCAACCTCCTGCTCTCAGATTTCAATAATTCTAACCATAGAATAAACAAGAAGGAAGTTAAGGAGGTAAATAGATTGTTAGAAAAACTAGGCATGATAGACTTAAGGAGGAAATTGAATGGGGATAGAAAGGAATACACTTTCTTTTCTGCAGCACATGAACCTTACACAAAAATTGACCATGTACTAGGGCAGAAAAACCTAATGATCAAATGCAGAAAGGCATAAATAGTGAATACATCTTTCTCAGATTATAATACAATAACAGTCATATGAAATTTTGGACCAGGGAGATATAGACCCAAAACTAATTGGAAACTAAATAGCCTCATTTTAAAGAATGAGTGCATGAAACAACAAATTTTAGAAAGAATTAATTATATCATCCTTGGTAATTACAATAATGAAACAACATACCAAAACCTATGGGATACACTCAAGGAGGCTGTCAGGGGATATATTATATCTTTAAATGTTTACATGGAGTGGCTAGGTGGCACAGTAGATAGAGCACTGGCCCTGGAGTCAGGAATACCTGAGTTCAAATCTGTTCTCAGATACTTAATAATGACCTAGCTGTGTGGCCTTGGGCAGTCCACTTAACCCAAATGCCTTGAAAAAACCTAAAAAAACTGCTTTCATGAATAAATTAGAGAAAGAGGAAATCAAGGAACTTAATATGTAACGAAAAATTTTAAAATTAAAAACCCTAATTAAATGCCAAATTAGAAAATCTAAACATTTGAGGAGAAATTAATTAAAATTGAATGCAATAAAACTATCAAATTAATAAATAAAACCAAGAGCTGATTTTTATGATAAAAACAACGTAAATGATAAACCTCTGGTTAATTTCATTTAAAAAAAGACAGAAGGGGGCAGAGCCAAAATGGCAACAAGAGAGGACCCTCTCTTAGAAGCTCTGTCAAAAACTTTCAAAACTAAGGACTCTAACTAAATTTTCAAGAGACAAAAGCCACAGAGGGACCCAATGAGTCAGTTCTCCTATTCAAGGTAACCTGGAAAAGAACAGAAAGGCTCTGCTCCCTGGGGTTGGAGGGGTGGTGGCCTGCCAGAGTGAAAGAACTTCAGCCTCCTGGAGGCAGCCCCAGGAAACTGGGAGCCACAGCTCCCAGCAGCGGGGGAGTTTCCTCACCTACACCCCAGGGAGCACCAAGCACAAAGTGGGGGAGGAGCAGGGGGCCCTCTGCCAGAGCAAGCACGTGAAACCCAGCCCTCAGGGCACACAGCAAGCTGGTCTTTCAAGCAGCCCAGATTCCAGAACAGAAGCAGGCTGAGTGGGGAAGCAGGAGCCCCCAGGGCATTAGCCCATTTTGCTGAGGAAGGGGAGTGAAGAGAGAGAGACTGCAGAGCTCTGCCCCTGGAACAGGACTCTAGGACTCTGACCACATTCAGATCCAGATCTCAGTCTAGGCCACCCCCCACAGAACACCAGGGGTCCCCTCCAACTCAGCCCTGTGACAGAGGGGGTAGCATATGGTCATTCACAGACCAGGAGGGAGGACAGAGCTTCACACACTGAGACCCTTGTGGGAGTGTCCCAAAAGCTCAGGAAGCACCTCCAAAACCAGGCTCAGGCTGGGAAAATGAGCAAGCAGAGAAACAAGAGGAAGACCATTTAGAAATAGTTTGCATATGAGCCCAAGAAGGATCAAAACACTTAGTCTGACGAAGAGGAAGCACAAGCTCCTGCATCTAAAGACTCCAAGAAAAACAGAAATTGGGCTCAGGCTATGACAGAGCTCAAAAAAGACTTTGAAAATCAAATGAGGGAGTTAGAAGAAAAACTGGGAAAAGAAATGAGAGAGATGCAGGAAAAATATGAAAATGAAGTCAGCAGCTTAGTCAAGGAAATCCAAAAAAATGCTGAAGAAAATAGCATGCTAAAAACCAGCTTAGGTCAAATGGATAAAACAGTTCAAAAAGTTATTGAGGAGAAGAATGCTTTAAAAAGCAAAATTGGCCAGATGGAAAAGGAGATAAGAAAACTCTCTGATGTAAACAAATCCTTCAGACAAAGAAGAGAACTTAGGGAGATTGATGAATTTATGAGAAACCAGGATTCATTACTTCAAAACCAAAAAAATGAAAAATTAGAAGAAAATGTGAAATATCTCATTAAAAAACAACTGATATGGAAAACAGACTTAGGAAAGATAATTTAAAAATTACTAGAATAACTGAAAGTCATGATCAGGAAAAGAGCCTTGACATCATTTTCAAAGAATTACTACAGGAAAATTGCCCTGATATTCTAGAAGCAGAGGGCAAAATAGAAATGCAGAGAAGCCACCAATCCCCCTGAGAAAGAGATTCCAAAAAACCAACCCCTAGGAATATTATAGCCAAATTCCAGAACTCCCAAGTCAAAGAGAAAATATCACAAGCAGCCAGAAAGACACAGTTCAAGTATCGTGGAGCTGCAGTCAGGATCACACAGGACTTAGCAGCAACTACATTAAAAGCTCGTAGGGCTTGGAATATAATATACCAGATGGCAAAAGAGCTTGGAATTCAACGGAGAATCAATTACCCAGCAAGGCTGAATGTCCTCTTCCAGGGAAAAAGATGGACTTTCAATGAACCAGGGGAATTTCAAAGGTTCCTGTTGGAATGGCCAGAGCTGAACAGAAGGTTTGATCTTCAGATACAGGACTCAGGTGAAACATGGAGATTGGAGGAGAGGGGGGAAATATGAGGGACTTAATGAGGATGAACTGCATGTATTCCTGCATGGAAAAATGACACTGATAATACTCATATGAACCTTCTCAGTTAATAGAGCAGGTAGAGGGAGCTTTTATAGTTGAACACAGGAGAAAGCTGAATTTGAAGATAAAATATGTTGTAAAAATGGAGTCAATGGAAAAAAGGGAAATGTAATGGGAGAAAGAAAAATGAGAGGGGGGAATAGGCCAAGATATCTCATATAATAAGTTTTTTTCTTTATTACAATGAGCTATTGCAATGATATGGAAGGGGGGAAGGCAAGGGGGAATGAGGGAATCTTCCCTCTGATCAGAGGTGGCTAGGAGAGGAAACAGCATATATACTCAATGGGGTATAGACATTTGGAGTAAGAAGGGGAGGGTGGACAGGAGGAAGGGGGATTGTGAGTGATGGAGGAGAGGATGGACCATGGGGGTAGATTGATCAGATAGAACACATTTACCTTTTTTACTTCTTTCAAGGGGCTGGGATTGGATGGCCTGTCCAGGAATATAGGGCCAGATGGATGCTAGGCCTAAGGGGTAGTAGGGGGGCTCAGGGCCTCTTGGCCCCAGGACCAGGGATCTGTCTGCTGTGCCACTCAACTACCCTACAGCAGAGTCAGAGTGAAAGGATAGAGAAAATATAGTACATGGTAGTGGAGAAATGAAAGGAGGGAGTTGCAATCAGCAATGGCAGCAGTGGAAAAATATGGAAGTGACTTTTGTGATGGACTTATCCTAAAGAATGTGATCCACCCATGACAGAGTTGTTCGTGTTGGAACAAAGACTGAAGTACATTTTTTATTATTATTATTATTATTATTTGGGGGGGGGGTGCAGGGCAAATGGGGCAGGGTGGCCTGCCTGGAGCCGTATAGCAGGGTGATCATTGGGTGTCTGAGGCTGGATTCAGACCTGGGTGCTCTTGGCTCAAGGGCCAATGCTCTGTCCACCACCTGGCCACCCCTACTATTATTACTATTTTATTTTATTTTGTGTCTTTTGTTCTTTGTTTTTGGTTTTTGCAGGGCAGTGGGGTTGGGATGGCTTGCATGTCACATGGCTGGGTGATTGTTGGGTGTATGGGGCCAGATATGGGCTTGGGTGCTCCTGGCTCCAGGGCTGGGGCTCCATCCATTGGGCCACCTGGCCATGCCTACAATTATTACTATTATTTTTTTTATTTAATTTTTTCTCTCCCCTTTATCGCTCAATGAGTCTATATTTTGTGGGGGGAGGGGTATTCTGTTTACTCTTAAACAAGAATATTTTAGTAATGTATAAAAAACATTATTTGTACAAAAAGAATAAATAAATATTAAAAAAATACAGAAGGATATCAAATTGGTAGTATCATAAATGAAAAAGGTGAACTTATCACCAATGAGGATGAAATTAAAGTAATAATGCAGAATTATTTTACCCAAGTCTATCCCAATAAATTTGATAATCCAAGTGAAATAGATGAATATTTGCAAAAATATAAGGGGCCAAGTTTAAATTAAGAGGAAGTTAAATACCTAAATAACCCTATCTCATAAAAAGGAATTTGACAAACCATAATTGAACTTCCTAAAAATGAATCTCCAGGGCCAGATAGATTCACAAGTGAATTCTATCAAACATTTAAGGAACAAGTGTTTCCAATTCTATGTAAACTCTTTGGAAAAATAGGTGAAGATGGAACTCCACCTAACTCTTTCTATTACACCAATATGGTGCTGATACCTAAACCAGGAAGAGTTAAAACAGATAAAGAAAATTATAGACCTATTTCCCTGATGATGCAAAAATTTTAAATAAAACATTAGCAAAATGACTACAGCAAGTTATCACTACGTTAATACATTATGACCAGGTAGGATTTGACCCATGAATGCAGGGTTGTTTCAATATTAAGAAAACAGTTAATATAATTAATTATATCAATAATAAACCTATTAGAAATCATATGATTATATCATAAGATATTGAAAAAGCTTTTGATAAAATACAGCACCCATTCCTACAAAAAATCACTAAGAGAGTATAGGAATAAATGGATTGTTCCTCAGAATAATAAGCAGTATCTATCTGAAACCATCAACAAGCATCATACCCAATGGGGATAGGCTAGAGGCATTCCCAATAAGATCAGGGGTGAAACAAGGATGTCCATTATTACATCTGCTCTTAAATGTTGTTTTAGAAATGTTAGCTTCAGCAATATGAGAAGAAAATGAAATTGAAAGAAATAGAATTACTAAGGAAGAGACAAAAACCTCACTCTTTGCAGATGACATGATGGTATACTTAGAGAATCCCAAAAAATTATCTAAAAAATTAATAGAAATAATTAACAACTTTAGCTAAGTCACAGGCTACAATATAAACCCTCATAAATCCTCAACATTTTTATATATGACTAGCAAGATAGAGCAGGAAGAGCTAGATAGAGAAATCCCATTCAAAGTAACCTCAGAAAATATAAAATACCTGGGATCCAGTCTGACAAGGCAGTCTCAAAAACATTATGGAAACAATTACAAAACACTTCTCACACAAATAAAATCACATTTAAATAACTGGAAAAACATCAACTGCTCATGGTAGAGTTAATAAAAATAACAATTCTACCAAAATGAAGCTACCTGTTTAGTACCTTACCAGTCAAAATTCCAAAAATTACTTTAATGAATTAGAAAATATTGTAAGGAGAAATAAAAAGTCAAGAATTTCCAGGGATTCAATGAAAAAAGCTTGAAAAGAAGGTGACTTAGCATTACTAAATGTTATAAAGCATCTATATTATATTATATTATATTATATTATATTATATTATATTATATTATATTATATTACATATATCATATCATATATCATATCATATCAGATTATATTATAGTATATTATACTATTATATATTATACTATATATAATATGTATATTACTATAATATATATTATACTATTATACTATATATTATACTATATTATAAAGCATCAGTCATTAAAATTGTCTTTTATTGGCTAGGAAATAGAGTGGTGGAATAGTGGAACAGACTAGGTGCAATAGCAGGAAATGATTGTAGTAATCTGCTATTTGATACCCAAAGAGTGCAGCTATTGGGAAAATAACTTTCTCTTAGATAAAAACTGTTGGGAAAATTGGAAGTTAGTATGGAAGAAACTTAGATCAGATCAACACCTCACACCCTATACTGAGATAAAATCCAAATGGATACAGGATTTAGACATAAAAAAGTAATATTATAGGCAATCTAGAAGTTCAAGAAATAGTTTACCTATCAAATCTATGGAAAGGAAAACAGTTTACGATCAAGGAATACATAGAGAACATCATTCAAAACGAACTCAATAATTTTTATGACATTAAATTTAAAAGTTTTTGCACAAACAAAACTACTGTAACCAAAATCAATAAATTTAAATTGGGATACAATTTTTATGACTACTATTTCTGACAAAGGACACATTTCTAAAATATACAGAGAATCAAGTCAAATTTAAAAAAAACAAAGTCATTTCTCAATTAACAAATAGTCAAAGGATATGCAAAGGTAATTTACAGATGAGGAAATCAAATCGTTCCATAGTCATATGAAAAATTGCTCTAAATTATTACTTTTTTAGAGAAATGCAAATTGAACGTCCCTGAGGTACCACTTCACACCTCTCAACCTGCCCATTATGACCAGAAAGGACAATGATCAGTGATGGAAGGGATTTGGAAAAACTGGAACACTAATACATTGTTGGTGGATCTGTGAACTCATCCAGCCTTTCTGGAGAGCAAATTGGAATTACACCCAAAGGGCAACAAAAATGTGCATACCCTTTGATGCAGCAATACCACTACTGGGTCTAAACCATGAAGAGATGATGAAAAAAGCTTAAAAACTTCACTTATACAAAAACATTCATAGCAGCCCTGCTTGTGGTGGCAAAGAATTGAAAATTAAGTGAATGTCTATCAGTTGGGGAAACACTTAACAAACTGTAGTATATGTATGTCATGGAACACTATTGTTCTATTAGAAACTAGGAGGAACCAGAATTCAGGGAAACCTGGAGGGATTTGCATGAACTGATGCTGAGAGATATGAGCAGACCCAGAAAAACACTGTAAGCCCTAACAGCAACATAGGGGGTGATGATCAACCTTGATGGACTTGATCATTCCATCAGTACAACAATCAGGCACATTTTTAGAATCTCTGCTATGGAGAATGATATCTGTGTCCAGAGAAAGAATTGTAGAGTTTGAACAAAGACCAAAGACTATTACCTTTATTTAAGAAAAACAGTAACTCTATCTTATTATGTAATTTTGCTGTGTCTTATACATTATTTTTTTCCCTTAAGGCTATGATTTCTCTCTCATCACATTCAAATTAAATCAATGCATACCATTATAACAATGTAAATACTAACAGACTGCCTTCTGTGGGTGGGGGGGGGAGGGAAGCAAGATTAGAGGAAATATTGTAAAACTCAAAACAAAAACAAAGAAATATATTTTTCAGATATTGCTGATAAAGAATCAGCATTGAGTACAGTTTTTAATTTTTGTTAGTGTTGAAATTTTATTTTATTTTTCAAATTACCTACAATGGTAATTTTTCAATATTCATCCATTTGTAAAATTTTGAGTTCTAAATTTTTTTTGCCACTCGTCCTTCTCTCCCCACCTCCCCATGGAGGCAAGGTAAAAGTTGTATTTGGCCAATCTTGTTTCACGTTGTGAAAGAGTAATTAGGTCTAAAGGAAAAGAAAATAATGAGATAGAAAAAAACATAAAAGTAGTTGTAGAAAATGAATATATATATATATATATATATATATACTCTGTATTAGTATTTCTGAATGTGGATGGCATTGTCCATTGCAGATATCTCAGAGCTGTTCTTCATCTTTGAACTGGCCTGAGGAGCTGTATCCATCATATTTGATCATTTCACAGTCCTGTTGCTAATATGCACAATGTTCTCTTGATTCTACTTCACTCAACATAGGTTTATGCAAGTCTTTCTAGGTTTTTCTGAAATCCAATCAACTGTGATTTCCTATAGAACAATAGTATTCCATAACTTGTTCAACCACTCCCTAGTTGATGGACAGCCTCTCAATTTTCAAATGTTTGTCACTACAAACAACAATTGCTATAAATATTTTTGAATATGTGTGGCTTTTTCTATTTGCTATGATTTCTTTGGATATAGATTTAGTATTCTTAGGAAAGAGGAATCAGTTGTACAAGATTGTTCTCCAGAATAGTTGAATCAGTTCACAAATCCACCAACAGGTATTAATATCCCAATTTTCCTGCATCCTCTGCAACATATATAATTTTCCTTTTTTGTCATCTTAGCCATTGTGATAGGTATGAAGTGGTGCATCATAGTTGTTCTAATTTGCATTTATCTAATCAATAATAATTTGGAGCATTTTATATAAGGCTATAAATAGCTTTAATTTCTTCTTCTGTCTATATATTTTAGAAATGAATTCTTTATAAAAATACAAGTAATGAAAATTGTATCCTAATTTTCTGCCTTCCTTCTAATCTTAGATTTATTGGTTTTAATAGTGCATACATTTTTTTTTATTTGATATAGTTCAAATCATCCATTTTACAATTTATAATGCTCTTGATTTCTTGTTTGGTCATGAATTTCTCCCCTTACTGTATATCTGACAGATAGGGTATTTCTTGGTCTATTAATAGATCTATAATGTTACACTTCATCTTTAAATCCTATGCCAATTTTGCCATAATGTATCATATATGAGTCTATGTCTCGTTTTTGTTGTGCAATTTTCCAGTTTTCCCAGAAGATTTTGTTGAATATTAAGTTCTTATCCCAGAAGATAATGTCTTTGGGTTTGTATAAAGATTACTATGGTCATTTACTACTTTGTATTTTGTATCTAGTGAGTAAAGGTTTCAAAAGAAAATCTAGGAGCCAAGACTAACATATGACTTTACTTTTTTCTATGAAATGAAACATGTGAGGTTTTGTTACCAAATGTTATATTAAAAAAACAAATGCTTTCTCAAAATAATAATAATAATATATTTTATTATCTTAGAGTAAAGGAAATATAGAATATCAACATATAGTTTTGTTCTATTTTGAAGGTCAAGGAAGGACACAAAATGGGGAGAGGCAGTAAAAAATATGGGAAGAACAGAAGAGAAAGGTAAATTACATCAAAATTACATAATAGATGTGTATACATCATGCTTGCAATAGTGGAGGAAGAGATGGGGGAACCTACCATTCTAGAATCTCATTTTTATCTCACTGTGAAAATCCAGTAACAGGAACCCTAGCCCTTAGAACAAGAAGCATTAGATGAGCTCCCCTGAACCACAGGAGCAGAGTTCAACCTATAAAATGAACAACAAAAAAAAGATCCATAACCCTAGAAAGCTACTATAGTAACAGGAAAGTTCAAAATAATATCTCAAAAAAGGAAGCAGTCACAAAATGCCTTACATGAGAAACCTCAATAGGGATTATGAACTTGTCTCAATTCCAAAATGTTCTCTTAAGAGAGACCAAAAAAGGTTTTAAAAATCAAGTATGTGAAGCAGAAGGAAAATTGGGAAAAGAAATGTTTTCCAACAGCTAGAAAATGAAGCACAAAAATTAACTGAAGAAGATATATCCTTTAAAAGTAGAATTGGCCAAAGGAAAAAAATAGATACAAAAGTCAAATCAGGAAAATAAATTCTATTATTTTGTTGCTGTTTTTGAATGCTATTTTATTTTTTCCAACTACATGCAGTGATAATTTTCAACATTCCCCTTTTTGCAAACTTCTGAGTTCCACATTTTTCTACCTTTCGCCCTCCTTACCCTTCCCCCTCCCAATGAAAGCAAGTAATCTGATATAAGTTATATATGTGTGTGTGTGTACAATCATGTTTAATATATTTCAATTAATCATATAGTGAGAGAAGAATTGGAACCAAAGGGAAAAAATTCACAAAAAACAAGTTTTAAAAATTGAATGTAATATGCTTTTGTCTGCATTCAGACTCTGTAGTTTTTTCTTCACGTTTGAATGGAATTTCCCATCACAATAGAGTTGTCCTTGATCATAGATCTGTCGAGAGGAGCTAAGTCCATCATAAATGATCATAGGATAGCATTTCTTTTCTTCTTTTTATTTACATTATTAAAATATTGTTGTTTAAGAGTAAACATAATACCTCCTCCCCACAAAAAATATAAAACCTCATGAGAAATAAAGTAAAAGAAAGAGGAAAAAATGTGTTTCAGTCTGTGTTCTGATACCATCAGTTCTGTCTCAGGTGGATCAATTTCTTTATCGTAGGTCCATCATAGTAGTTTCTTCCATTTGTTTCCACAGTTGCTTTTGCTAATTGTAATTCCCTCCATCCATTTATCCCTACTATCATCTATTATATTTTCTCTCTCCTTTCACTCTGTGCCTCTTCAAAAATGTGCTGTGGGGCAATGGCCCTGGGGCCAAGAGGGGCCAAAATGCACATCCCACCCCAGTGACCCAACACCCACTTGGCCCTGTGGTCCTGGACAGACCTCCCAATCCAAGCACCTTTCAAAAAGTAAAAGAGAAAATATGTAATATCTGACTATCCTCTCCTATGATCTCCCCTCTCTGATATCACCCAGATCCCCACTCCCCACTCTGTCCCCCTTCTCTCATTTTCCTTCTAGATGTCTCTATACCTTATTGAGTGTGTATGCTGTTTCCTCTCTGAGCCATTTCTAATCAGAATGAAGGTTCCCTCATTCCCCCTTGCCTTTCCCCCCCTTCCATACCATTGCAAAAGCTACATGAAATACCTTTTATATGGAATATCTTTGCCTATTCTACCTCTCCTTTCTCTTACTCCCAGTACATTTCCCTTTTACCCATTGACTCCATTTATACAACATATTATATCTTCAAATTCAGCTCTCTCTTGTGCCTCATCTTCTACCTACTCTAAATGAAAAGGTTCATAGGAGTATTATCAGTATCATCTTTTCAAGCAAGAATACATGCAGTTCTTCATCTTTAAGTACATCTTAATTTACCCTTCTTGTCCTCTCTCTATGCTTCACCTGAATCCTATAATTGAAGGTCAACCTTTCTGTTTAGCTCTGTCATTTCAACAGGAACATTTGAAATTCTCCTGTTTCATTGAGAGTCCATCTTTTCCCCTGAAAAAGGATATTCAGTTTTGATAGGTATGTGATCCTTGCATTCCAAGCTCTTTTGCCTTGCAGAATATCATATTCCAAGCCCTATGAGCCCTCAATGTAGTTGCTGCTAAGGCTATGTGATCCTGACTGTAGCTCCACAATGTTTGAATTGTGTCCTTCTGCTGCTTGTAATATTTTTTCTTTGACTTAGGAGTTCGAGAACTTGAAGATAATATTCCTGGGGGTTGTTTTGTTTGGATTGCTCTCTGGGGGAGATCAGTGGATTGTCTCAATTTCTTTTTTACCCTCTGCTTCTAGGATATCAGGACAATTTTCTTGTAGGAATTCTTTAAAAATGAGGTCAAGCCTCTTTTCCTGATCATGACTTTCAGGTATGCCAAAAAAATTTTAAATTATCTTTCCTAAATCTGTTTTCCAGATCAGTTGGGTTTTTTTTCCCTTTTTGAGGGGTGTCCCTGCTTGATGGGGGGGCCTAGATTGCGACCAGGGTCTGAATGTGGTCAAAGCCCCAGAGTCTTGTTCCAGAGAAAGAGGACAGACCTCAACAGTCTCCCTCCACTCCCTTACCTTTGGTGGGCTGAACACTCAGGGAGCAGCTGCCTGGAGGCTCCTGCTGAGAGGCTCCACAGGTCTGTTTCAGTTTGCTGGATCTGGGCTGCAGCAGCTGCCCTGAGGGCCTGGACTGAGCTGAGTGTCTGGGCTGCACTGGTATCCATGGCTTTGTGCTTGCTCTGGCAGAAGTCTCCCTGCTGATCTTCCAAGTTGCCCTTGGTGTTCTGTAGGGTGCAGTTCAGGAAACCGTCTTTGCTGCCAGGAGCCACTGCTCCCATGTGCCCTGGGGCTGATCCCAGAAGGCTGAAGTTTCTTTGCTCTGGCATGGTGCTGCCTCTTCAACCCCATGGAACAGAGTTTTTCCACTATTTTCCAGGTTATATAGGGCTGGAGAGTTGCCTCAATGGATCTTTCTGTGTGTTCTGTCTGTCAAAAATTTAGTTAGAGTCATAATTTTAAGGTTTTTGAAAAATTTTGGATAGAGTACCTAAGAGAGACTCTTCTCCTGCTGCCATCTTGGCCCCGCCTCAATAAAGTCTCAAAAAATAGGATTCATCAAGTGGAAGCTAATGACACCAAGAATCATCAAATAAAATAAAAAGACTGAAAAAAGTAGAAGAAATTGTAAAATACTGCATATATAAAAAAAACAATTGTCCTGGAAAATTGATTCAGGAGAGATAATTTAATGATTATTAGCCTACCTGAAAACCATGTTCAAAAACAGACTTTGAAAAAATATCGTTCAAGAAATTTTCAAGAAAAAGAGTCCTAATATCTTAGAATGAGGGAGTAAAATTGTTCCTGAAAGAATTCATCAATCACCTCCTGAAAAGAACCTCAATGTGAAAACTTCAAGGAATATTGCTGATGAATTTCAGAATAATAATTTCAAGGAGAAAATACTGTAGGCAGCTAGGAAAAAAGTCCATTTAAATACCAAGAGGCCATAATAAGGATTATGTAGGACTTCCAGTTTCAAAAGTAGAGGATTAGAGGGTATGGAATATGATATTTTGAAAGGAAAAGGACCTTGGATTAACATTAAAAATCAACTACCCAGAAAAATTTAGCAAATTTTTTCAATGGAAAATATAGACATTCAATGATATATGGAACTTTCAGACTTTCTAGATTAAAAGTACAGCTCTGAACAGAAAATGAGATTTTCAAATGCAAGATTCAGAAGATGCATAAAAAGGTAAAAAGGATAGAAAAATATTATTCAATAAGATTAAAGTGTTACATCCCTACATGGAAAGATAATACTTGGAGAAGAAGGCTGAGGCATCATATGCAATGGAACAAAGGACCTACTATAGTAGAAGGAAAGAAAGGAGAATGTGAACATTGATGGAATGTTATTCTTATACCATTTAGTTCAAAGAGGGAATGACATTCCCTTTAAATTAGTTTTAGAAATTTATCTTACCTAAAGAGAAATAGGAGGAAAAGATAGAGATAAAGGGGAAGAGAGAACTGATGGAATGGAATGACAGAAGGGAGTGAAAATTAAGGAAGATGAAAAGTGAATAGTTATATGTTGAAAGAAAAAAGTATAAATGGAGAAGAAATAGAATGGAGGGAAAAACAGATTTAATCATCATTATTGTGAATTTCAACGGAATGATATCTCTCATAAAATGGAAGCAGAAAAAAAAAGAGTAGATTAAAAACCAGAATCCTATAATATGTTCTTTATAAGCTAGGTGATACAGGAAATAAAGATAATAGGCTAGAGCAGAATATACTGCAGGTGAAATTTAAAAAAAAAAGCTAGGGAAGAAATACTGTTCTTAGACCAAAAAAAAGAAAAGCAAAAATAGACTTAAGTGAAAAAAGGAAAGAAACTTCATATTGTTAAAGGACACATGAACAATGTAATATCCTACTGAATATACATGCAATTGATACAGCTAGCAGATTTTCAAAGAAAGAAAAGTGAGCTATGGAAAGAAAATTACAGGAAACCTATACTAGAATAATAACTCAAACTGCATTTCTCAGAATTAGATAATTCTAAACAAAATGTGTAAAAAAGAAGTTGAGGTGAACAGGAATATTAGAAAATTCAGAAATGATAACACTATAGAGAAAATTGACAGAATAGAAAGGAATATACTTTTTTCCTCAGTGGCACATGTACCCACAGAAAAATTGACTATGATTTATGCCATAAAAATTTCATAACCTAATACTAAAGAATGAGTGCTTCGAGCAATAAATTATAGAAACAATAATTTCATACAGGAGAATGACAAACATGAGACAACATACAAAAATTTATAAGACAGAGTCAAAGAAGTTCTTAGGGGAAATTTTATATCTATAAATGCTTATATAAATCATATTGGGCAGTCAAATAAAAAAAAGCTAGAACAACAAATTAAAATTCCCCAATTAAATTTCAAATTTGAAATCCTAAAAATCAAAGGAGAGATAAAATTGAAAGCAAGAAAACATTTTAGGTTAAATAAACAAAAGAATTTATTTTTCTATTCATAATGTTCTCTATTTCTTCTTGAGTCAGATATTTCACTCCTCTTCAAAGATCAGACAAATAGATTAATTCTTATTCCCCTAATTGGTTTGAGGTATTGAACTTTTTGTCTAAATCCTATACCACATTTGGCATTATTTTGGTATAGATAATGAGATGTCAATCTATGCCTTATTTTTGTCATACTATTTCCCAATTTTCCCAGCAATTTTTTCCAAATATTGAATTCTTATCCCAGAAGCTAGAGTTCACTTCATTAATTAGCCCGTACTAGACAGTTTTGATGTTTAGTGCATTATAATATAGTTTTAGATGTGATACAGATAGGTTACTTTCCTTTACATTTTTTTCATTTATTCTGTCAATATTCTTTATCATTTGCTGCTCTATACAAATTTTGTTATTATTTTTCTCTTGCTTTGAAAAATGGTTTTAGTAGTTTGATTGAAATGGCACAATAATAATGAAAGTTAATTTTGGTAGAATTGTAATTTCCTTTATATTAACTTGGACTTCCTATGAGCAATTGACATTTTTCCAATTGTTTGGATCTGATTTTACATAAAATGTATTTTATAATTGTGTTCATATGGTTTCTGGGTTGTCTTACAGGTGGTCTCCCAAATATTTTATATTGCTTATAGTTATAGTTAAATGAAATTTCTCTTTCTATCTCTTGTTTTTGATGTTAACATATATAGAAATTATGATGATTCATATGGTTTTTGTTTTATATCCTATTACTTTGTTAAAGTGATTGTTTCAAGTAGTTTTTAAGCTGATTTTAAAGGATTTTTAAGTATGCCAACCTCTAATCTGCAGAGTGAGTTTTGATACCTCATTGCATACTGTAATTCCTTCAATTTCTTTTTTCTTCTCTTATTGCTAAAGCAAACATTTCTAACACAATATTAAATAATAATGATGAAATATTTTTGTTTCATTCCTGTCCAAATTGGAAATACTGCTAGTTTATCCTCATTGAAAATAATGATGGTTTTAGATACATACTGTTTATCACTTTAAGGAAAGTTATTTATTCCTATGTTCACTAGGGTTTTATTAGGAATGGGTATTGTATTTTAATTAGAGACTTTTTCTGCATCTATCTGGATAGATTTCTATTAGTTTTGTTATCAATATAATCAATTAGGCTGATTGTTCTCCTAATGCGGAACTGTCACTGAATTTCTAGCATAATTTCTTCCTTGTCATGGTGTATTATTCTAGTCAAAACTTTCTGTAATCTCTTTGCTAAAATTTATTCAAAATTTTTCAACAACATTCATTAGTCAGATTGGTCTATAATTTTCATTGTCAGGTTTTGCTCTTCCAAGTTTAGGTATCAGGCGCCATGTTGGTGTCATAAAAAGGAATCTCATAGAACCCTTTCTTCACATACTTTTTCATTTAAAATTGCAATTGTTATTTAAATTGTTATTTAAATCTTTGGTAGAATTCACTTTTAAATCCATCTAGACTTGGAAATTGCTTCTTCAGTTTCTTTTTTTTCTGAAATCTGATAGTTTAAGTATTTTATTTCTTCTTATGCTAAACCATCATTTCTACTTTTTGTCAAAATTCATTCAACTCACTTATATTGTCAAGTTTATTGGTATAGAGTTGTGCAAAAGAATTCTGAATTATTATTATTTTAATTTATTCCTCACTGGGAGTAAGTTAACTCTTTTCACTTTTGATAATGATAATTTGTTGTTTTTTCTTTTTTAAAACCATATTAATTACATATTTTTCTACTTTACTGATTTTTCATAAAACCAATTATTCATATTATTAATTATTTCATTTTTAAACATTTTAACATTTTATTTGTTTTCCAATTATATGCAATAGTAATATGTACCCATAATTTTTTGCAAGGCTCTGAATTCTACATTTCCCCCCTCCCTCCCCTCCCCACAGAAGGCTGTCTGACAGTCTCTATATTGTTTCCATGCCATACATTGATGTAAATTGAATGTTATAAGAGTAAACATAAGAATAAACATTAACCCCCTCCCCCCTCCAAGAAGATGAGAAACCTCAAGAAGATGAGAAACCTCAAGAATAGAGAGAGAGAGAGAGAGAGAGAGAGAGAGAGAAAATTGTACTTTTGTGTTCAGATTTCAATGGCTCTGCCTCTGGGGTGAGTTGCTTTCCTTATCATAAGTCCACTAGAGAAGTTGCTTCAATATTTTTCCCACAATTGCTATTACTAGCAGTACCTCCACTCTATTACTCCCCACACTCATTTATTCTATTCTCTCTATCCTTTCATCCTGGCCCTGTCCAAAAGTGTGTTGAATCTGAGTACCCTCTCCCTCAGTCTCCCCTCTCATCTATCACCTGTTTCCATCTTCCCTTCCCCCATTCCCCCTCATCCCATCCCTTTCCTTCCATCCTTCTCCAGGGCAAGATAGATTTCCTCACCCTATTAAATGTGTATGTCATTTCCTTCCTTGAGCCATTTCCAATGAGAATGAAGGCTCACTCATTCTCACTTGCCTTCCCTCCCTCCACTAATTGAAAAAGCTTTTTCTTGACTCTTATGTAAAATCTCTCAGCTTCTTCTTCATCTCCTTTTCCTTCCTCCCAGTACTTTCCCTCATCACCCATTGATTCCATCTCTTTACCACATCATACATTATATTCCACTCCTTCCTATGTCCTGTCTATATATGCTCCTTCTAACAGCTCTTATAAATCAGAAAGTTCATATGAGTTATCAATATGTTCTTCCTATGCAGGAATACAAACAGTTCAACATCATCAAGTTCCTCATAGTTAACTCTCTCTCTTCCACTCCCTCTATGATTCATCAGAGTCCTGTACTTGGAGATCAAACTTTCTGTTCAACTCTGGTCATCTTGATAGGAAAGTATGAAAGTCCCCTGTTTCATTGAAAGTCCATCTTTTCCCTTGAAAAAGGATGTTCAGTTTTGCTGGGTAGTTGATTCTCGGTTGTAAACCAAGATATTTTGCCTTCCAGAATATCTTATTCTAATCCCTACAATCCCTTAATGTAGATGCTGCCAGATCCTGTGTAATCCTGACTGTGGATCCTTGGTAGTTGAATTGTTTGTTTCTGGCCGCTTTTAGAATTTTCTCTTTTATTTGGGAGTTTGTGGGTTTGGCTATAATATTCCTGGAAGTTTTTCTTTGGGGATCTCTTTCTTGGGGTGACCAGTGAATTCTCTCAATTTCTATTTTACCCTCAACTTCTAAGATCTCAGGGAAATTTTGCTGCATTATTTCCTGAAAAATGAAGTATGGTCTCTTCTCCTGGTCATGTCTTTCAGATAGCCCAATAATTTTTAAATTATTTCTTCTGGATCTGTTTTCAAGGTTGGTTGTTTTTCCAATAAGATATTTCATATTTTCTTCTAATTTTTGGCTTTTTTGGAAGAGTTTTATTTCTTCCTGATTTCTTGTAAAGTCATCATCTTCCTTTAATTCCATTTTGCATTTGAAGGAGTTATTTTCTTCAGAGATCTTTTTTATCTCCTTTCACAGCTGGCCAGTTATGCTTTTTAAGGCATTCTTCTCCTCTTTTGCCTTTTGTTTTGCTATTTCCATTAGGCCTAAACTTGTTTTTAACATATTATTTTCTTCAGTATTTTTTTGGTTTATCTTTCACCAAGCTTTTGATTTGGTTTTCATGATTTTTGGTATCGCTCTCATTTCTCCTCCCAATTTTTCCTCCATCTCCCTTAATTGTTTTTCAAAGTCTTTCTTGAGCTCATACATAGTCTGAGACCATTTTCTATTTCTCTTGGAGGTTTTGGATACAGAAGCTTCAATTTTGTCATCATCTGAGTATGTGTTTTGATCTTCTATGGGACTAAAGTAATTCTCTAAGGTCAGATTCTTCTTGGTCAGATTTTTCTTTTTCTGTTGTTTCATTTTCTCAGCCCAAGACTAATTTACTGCACTTCCAAGGCTTTAGGGTTGTTTTTTTTTGGGGGGGGGCACCTCACTGGGACCTTTATTCCTTCAAGGTCTTATGCTCTCTAGCCTGTGCTTTGATATGTAGATGACCCCCCCCCCACTTCCCTCTGCCCTGAGTTATAAGGAGGGGTCCAGCTTGGTTATTTAGTATGGATGTCAAAACTGCAATATCTGAGTGTAGGCAAACTGCAGAGTCCTACCCCAGGGAGAGCAGAGAAATTTCTGAAGACTTCTCTTTCCATCCCTGGGAGTGCAAGCTGCTTTCTGCAGATTCTCACTGCAGATTCTGCAGCTTGGGTTCCCTCACTCCACACTCACCTAAGTGTAGCAGAGATCTCTCTCCGCCCCTTCAAGCTGTTGCTGGTGATCTCTGGGCTGGGCCGTGGCATTGTTTCCAACCCCCACTACTGGTGAAACACACCTTTCCCAGCAGAATTTCTAATTTATCTTGGATTGGGAAAATATATCACTCAGTCTTTCTGTGGGTTCTGCCCCTCTAAATTTTGGCTAGAACCATCCTTTGTTTTTTGTGGGTTTGGGGGCATTAGAGTTCCCAGCAACTGCTGCCTTCATGCTACCATCTAGGCTCTGCCATCCTGTTATTTATTATTTCAATAGTTTTATTACTTTCAATTTTATTAATTTCCCCTTTGATTTTCCAAATTTCTAATTTGGTATTTAATTGGGGATTTATTTTTTCTTATTTAGTCTTTTCAGTTGGATGCCTAATTCATTGATTTCCCATTTATTTTATTCACATAAATATTATGTTAATTGGCTGCATTCGACAAGGTTTGATATGAAGTCACATCGTTATCATTATTTTGTATGAAATTGTTGATTATTCCTATGATTTACTGTTTGATCCATTCATTCATTAAAATTAGATTTAGTTATCACATAATTTTTAGTTTATCTTTCCAGATTCTTTAATACTGTAGTTTTCACTGCACAAGATTTGAAATGGATAGCCAATTTTTGATAGATGTCATATACACAGAGAAAAATGAAGATTTCTATTTCCATTTAATTTTTTTTTCATTTATTTATTTATTTGTTTGTTTGTTTTCAGCCATATGCACACACACACACACACACACACAATCATATATATATATATATATATATACACCATGGACCGATCTTTCTTTTTTTTCCATCAATACAAAATAGTTGTACCAATTGATACTTTATTTATTTTTATTTTATTTTATTTTGGTTTTTGCAAGGCAAATGAGGTTAAGTGGCTTGCCCAAGGCCACACAGCTAGGTAATTATTAAGTGTCTGAGGCTGGATTTGAACTCAGGTACTCCAGACTCCAGGGCCAGTGCTCTATTCCCTGCACCACTTAGCCACCCCATACATGTCTATTTTTAACATTCAAATTTTCCTTCTACCCTCCCTCCCCCCCCACCTCTTCCCCTTAGTGGTGAACAGTCAGATGGACAATATACATAATATATTTTTGACAAACTTGCTTACAGATTAGTTATTTTCAGTATGAGGAATTAGGATTAAGGGAAGAGATTTATAAAACATAATTTTTACAGTGTTCATCATGTATTGAAGGATTGGGTTGTGTGTGTTTGTGTGTGTGTGTGTGTGTGTGTGTGTGTGTGTGTGTGTGTGTGTGTTTTGTTTTTCTTTTCATTTAATTTTCTTCAGGAATCATCATATCTAACTTTTATAAAAGATTTTTGCACAAGCAAAATCAATACAACCCAGACCGGAAGGAAAGCAGAAAGCTAGAAAACAATTGTCCCAGATAGTGTTTCTGATAAATCACTCATTTCCAAAATATACAAAGAAATGAGTCAAATTTTTAAAAATATAATTCATTACCCTATTGATAAATGATCAAAGAATATGTATAGGGTGCTTTTGGATGAAGCAAATAAAACTACCTATAGTTGTATGAACAATAATGTTCCAAATAGTTATTGATTAACAAAATGCAAATTCAAACAACTCTGAGGTACCACCTCATGCCTATCAGGCTGGCTAAAGTTATAAAAAAGGAAAATGATCAATATTGAAGAGGAATTGAGAAAACTGGGAGATGCATGCTCTGTTAATGGAGTTGTGAATTGATCTACCACTCTGTAGACCATTTTGTAATTTACATCCAAGAACAATAAAACTGTGCATGCCCTTTGAATCCAGCAATAGTAACACTTGGTCTATATAATATTTAATATTTTACATCTACATAGAAAAGTAGTTTTAAACAAGCATTTAACTGAAAGGATTTTATATTTATTTATTTTGAATTTTTTTATCCTTAAGCACATATATATTTTTAAATTACAAAATTTTCTTCCACTCTCTCTTCCCACCCCCTCCCCTCAATAGGGAAGAGTCAGGTTAGTATTGAATATACATATTTTTGATGAATATGTTTACAGATTAGTCATTTTCAGTATGAGAAATTAGGATTAAGGGAATGAGATACAAAAGAAATAATTTTTATAAAATCTTTATCAGATTCTGAAGGATAGTGTTTTTTGTTGTTTTGTTTTGGTTTTCTTCCTCTACATGGGGATAATATTGTCCAGAGCTGGTCCTACTCTCTGAACTGCTGAGAGGAGCTGCTTCCATCAAGGTTTATTATCTCACAACGTTGCCATTGATGTGTAAATTTTTTCTTGGTTCTGCTCTCTTCTCTCAGCATCAGATCTTTTAACTTATTCCATATTTCTCTAGAATCCAACTATTTATGGTTTCTTATAGAACAATAATATTCCATAGTTTAGCCATTCCCCAATTGATGGGCATCCCTTCAATTTCCAAATCTTTTCCACTACAGAAAGAACTGCTATGAATATTTTGGAACAAATGAACCATTTTCTATTTTTTATGATTTTTTTCTAGATATAGGCCTAGAATTGGGAATTGCTGGGTCAAAAGGAATGAACGTTTATTTTTAGGCACAGATTCATATTGTTCTCCTGCTTGTTCTATATTTAGAAGAGATTAAGGGGGAAAGATCTACATTTACAAAACTTTAAAAGTTCTTTGTGTAGTGGCAAAGAATTGGAAATTGAGGAGATGCCCCTCATTTGGGATTGCTAGCCATGCTATTATTTATGAATATCATATTGTTCTGTAAGAAATCCTGAGTATTCTGTCTTTTAAAAAGCATGGAATGATTTGTGTGAATTGATGCTGAGTGAAGTCAGCAGAACCAGGAGAACATTGTACAAATTAATAGCAATATTGTCAAATGGATCAACTATGATGGAAACAGTTCCTCTCAGCAATTCAGTGATCAATAACCATCTTAAGAGAACTGTTACAGCAAGTGGCATCCACATCCAAAAAACCAGACAAAGAAACAAAACTATGAAGTCTGATTGTAGAGTGAAACATACTATCTTCATTTTTTAAAACTTATTTCATATATATTTCATGGTTTCTTCCCTTATACCCCTTAGTTCTGATTATACTTTCACAGCATTACCAATAAAGAAATATCTTAAATATGATTGCTCATGTACAACTTTTCCACATTGTTCACTGCCATGGGAAGGGAGTGGTAAGGGAAAGTGTTATAATAATATGCAGCTTGCAAATGACTGAATGTTAAAAACTATTTTTTCATCTAATTTAATAAAATAAAATAATAACAAGGACATAATAAAAAAATAAAGTGAGAAGACTTAAAGTTGGAGATATTTTTGGTTTTAATAAAAACAATAAAATAGATAAATCTTTGATTAATTTTATTTAAAAAATAATGGGAATTCAAAATTGCCAGTATCAAAAGTAAAAGTGATGAATTTACCACTAGTGAAAAAAAATTAAACCAACAATTTAGACCTATTTTACCCAACTATATGCCAATTAATCTGACAATCTAAATGAAGTGGATTAATATTTACAAAATTATGAATAGCCCATAATTACAGAAGAGGAAATAAAACATTTTGCCCATTTCCCAAAAAGAAATTGGACAAGCCATCAGTGAACTCTCCAAGGAAATAAATCTATGGTCAGATGAATTCACAAGTTAAATTTACTAAACATTTAAGGAAAAATTAATTGCAATTCTTTATAAAGTAATTAGAAAAACAGGGGGGAAAGGAGTTCTACCAGTTCTTTCTATGAGAAAAATATTGTGCTGTTATCTAAATCAGAAAGATCCAAAACTGAGAAAAAATACCATAGGTTAATTTCCCTAATGTATATGAGGCAAAAATTGTAAATAAAAGATTATCAAAGAGATTACAGCAATTTATCACTGCAAAAATACAGTGTGACCTGGTAAGATTAATACCAGGAATGCAGGATTGGGTCAATATTAAGTAAAATTTCAGGAAAATTGACCGTATCAATAAGAAACAAAACATAAATCATTCATTATCTCAATAGAAGCTGAAAATTTTTTCACATGATCTATTACTACTAAAAACCTGAGAGAAGATGTTATAATGGCAGAAAGTATGATAGAAATGTCTTTGCATAAGTTTTCATAATTTAGAAGAGAATATATGTTATGCTTAACTGATTCCGATCATTGGATTAGTTAAATTAAATAATATAATAATAAATATATGAATAATAATATAATAGTAATAATGAACAGGTATAATCATTTGTTGTCAAAAACTCATAAACTTTATACCTCTAACATAGTATGACATTCACATAATTATGGTAGAATTTATTATTGTTTAAAAAGGGAAAGAAAGATTGGCTTGGTATGTTTTTCCAACCACTTTTCATTTTTGATTGATTTTCTACCCTCCATTTCTAGAACAATCTTTTCTCTTTTATTTATTACAGCTCCTTCAAAAATTGTAAGTATAGAATACAAAACCATAGAAGAACAAGTTGTGCAAACCTGGGCTGTTGCCTCAATATTTGCATTAACCTGTTAAAAACCTGATAATGTTTTTCCTGATCATGGCAGAACTGCATTTATCTTGCAGCCTATGATACTATTTGAACTTGAAATTCATCTTGTTACTGATTTTGCTGGACCAGCTACAATGATGTATATATTAAAATATTGTACCTGATATGCAAATCAAAATCAGATTGCCAACTTCTCACTTTTGGTTTTAGACATGGTTTTATCCAGTAGTTTTGAGCAATATATGTAGCATTCTGTGAATGTCTATTATCTTATATTCTTTAATTTATATGTATTAATAAACATTATCTTTTGTGTTTCTTGGATCAAATGCAATCAGAAACTATGATGTTTTGCCTTTGTAGTCCTGTGCTTTGTTACTGTAATGTTTAAATTTGTTTTTATTGAAGCACATGACTTTGCCTAATGCGAAGCAAGTGATGTGATCTTTAAGACTTACATATTTTACTACATAAAGTTTCAAATTAGAATATGCTTTTAAAAAATAGGCCATTGATGCAATTTAGGATTCACATGTATAATGTCAAACATCAGTCTTATATTTATAGTTTTAATTCCAAAAGTAGCAAGCTTGATAAAAAGCCACTTTTAACTGCCCTTGCTAAAAACAAGCCCTGCTATACATAAATTAGTGATATGTCTTTACAAAACCTATGCCCACTATATGAGTCAGTGATTAAGACATTTTCTTATGGGACCCATAAGAGCTTTTTGCACAACTAGATTTTTTTTTTGTGCTGCTATTTTTGTAACTGACTATAAACTGACATGAACAGATCAGTTGGCGTATAATATTCTAGTGCTTTTAATCTGAATTACTTTGGGGAAGAATTGTAATATTAGTTGGCCAGATGCAGAGGGAAATGTTAGTGGGAGTTGAGAAAAACATATTAAATAAAAGAATTGTGTATTAACATGCTAACAGCAATTCATAATTCTGCACTTTTTATGATGTTTTGAAATTCTATTTATAGGTACAGAACAATGGGGCTTGTAAAACTGTATCATATTTATACTTGTTAAAATTTCTTTCATTGTTATTAGTAGGAATTTTATTGGTTCAATAAAATTGTCGAAACTGAAAAATATAAGGATAATATTCATTCTTCAAGATCTGACAGATGATTCACAGTTTCAAGGATTTCTTTATATCTTTCTGTTTGTTACCTACATTCTTTGTGTGACTGAGAACTTAATCATAATTACACTCACCTTTACTCCACCTTAAAGCCTCCTATTTTTCTTCAAAATGTTTCCTTCATATGATTAGTCACAAATACCTATATTACCAATATTTATATACCGTTTCTACTGCTGATAATACTGTAACTATGACACACGAGTCACTTAATTGGTATCCTTTTGTATCAACTTCAACAGAATTTTTTTTTTCTTTTGCCTACCATATCCTATGACCACCACATGGTTATCTACAAACCCCTGAATTGTGTGATGATCATGAATAGAAAAGTTTTTAACCAGCTCCTCCTGAGTTGTTGGTTGATTGACTGATTATCATTATCCTTTCAAATACTGTGTTTCTTTTTTTGTTTTGTTTTATTTTATTTTATTTTTTTAATTCTCATTTTGTACAAATGGTTTTTTTTTACACCAATAAAATATTCTTGTTTAAGAGTAAACAAAATACCCCTCCCCCTATCAATATAGACTTGCTTGGGCAATAAAGTAAAGGGGAGAGAAAAAAATTAAAATTAAAAAATAATAGTAAAATAGTAATAATTGTAGGTATGGCCAGGTGGTGCAATGGACAAAGCACCAGCCCTGGAGCCATGAGCACTCGAGCCCACGTCCAGCCCCGTAGACCCAACAATCACCCAACCATGTCACATGCAAGCCACCCGATCCCCACTGCCCTTGCAAAAACCAAAAAGAAGGAAAAAAAAAGACCCAAAATAAAATAAAATAGTAATCATAGTAAGGGTGGCTGGGTGGCAGACAGAGCATTGGCCCTTGAGCCAGGAGCACTCAGGTCCAAATCCAGCCTCAGACACCCAAAGATCACCCTGCTATGTGGCCCTAGGAAGGTCACCCAGCCCCATTTGCCCTGCACCCTCCCCCAAATAATAATAATAAAAAATGTGCTTCAGTCTTTGTTCCAACACCAACAACTTTGTCATGGGTGGATCGCCTTCTTTATGGTAAGTCCATCACAAAAGTTATTTCCATATTTTTCCAATGTTGCCATTGCTGATTGCAACTCCCTCCTTTCTTATTTCTCCGCTACCATGTATTATATTTTCTCTCTCCTTTCACTCTGACTCTGCTGTAGGGTCACTGAGTGGCACAGCAGACAGATCCCTGGTCCTGGGGCCACAAAGCCCTGAGCCCCTATACCATCCCTTAGGCACAAAATCCACCTGGCCCTATCGTCCTGGACAGGCCTTCTAATCCCCACCCCTTGCAAGAAGTAAAAAAAAAAAAAGTGTTATATCTGACCACTCTCCTCCCATGGTCCATCCTCTCCTTTATTCACATCCCCACCCCTTGACCCTGCTCCCCGCTCCGAGTTACTCCAGATGTCTATACCCCATTAAGTATATATGCTGTTTCCTCTCCTAGTCACCTCTGATGAGAGCAAGGGTTCCCTCATTCCCCCCTTCCCTCCTCCCTTCCATATCATTGCAATAGCTCATTGTAATAAAGAAAAAAAACTTATTATATGAAATATCTTGGCCTATTCCCCCCTCTCCTTTTTCTTTCTTCCATTACATTTCCTTTTTTTCTATTGACTCCATCTTTACACCATATTTTATCTTTGAATTCAGCTTTCTCCTGTGCTTCAACTATAAAAGCTCCCTCTACCTGCTCTATTAACTGAGAAGGTTCATATGAGTATTATCAGTGTCATTTTTCTATGCAGGAACACATGCAGTTCATCCTCATTAAGTCCCTCATATTTCCCCACTCTCCTCCAAGCTCCATGCTTCACCTGAATCCTGTATCTGAAGATCAAACCTGTTCAGCTCTGTCCATTCCAACAGGAACCTTTGAAATTCCCCTGGTTCATTGAAAGTCCATCTTTTTCCCTGGAAGAGGACATTCAGCCTTTCTGGGTAGTTGATTCTCCATTGAATTCCAAGCTCTTTTGCCTTCTGGTATATTATATTCCAAGTCCTATGAGCTTTTAATGTAGTTGCTGCTAAGTCCTGTGTGATCTTGACTGCAGCTCCATGATATTTGAACTGTGTCCTTCTGGCTGCTTGTAATATTTTCTCTTTGACTTGGGAGTTCTGGAACTTGGCTATAATATTCCTAGGGGTTGTTTTTTGGGTTCTCTTTCTTGGGGGGATCAGTGGCTTCTCTCCATTTCTACTTTGCCTTCTGCTTCTAGAATATCAGGGCAATTTTCCTGTAGTAATTCTTTGAAAATGGTGTCAAGGCTCTTTTCCTGATCATGACTTTCAGGTATTCTAGTAATTTTTAAATTATCTTTCCTAAGTCTGTTTTCCATATCAGTTGTTTTTTCAATGAGATATTTCACATTTTCTTCTAATTTTTCATTTTTTTGGTTTTGAAGTATTGATTCCTGACGTCTGGTAAATTCATCTATCTCCCTGAATTCTATTCTTTGTCTGAAGGATTTGTTCTCCTCAGAGAGTTTTCTTATCTCTTTTTCCATCTGGCCAATTTTGCTTTTTAAGGCATTCTCCTCAATAACTTTTTGAACTGTTTTATCCATTTGACCTAAGCTGGTTTTTAGCATGCTATTTTCTTCAGCATTTTTTTGGGTTTCCTTGACTAAGCTGCTGACTTCATTTTCATGTTTTTCCTGTATCTCTCTCCTTTCTTTTCCCAGTTTTTCTTCTAACTCCCTCATTTGATTTTCAAAGTCTTTTTTGAGCTCTGTCATAGCCTGAGCCCAATTTCTGTTTTTCTTGGAGTCTTTAAATGCAGGAGCTTGTGCTTCCTCATCTTCAGACTGAGTATTTTGATCCTTCTTGGGCTCATATGCAAAATATTTCTCAATGGTCTTCCTCTTGTTTCTCTGCTTGCCCATTTTCCCAGCCTGGGCCTGGTTTTGGGGTGCTTCCTGCACTTTTGGGACACTCCCACAAGGGTCTCAGTGTGTGAGGCTCTGTCCTCCCTCCTGGTCTGTGAATGACCATAAGCGCCCTCCTCTGCCATGGGGCTGAGTTGGGGGGGGGGGGCTGCTGTTCTATGGGGGGGCCTAGACTGCTATCAGGATCTGAATGTGGTCAGAGCTGCAGAGTGCTGTTCCAGAGGCAGAGGACAGACCTCTGCAGTCTCTCTTCACTCCCCTCCCTCAGCTCAATGGGCTCATGCCCTGGAGACTCCTGCTTACTGGCTCCATCTGCTTCTGTTTCCAGATCTGAGCTGCAGAAAGACCAAGCTGCTAGCTGTGTGCCCTGAGGGCTGGGCTCCACATGCTTGTTCTGGCAGAGTTCCCCTGCTGTTCCCCCACTTTGTGCCCAGTGCTCCCCAGGGTGCAGCTCAAGAGACTCCCCCGATGCTGTGAGCTGGGGCTCCCAGCGCCCTGGGCCTGCCTCGGGCAAGCTGAAGTTCTTTCACTCTGGCCCGCCACCCCTCTGATGGGCCGCCCTTCTGACCCCAGGAAGCAGAGCCTTTCTGCTCTTTCCAGGTTACCTTGAGTAGCAGAACTGCCTCACTGGGTCCCTTTGTGGGTTCTGTCTCTTCAAAAGTTTAGTTAGAGTCCTTAGTTTCAAGTTTTATCCTCAAATACTGTGTTTCTTAAACTAGAATTCTGTGATTCCAAAGACATTGACCATTTTGGCTGTGATGCATCAAGACTAATTAATATTTCATGCTCTCATACAACTTTCATAGAGGAGATGATTGTAATATCTGCTATGTTGCTATTTATCATCACTTTAGTGTTGGTGGTTTTATCTTATGTATATATCATCAGGACTATTCTGAGATTTCCCTCTGCTCATTAAAACAAAAGGTCTTCTCCATTTGTTCTTTTCACAGGATTGTTTTCTCTATGGCTTATGATATCTGCATCTTCATCTTCATCATACCTCCTGGGAAAGAACAGTTTGCTTTGAATAAGGTAGTTTCAGTATTTGAGACTTTAATTGACCTTGTGAAGAACCACTTTATTTATACACTGATAGACAGGTGAGTCATGCAATTCCTTAAGGACTTAATCAAAGAATCACATATCTCTCAAAAATACAAAAATCTCTTTACTCTAAAGTGCCAGATGGTGCATAAAATCATGAATGATCTTGATTCAGCCTCCAGATTTCATCACCTTTCCCCACCTCTTGTTACTTACCATTTCTCTGAAGTCTGACTATCTTGACACTATCATGGAAACTTTTCACATGCATCCAGAAATATTAATTGGTCAAAATTTTCCTCTTTCCCATCTGCATTCTACTCAGTATAGTCCTACCCATACTCTTATTTCTGGCAGAACATATAATTAGAACTCCTGGTTGAAACATAGAGTTTTACAGTGAAAATAATTCTAAGAATCATTCATTTCCACCCATTTGATGTTACATTAAATTTCTTTATTTTTAGAAATCCCCAAACTTGTTTTCTGTGTATTTTTAGAATTTATTTTATGAGGATTAGAGGAAGTCCAGTCTGAGGCATACGGAATTTTTTAGGAATTAAAGGAATTTATACATTTCCTGTATATAAGGATTTTACTGTTAAGAGCATATCTGATTATCCAAATGATCATTCAGCAGGAACTATAATCCTTGTGACCTAGTGTAAAGATAAATGTTTATTTGAAATTTCTTTGTCAGAATAAGAACTTTGTCTAGTTTTGGCTTGTGGATTATGCTTGAATTTCTGACTGTCACTTTTTATTGATTCCTGATTTAAAGATCCCATATTATTACCCTTTGCTCTTGTTCATTGTATATTTCAATGAAAATAAACTGAATTTATTGTACAAACCTATGTTCAAGTATCTGTTCACATTAAATGTGAGTTGCTATGAATTAGAAAAACCCCTTGACCTAGCTCCAACAAATACTTCCTATTAAACTTAAAAATTCACCACTAATTGAAGAAATTGTGATAATGTCATCTAGACTCTTCCACTCCATACAAAACTTTCCAGAATATCTACCAGAATTTTATAGAAATATCAAAATATGCAATCTGTGAAAGGTCAAAAGTTAGGAGCAAAGCATCCCCAAGGAAACTGCTGGAAGCAATTCATCACAATGGCAGAGGAGATGCTTGACAAAGAAAATTCAAGAAAATGCCAAACTCTGTGACAATACTGACTGTAATAACTCAAAGCTTATAGTAGACAAAAAAAATCTCCAGCAAAGTCAAAACTAGAGAGTAAAGCAGAATCATATGGTAAGAAGGAGGACTTAGCCAAGACAGACTTGGAGCAAGTTCAGGAGTCCCTTGACAAAGGAATCTAGTATTAGCCCACATATGTAGACCAAAGCAAATTCTGTCAAGTATCCCATGCAGTAGCATAGGTGTGTGCAGCATGCTCTCACATGGGGTCCCCAGTCAAACTGACACCTGAAACATTGAGGTTGCTGGATGAGATAACCATGGAAAACACTAAATAAGTTTTTTTTTACTTTGAACTGAGAGACAGATCTTGAAGAAGAGAACAATCTCATTTGATTCTTATTAAAACTTCAAAGAAAAAAAAATACATAGATAAAAGTAGAGCAAGAGGGGACAAAGGAAATGAAAAAGATCCAGAAAAAGAAATAATGAAAAAAAAATAAGAATAGTAAGGGATATATTAGAATCCATGGTAGACAATCTTAGCCTAAAATTTAATGTCCTAAAAATTAAACAAAGAAAAAAAATCAAACCTATACAATAAATAAATTAAATAAAATGATGAAACTGAAAATTATGAGAAAATGTAAGAAACATAATACTAAAACCTAAGCATGCTATTTACCCAGCATTGTTTTATTGAGTCTATATTCCAAAGAAATCAAAGATAAAGAAAAGGATACATATATACAAAAGTATTTGTAGCAACTCTTCTGTGGTGGCCAAAAATTGGAAATTGATGAGTTGATTTTCAACTGAGGAATGACCAAATGGAAGGCTTTTATATAGGGAAAATATGAAGGATCCCTGGACAAAACCACTTTGGCCCAATTACTCCTCCTCCACATATAAAAAAAAGAAAAATATAAAATGAAACAAAGAGATAGAAAAATGAATTATGGAGGAAATGGTTTTTGAAAGACCTTGGAAGAATTTTAAGAACTGATGCCAAAAAAATAGTAGAAAATCAATCTACAAGTTACAATAATTTTATAAAAATAATCAATTGTGAGAGACTTAAATATTTCTAATTAATACAATATTGCACTACTGCTCAAAGAATTCATGATAAATAACATTTACCTCCACTTAAAGATCGAAGCATATTTTTTCCTTTATTTCAACCCTTTTCTATTTTCTAGGAATATCTAACATAGAAATATATTTTGAAAGACTTCATATATTTAACTGGTATCACATTTTCTACATTCTCCAAGGATGGAGGAAGAAGAGAATTAAAATCTGAAAATGAGCTAATAAATTTATTAAATAAAAATTATCATTAAACTATCCTGTAAGACAAGTCAAAGTGAAATAATCTAATAATTATGAGATTATCCAAAAATCATGACTCTCAACAAAAAGATGGAGAACTTTCAATGATCATTTGTAAATGAAAACAGACCAAAGATCTAAGGATCAAAACCTGATATAAAAATAGGATGAACATTCTCTGGTAACTTCTTTTTTATTTTTGAAAGATTTTATATTTTTTGAATTTTATAACTTTTCCCCTAATCTTGCTTCCCTCCTCCCACTGCCTACAGAAGGAAGTTTGTTAGTTTTTAAATTGTTTCCATGGTATTCAATGATTTTAATTGGATGTGTTGAGAGAGAAGTCAGATCCTTAAGGAAGAAAGATAAAGTATGAGATATAGCAGAGTTACATACTAAGAAAACTTTTTAAAATTAAAGGTGATAGTTGGGGCAGCTAGGTGGCATAGTGGATAAAGCACTGGCCTTGGAGTCAGGAGTACCTGGGTTCAAATCCGGTCTCAGACACTTAATAATTACCTAGCTGTGTGGCCTTGGGCAAGTCACTTAACCCCATTTGCCTTGCAAAAAAAAGGTGATAGTTGTTTGTCTTTGTTCAAACTCCACAGTTCTTTCTCAAGATGCATATGGAGTTCTCCATCACAAATATCACAGATTGTTGCCCTGTTGGTATGAGCAAGTCCATTAAGGTTGATGATCACTCCCATGTTGCTGTTAGGGTGTACAATGTTCTTGTGGTTCTGCTCATCTCACTCAGCATCATTTAATGCAAATCCTTCCAGGCTTCCCTGAGTTCCCATTACTCCTGGTTTCTAATAGAACCATAGTGTTCCATCACATACATATTCCACAGTTTGTTAAGCCATTCCCCAATTCTTTTCCACCACAAACAGAGCTGCTATGAACATTTTTGTACAGGTGATGTTTTTACTCTTTTTCATAATCTCTTCAGAGTACAGACCTAGTAGTAGTATTTCTGGATCAAAGGGTATGTACATTTTTGTGGCCTTTGGACATAATTCCAAATAGCTCTCCAGAAAGTTTAGATTAGTTCACAGCTACACCAAAAATGTATTAGTGTCCCAGATTTCCCACATCCCTTCCAACAATGATCATTGTCCTTTCTGGTCATATTAGCCAGTCTGAGAGGAGTGATGTGGTACCTCAGAGAATTTTAGTTTACATTTCTCTAATAATTAATGATGTAGAGCAATTTTTCATATGATTATGGATCAATTTGATTTCCTCATCTACCATTTGCCATTGAATATCCTGTGACCATTTGTCAATTGGGGAATGGCTTGTCTTTTTTTTAAAAAAAAAATTCAGTTCTCTGTATATTTTAGAGATGAGTCCTTTGTCAGAAATACTAGTCATAAAAATTGTTTCCCAATTTACTACATTTCTTTTGATCTTGTTTACAATGGTTTTGTCTGTGCAAAAGCTTTTTAATTTAATGTAATCACAATTATCTAGTTTACTTTTAATGGTGTTTTCCATCTCTTCCTTGGTGATAAACTGTTTCCCTTTCCATAGATCTGACAGGTAAACTATTCCCTGTTCTCCTAGTTTGTTTATAATATAGTTTTTAATGTCTGGATCCTGTATTTATTTTGATCTTATCTTGGTTTAGGGTATGAAGTGTTGGACTAATCCAAGTTTCTTCCATATTAAATTCCAATTTTCCCCAAGATTTTTTTAGAGAGAGAGAGTTTTTATCCTAATAGCAGGACACTTTGGGTTTATCAAATAGCAGATAACTATAATCAATTCCTGCTATTGCAACTAATCTATTCCACTGATCTACCACTCTGTTTCTTAGCCAATATAATATAGATTTGAGGACTGATGCCTTATAATATAATTTTAGATCTGGTAGGGCTAAGTCAACTTCTTTTGCACTATTTTTTCATTAAATCCCTGGAGAGTCTTGAATTTTTATTTCTTTCTTTTTCCAAACTGATTAAAGTATTTTTTTTTTGGAATTTTAATTTGCAGGGCACTAAACAAGTAGTTGAATTTTGGTAAAATTGTCATTTTATTATATTTGCTCAGGCTATCCATGAGCAGTTGTTATGTGCCTAGTTATTTAAGACTGATTTATTTGCGTGAGAAGTATTTTGTAATTGTTTTCAAAAAGTTGCTGAATCTGGCTTGACAGGTAGACTCCCAGGTATTTTATATTGTCTGTAGTTACTTTGAATGGGATTTCTCTTTCTAGCTCTTTCTGCTCCATCTTGCTCATCATTTATAGAAATGCTGAGTATTTATGAGAATTCATTTTATATCCTGTGACACTGATAAGTTGCTAATTATTTCTAGTAGTTTTTTAGATGATTTTTTGGATTTTCTAGGTATACCATCATGTCACCTGCAAAGAGTAAGAGTTTTGTGTCTTCCTTTCCTATTCTAATTCCTTAGATTTCTTTCTCTTCTCTTATTGCTGAAGCTAAAATTTCTAATACAATATTGAATTAGCCATAGTGGGCATCCTTGTTTCACCCCTGATCTTATTGGGAATGCCTCTAGCCAATACCAATTGCATATAATACTTGATGATGGTTTCAGAAAGATACTGCTTATTTTTCTAAGGAACAATCCATTTATTCCTGATCTCCAGCGTTTTCAGTAAGAATGCATGCTATATTTTTTCAGAAGTTTTTTCAGCATTTATTGACATGATCATATGATTTCTGATAGGTTTGTTATTGATATAACTAATTATACTAACAATATTCCTAATATTGAACAAACCATGAATTACTACAAATCCTGTTGGTCATAATGTATTAACCTAGTGATAACTTGCTGTAGTCATTTTGATAAGATTTTATTTAAAATTTTGCATCTATATTCATCAGGGAGATAGGTCTATAATTTTCTTTTTTCTGGTTTAAGTATCAGCACCATATTGGTGTCATAGAAAGAGTTAGGCAGCATTCCATCTTCATCTATTTTTCCAAAGAGTTTCTATAGAATTGGAGCAATTGTTACTTAAATGTTTGATAGAATTCACTTGTGAATCCATCTGGAGCTGGAGATATTTTCTTAGGGATTTCAATAATGGCTTGTTGAATTTCATTTTCTGGGAAAGCTTTATTTAGGTATCAATTTCCTCTTCATTTAACCTAGGCCACTTATGGTTTTGTAAATATGCATACATTTCATTTAGATTATCAAATTTTTTGTCATAGAGTTGGGCAAAATAATTCCAAATTATGACATTAATTCCCTCCTCATTGTTGGTGAGTTCATCTTTTTCATTTATGATGATAGCAATTTGGTTTTCTCCTTCCTTTTTTTAATCAAATTGACCAGAAGTTTATAAATTTTCTTGTTTTTTTTTTTATCAAACCAGCTCTTGGTTTTATTTATTAGTTCAATAGTTTTATTGCTTTCAATTTTATTACTTTTTCCTTTAACTTTTAGAATTTCTCATTGGGCATTTAACTGGGGAGTTTTAATTTGTTCTTTCTCTAATTTTTTACTTGCATATTTAGTTCATTGATTTCCTCATTCTCCAATTTATTCATATAAGCAGTTATAAATATACTATATCCCCTGACAGCCACCTGAATGTATCCCAGATGTTTTTGTATGCTGTTTCATTATTGTCCTCATCTAGGATAAATTAATTAATTCTTTCTATAATTTGTTGTTTGATCCACTTATTTTTAAAATAAGATTACTCAATTTCCAATTAGTTTTGAGTCTGTATCTCCCTGGCCCAAAATTTCATATGATTTTTATTGCATTATGAACTGAGAAAGATATATTCACTATTTCTGCCTTTCTGCAATTTATTATTAGGTTTTTATGGCCTAGTACACAGTCAATTGTTGTATAAGTGCCATGTACTGCAGAAAAGAAAGTATATTTCTTTCTATCCCCATTCAGTTTCCTCCATAAGTCTATCATGTCTAAGTTTTCTAACATACTATTTACCTCCTTAACTTCTTTCTTGTTTATTTTATTATTAGATTTATCTAAATCTCAGAGTGAGAAGTTGAGGTTTCCCACTAGTAGAGTTTTGCTGTCTATGTATTCTTGTAGCACTTTCAACTTCTCCTCTAAGAATTTGGATGCTATCCCATTGGGTGCATACATATTTAGTATTGAGATTACTTTATTGTCTATGGTATCTCTTAGGAGGAAATTAACATTTTAGAATTTTACTTTCATCCAATTGGATAAAGGAAGATTAAATGCAATTATGCAAAACTGCTCTTGGCCATTCCCAATCCCTTGCAAAAATTTGATATTTTTGGCATTTACATATTCTATTCAAATATAGAAATAGATTAATCTCAAAAGGGAAATGGGAAGGAATAGGAAAGAATAAGGGGGAGAGAGAGAGGGAGCAAGAGAGAGAGAGAGAGAGAGAGAGAGAGAGAGAGAGAGAGAGTTAAAACAGAGATTAAGATAGGTAAGGAAATAGTCATAAATAGAAGAATATAAAGGAGAGATCAAAAGTAAAGGAAAATAGGGGCAGCTAGGTGATGCAGTGGATAGAGCACTGGCCCTGGAGTCAGAAGTGCCTGGGTTCAAATCTGGTCTCAGACACTTAGTAATTACCTAGCTGTGTGGCCTTGGGCGGGCCATTTGGCCCCATTTGCCTTGCAAAAAACCTAAAAATAAAAGGGAAAAAAAGTAAAGGAAAATAAAGAGCAAAAATTTAAGATTAGAGATGTTATACTGGGGAGAGGCTAGCTACCACAGAGAGAGCAATGTTCAATTAAATAAAATAGGTCACATGGTTCAGACAAATTCTTTTTTATCACATACAATTTGGTAAAGTGTGGTGAAATGACAAGAAAGAAGAAAAATATAGGAAAAGTGTAGATGTTAGCGTAAGAAAAAATTTTAAATAAAATACCAGAAATTTGATTACTACAACAAAATACTAGAAAGATTTTGCAAAATGGTCATGATGAATTGTCTCAAAGAATGCAAAATTGGTTCATCATAAAAACAATACAAATAATTAATTATAATTGTAATATAAGTTATAAAAATACATGTGTCGATAGTTGATGAAGACCTTTAACTAAATTCAGCATCTGTTTCTACTAAATACAGAAGACATCATAAAAATATTTCTTTTCTTAACTTAGAAAATAATATCTAGGGGCAGCCAGGTGATTCAGTAGATAGAGCACTGGACTCTGGAATCAGGATGATCAGAGTTCAAACTTGGCCTCAGACACTTAATAATTGCCTGGTTGTGTGACCTTGGGCAAGTTGCTTAACTCCATTGTCTTAAATAAATTGCCTTAAATAAATTTAAAAAACTACCTTAAATAAAGAAAAAAAAGAAAAATGAAAATAATATCTATTTAAAACATAGATCAGACATTAAAGAAGTGGAGAAATATTAGCGAGTTCTTCAATATGTTCAGTGATGGTAAGGATATCTCTTATCATCACAAAGAATATTAATAGATTGGTTTTAATTGTATGAAATTTTTTTCCATTTTTATGATCAAAACTAGAGCACACAATGAGTATTCTTCTAATTATTCCAGTCATTAAAAGTTTTCCTTTGAAGAGTATTTTATTATATTTTGAAGTCTTAAGTGCTGCAATATCTGATGAGAATTTAGAGGTGGATAAGATGCTACATATCTTACTTGCATTATTCTGAAAACTCTATAGAAAACTATAGAAAGAGCTTGATTTGTGTTAGAGCATAAAATGGAAGTCAGACAGGTTGAGAGGTGACTGAGGTCAGCATTTTGGTATGACTGGGTTTCTGACAAAAATCTACATGTGAGGAACATGAAGTAAAACTGAAAGCTAATTTGGCAACACTATTCCCTGCTGGATCAATTTAGACAGCAGCTGATCAGGAATTCTGAGGAAAAAAACTATTGTCCTAAATATTTTGGGATCATGGCAACATATAAACAGGAATGAAGAAAATTCGAGGATCACATAGTACATTGGGTAATTATATTATTACTTGCTCTGCTGTCAATCTGACATATCCCAAGGAATTTTCATCAACTAGAAATTGAGATGCATAACCCTTTAGATAATGCAGGAACTAATCATAAGATGCCAAACTCTTGCCCTTACATTGTTCCTTTATTGTTGGGTACTCTATCTGTATCTGAAGTTACTTTGTTGTAACTCAGTGTCTGTGGGCACTGGCTCTGTAGCTGTCTGGTGAGTCTTTTACCCAAGTTAATCACAAGGAAGATTCATTAGTGACTGTTGAACTTTGTCCTCCAGGGGATTTTTTGTTTGAGCCCTCAGTTGATCCTTAGGGATCCAAAATAAATTCAACAGAGATAATAAATATTTCTTGTCTTTAGCAAACAGTTACAATCCTGCCTCTTTACTCAGGCAGTGATATTTTATATTATACACACAAGAGAGCCTCAAAGACTATTCTTTTTTATAATGATCCTGTTTCCCATTCAGTTACATCAAATGCATGTAAATATTTTCTGCAGTGAGAAAACTTGCAGGTTCAGTGTCTGTTTAGAGTTGATTGCTAAATGGAGAAAGGGCTAGAATAGAAACCTAGGTTATTCAAGAAGTCTCCTTTCCGAGGCCTATCTGAAATTATAAACTTGTCTGAAAGTCCACATATGCTTATCCACTAACATATCCCTAGACTTGGTCAAAAACAAGTAATTGATACATGCTTACTATATTCCAGGAACTATACTAAGCACTGGAGATCTAAAGAAAGGCAAAGACATGCTTCCTGTCTTCCAGATTCTTCAATTCTAGTGCTCACCAAGGCTCAATCTTACCAGCAAGACATGAAGAAATTACAGAAATGTAAGTGTGAAAAGAGTTCCCTCCTCACTTTAGGTACCTTTGGGAATGTAATGTGTGGCTATTTCTACAATAAATGGGCACAGAGACTAGAATAATGCCTCTCAGAAAAATCTAAACATTATTTTGGATATTTTAGAGAGGAAATCAAGTCAATTTTGTTCTGGATTGGCAGCATTATCCACTACTGGATCAATTCGGGAAGCAGCTGATCAGGAATACTGTGGGAAAAAACCCATTGTACTTTTGTTCTGAATCACATGGCCTTTGACTTCCATCATTTAAGTGTGAAATCATGGTACTCTCTCCATACATTGTATGACTTGAGAGTAGACCATGCCCCCTCAGAAAAATATCACTCCTACTCATAAGATGAACAGATGTTTTAGTGGTATTGTAAAAATTTACTTTCAGTGTATAATCTTTCTACTTGAAAATGTGAATAATCTATTGGAAGTTCATATTTCATTTTATGGGTTGAACTCTAAAAGGGCAAATTAATTGAGAGACTTCTGTTTTTGGAGAGTCTCTGAGAGAATAAGGCTATTTATATAGTCTTATGGGAAGAGTGGAAGGGTAAATAAGAGATGACCTTTAATGTTCAGAGAACTGGATTGGAAAATAAGCATACAGTAAAAGGATTCTAAGTAGTTAGTGACTTACAGAAAGATCATGGGGAAAGTCCTCTCCCATGTCATAGTATTTAGTCAATTGGTAACTCCTTTCTTAATCTTTCATAGAGCACTTGAGTAAAGATTGCTTCTCTTCTAATTATAGTCCAGACAATTCAATCAATATCCTTTCCATATCCCAGGCATATAGTAAAGACATAGTTGCATTTTTTTAACTGTACACATAAAAGGATTTGGCACATGTCATCTTAGCAGTAAAATAGGAGGCTCCATTTTCCACACTCTGGAAATGCCATTCAAGGATCTTTGTGGGAAATATTATATAGCAATCAAGCAAAATCCATAGATAATTTGGGTCTCTTAAGGATGCTTATTCCCTTGTAGCACCTGAGAAAATTGACTGCAGGTGGGAAACATTTGAACCTCTACTAAAAAATTATCTAGGGATTCTGTGACTATTTCCTTTGTAAGGGTTAGATTCCCTGTCCTATGATCTTAACTTCATACAGATAGAATAAGCAAGGGTGTCATCCCCCTAAAATGGCATAAAAAATATTTGAGTAAATAAATCAACATAGGCTAAAGTAACTTATACTGAACCAAGCTGCAACAAGATAGAGATTTCTGGGATTGTTTGTCCTTCCTTTAACCTTTTTTTTGTGAATTCATTCATTAAAACTCTCTGACACCTAATAGGTACTAAATAAATACATGTTTAATTGATTTTCCTTCTGGATACAACCTGAAACCAGCCACCTTCAGAAAGGGAAATGTATTTAGTAAGATTTAAAAGTAAAAGGAAAAAATACATTCTGCATTGAAGCCCAGTGAGGTGCATGGAGTAAGAAGGGGAGTGAAGACAGGTCTCTGTAAGGAAACCCATAAGGTTTCTAAGACTCTAAGTTCCCAAAGTCAACCTAGATCTTTAATATGATGGGGGGTTTTTCTTGTGGAAGCTCTACTTTCCATTTTAGGATGGATCTTCCTACCTCATTCAAAGAGTTAGGAGAGGAAGAAAGGTATTAAAAAAGTAAAGATCCTAAGGTGTTCAAGAACGTTGAGGGATAAAGAGTTTCCAATTAATATAGATGAGATAAATTAAATTAAGAAAAAAGAATTTCAAAGGAGGAAGAGTATTAACATTACATGTGTGTTTCTATTTGTTGGTGTTTGTGTGTGTGTGTGTGTGTGTGTGTGTGTGTGTGTGTGTGTGTGTATGTATAGGGAGATGATATGAGATCCCTGTTTTCTGGGATTGTGGGGAACATTTGCTACCCCCTTTTCTGCTAGCCACCAGTAGTCCAATGGTAATATGGCAAAATAGTTCAAATTTATCAAATGGTGTATCATGTAGGTCATGAAATATGTTTGGTAGCTTTATAATGAATGGTGTGAATTTATATCTCAGTTTGTCACTGATAGTCTATGTCTCAGTAAATGAAGTAGTTCCCATGTAACAGAAAGAATGTTAGAACTGTGAGTTTTGTTAGACTTGTTCAAAGGACCAAAGAACTGGTTCAAGTATTCAGAGTTCATCTAGTTTAATTTGTTCACTTTACAGATTGGGAAAATTACGCTCAGATAAGTCTAGAGAGTTGCCATGTTCAGAAAATCAATAGGCATCAAAGGCAGAATGTGTCTCAATAGCCTGTGAACTCAGAGTTAGTGCTTTGCATTATGCTGCCCCTGAGCTAGAGTGAACAGGAGTGAATGATACTGAACTATCTTTTAGGTGACTGTGAGTGACATTATGCTTGCATATCTACAATGTTTTTCAGTCTATTTGAGGATCCCTGAAAAATTTGGAAATGTAGAAAAAGGGATTGCTCAGATTTGTGGAAGTCAGTATTCTAGTAAGACTTTCAATCCAGAGGTTATTAGAGTGTTTGATCATAGCAAAGATTCCCACCAAACAATTCAATATATTGTGGGCTGATCTGTGTTCAGTTTAATTCCTTACACATTTATTAAGTATCTATAATATATCAGATATTGTGCAAGGTAATGGGAACATAAAGATAAAAATGAAACATGCCCTATTTCCAAGGTATTATTTGGTTGGAATGAGGGAGGATTTGAGTCTGGAAATGGAATGATGTATATAAGGAACAAGTGTCAGACCTGCTTCAATTAGTTAGAGAATGTATGAAGAGAAGCAATATAAAAGATTACATAAGTGAGGAAGAGTTACATTTTGAAGGATTTCTAATGTCATCCAGAGTACTATATTTCTCCTAAATGACACTGAGAAGCAATTGAAAATTTTTGAGAAATATCAAATTTAGTAGCTCTTTAGTGTTTTGATATGAAATGGAAGGCAGTAGCATCAGGGAGACAAATTAATCAATAACTAATAGTTTAGGAGAAAGGGGCTGAAGGCTTGACCTAGGTTGGTGACTATATTAGCCCAGAAAACCGTGATGAATGGAAGAGATACACTAGAAAGAAGACTGAAAAGGTTTTGCCTGCTAGCAAGTTGAATAAAGGGTGAAATTTTATGCCTAAATCTAAAGTAATGATCTCAGAGGGACAAAAGATAAAGTTGCACTTAACTTATGTCAAATACTTTGTAGAAGAGATGATTCTAAGGAAAATTAATTCTGTATTGCAAAGTAATAGTACAACCACTTGGAGATGAGTAGCAGGAAATAAGAAATGAAATTCCAGCAGAGAAATTAGACTTAGACAATTTTATATATGCATATATTTGTGTGTATATCCAAAATACAAACATATATGTACATTGAATATATGTATATATGTATATATATATATATATATATATATATATATACACACCTCTGTCTCTTTATCTGTCTATATGTATTTATTTATTTATTTATTTATGAGTATGCATCTTTCTGTTACCATGGAGGCTGAAGAATTTACAGCAGAAGCATATAGAAGCAGAAGAGAGCATGATCCAGGAAAGGATATTGATCTTTTCTTGTTCCCAAAGTTAGGAAAAGAGCATTGTTATGGCATCCAAGGGTAGCTGGATGAGTTATTAGATAGAGTTTCAGGTCTTGAACCATGAAGACTTATTTTCCTCAGTTCCAATTTGGCCTCAGACTGTCTGACACTTCTTCATCTGTAAAATGAACTGGAGAAGGAAGCAACAATAACTACTCTAATATATTTGTTAAGAAAACCCCAAATGAGGTCAGAAAGAAATGAAAACAACTGAATACCAGCAACAGAATAATAGAACTCAAGAGAGGGGAAAGTATTAAGGAAGTCAAAAGTACACAGACAGGTTAAGAAGGAGAAAGATTAAGCAAAAACCTTGGATTTGCTGTTAAGAAAATCATGATACTCTTGGAGCTATCTACTTCATTTCATTGCTCTGGTTATAGGAATTGGATTTGAAATTGCAATTGTTCATTATTGATGTTGCAGTTTTTCTTATATTTGTTGTTGAGTATATTAGAGAATTAGAAGACTTAAAAGAGGTAGACCAGTGTTGACTGGAGTGAATAGAATGTTGAGATCTGATAAAAGAAAAAAAAAAACAGAACTGCTCAAAAATTTTACATCTTCTACTTTTCTGTAAAAGAAGATGATTTCCCCTTGAAGTGACTGAAATTAAAGGAATGAGGAATTTGATAAGGAAACTGTAATAGAGATATTAATAGAAATTTAATGAATTAGAATTATGTGTAGACTTGAATACTGAAATACTTGGTAGGTGTAACCCTGACAGTTGCATTTGAGGCATTGTGAAAAGAGAAAGATCTCATAAGATTTGAAAAGTTCAAATGTTGTTACAGTTTCCTATATAAAGGGAAAAGAATAAAACCATAAACTAAAGACCCAGTGATCTTGATTCATAATATGGATAGTATTACTATTTAACAATAATGTTGGAAAGCAAACATATTGACAGCACTAGGGTGAATTTTATATAAGATGGAATTCAGTAGAGAAAATCAATTTTACCTGATTTCAAAAATCACGTTCACATTCAGAATGACAATGCTATGGTTAGCAATTTATGTGGAAAAAAAGAAATTTTATGTGAGTGAGTGGGTTGATCTGGCAGTTCAAATGTTGATGTGATTTGGGGCAGGCAGCAATAGAAATAAGGATCATTGTATTCTTTTGTCAGACCTCCTGTTGATTTAATTTTAGTTCTGAATGACATAATGACAAGAGAAGGTCATTTAATTATAGAGAAGTCTTGAGTACATGCCAAAAGAGGGGTTGAGTGAAAATAAAAATGTTTATTCTGGAAATGAGAAAATTTGGGATAGTAATGATTTGAGGATATGGAAATAATTTTAATCATCATCAAGTATTTGAAGAGCTGTATAAATGGAGAATTCATCACTTTTATTGCATGTGACTTTACAGAACAAAACTAAGAGAGCAATATGAAAAATTTTGTAGAGATCAATTTAGGCTTAATGTCAAGTAAAAACAAATTAAAAATATTTTAACAATTTGAGCACATAAACTTAGTATTCTAGAACAGTCACTTGGCGGTGAGAGAATGGTTGCTATTTTTAAGATAGTCTTTGAGCAGAGACTTATACTTAGTACATCTTTCGGGTAAGGGTTGGATAAGTTTAATAAGTTCCCTTCATCATGTAAAGTCTTTGAATCTCTAAAGGTTATATATAATTTAGAGAAGTAGATAAATAATTAGAGATGAGTTCATTGGAAGAGTTGAAATTAAGGATAGGTGCCTTATATGACTAAATGTCTCTTGAATCATGAACCCTGGACAGATTTTATCTCAGAGATTCTTTAATCTTTATCTTGTACTGTTCAGAGTCAACCATAGATGATCAAAGAGAAATCAGTAGGTTATAGTGGTAGAAAGTGGTATGTGAAAGTCTTTGGACAACTTTCCTTAATAAGGAAGAGAACAGATGTGTTTATCTCATTCTCAGCTGGGAAGTGATTAAACTCAGACTGGAAAGAAATGAAATATCCAGATTATAATTTAGATTTAGAAAAAATAGAGTGGAAAGAGGGATTTTGGAAAAGCAGGTACTAGAATTTGCTGGCAAAAAAATTTCAAAACATTTCATACCTCTAGCATAATAAGGTATCTACAAAATTTTGGTAGAATTTCCTATTGTTTTAAAGAGAAAGGACAGAAGATTGCCTTCCTAAGTTTTAATGCCCATATCCCATTTTACTATCCTTTATCTCAGATATAATCTTTTCTCTCATATATATATATATATATATATATATATATTATTCAAAAATTGGAAGTGTGGAATGCAAAATCATACAAGGATAACAGTCTTCATTCTTGGGTATTGACAGATAATCCACAGTTGCAAGTATTTCTTTTTATCTTTCTGTTTCTTACCTACATTCTCTGTGTGACAGGGAATTTGATCATCATCACCCTCACCTTGGTTGATTCCCACCTTAAAACACCCATGTACTTTTTCCTTCGAAATTTTTCCTTCTTAGAATTATTATTCACAAGTGCTTGTATTCCCAGATATCTATACAGCATGTCTACTGGTGACAATACTGTGACCTATAATGCATGTGTAACTCAAGTATTTTTTATTACTTTCTTGGGATCAACAGAACTTTTCCTTTTATCTACTATGTCCTATGATAGATATGTAGCCATCTGTAAACCCCTGCATTACACAGCAATCATGAACAACAAAGTTTATAATCAACTCCTTCTGAGTTCTTGGGTGGCTGGACTGATAATCATCCTGCCACCACTTAGTCTGGGTCTTGAGCTGGAATTCTGTGACTCCAATGTCATTGACCATTTTGGTTGTGATGCATCACCCCTATTGAAGATCTCATGTTCTGATACAACTTTAATAGAAAAGATGATTATAATCTTTGCTATGTTGTTATTTTTCATCACCTTAGTGTTGTTGGTTCTATCTTATGTGTATATCATCAGGACTATTCTGAGATTTCCCTCTGCTCATCAAAGAAAAAAGGCTTTCTCCATTTGTTCTTCCCACATGATTGTTGTCTCTATGACTTATGGTACCTGCATCTTCGTCTACATCAAACCTCCTGGGAAGGAACAGCTTGCTTTGAATAAGGTAGTATCAGTACTTGTGACCTCAGTTGCCCCATGATGAACCCTTTTATTTATACACTGAGAAACAAACAAGTCATACAAGCTTTTAAGGACTTAATCAAAAGAATCACATATCTCCCAAAGATGTAAAGGGCTCCTTAATCTAAGTGAAATGATACATGGAATGGTACATGAATGTGACAAGGAAACATGAACTAACTTGATTCACCTTCCAGAATAAAATCAACTTTTTCCACTTCTGATTAATCACTACTTACCTGTGATCTGGCCATCTTGACATTATTAAGCAAGCTTTTCACTTGAAATAGTTATTGGTCAAGGCTTACCTCTCTTCTGTTTGCATTCTACTCTGTGAAGTCCCTCTCATACTCTTTTTTTTGATAGAACATATATAGGAAACTACTGGTAGAAATACAGACTTTTAAAATTAAAGGCCTCTAAGAACAGAGGTGAGAAACATCCAGCCCATGGCCATATAGCCAGCAATCTGGTGGTACCATGACAGCTACAGGGGGACTTAAAATTCAATAAATCTAGGACCTTTTATAAGGGAACTGATTTAATGTTTGACCAAACAGAGCAGACAAATGATAAACATCTAAATAGATTTTAACAGGAAAAAGTTTCCCCTTTCCTGCCTTAGAATCATCCGTTCTCACCTCTTTGGTTATATACTAAATACTTTTATTTTTAGTTACATCTAAACATGTTTTCCAGATTTCTGGAATTTATTTTATGGTGATTATTATAAGCATAGTCTGATCAATTTGGATCTTAATGTAACTAATATAATTACTGTTCATATAGATGCAATAGTTAAGAACATATCTAATTAGACAATACTTATCAGAAACTAAGACCTTTCTAAACCTATTAGATAGAAAAATGCTTATTTAAATTTGATTTGCCAGTATTAGAGCTCAGTCTTACCCTATGGTCTTGACTTGTGCATTATCCTTGAATTTTGGCTGTTTTTTATTTATTCGTGACTCAAACATTCCATATTACTTCCCTTTGCTATGTACCTCTATATATCGCAATAGAAATAAATTGAATTTGGTATCTAAGACCTGGATTCAAGTCACTTTCATGTTAGTAGTGGGAAGGTATGCCAGATCCTAGAGAAGACCATTTCCTCTACCCCCTCACATACTACAAATTAAATCTAAAAATTTACCACTTACTGGAAAAACAAACAGAATCTCTTAAAGAAGCTTCCACTCAACATGGGACTATAACAAAGGCCCACAAAATCCTATACAATTTTAGAAATATACAAACTGCTGTAGGTCAAGTGCTTGGGGCAACACATCCCCAGGGAAATAGTCAGTGGCAAAGGAGTTGCTCCAATCAAAGATCACTCAAGGTAATCCCAAAGCCTTGTGACTAGAGTGCAGTAACTCTAAACTTAGAACAGACTGAAAAATTTTTACAGTAAAGTCTAACATAGAGAGAGATGTAGACTTATATGGTAAGAAGGAGGACTTAGACTGATTTGGATCAGTGCTAGAGTTCCTTGGAAAAGGTTTCCAGTATTGGCCACCATACTCAGGATAAGGCAGAATCTGTCAATTATGCTATTCAGGAATGTGGGAGAGTAACTTGATGTTAGTACAAGCTCCTTATATCAATAGAGACACTGAGACTACTAAGGTGAGAAAACCATGGAAAAGAAATAATATGAATTATTTATTTTTGACAAAGAGACATCTAAGAGAAAAGTCTTGAGGATGGAAGTAATCTCATTAAAACTTGAATGGAAAAAGGGCCTAGATTAAATAATAGCAAGAGGGCCTAAAAGAAATGAAGAAACATATAGAGAAACCTCTTACAAAAAAAGAATGACAAGGAAATATGATGTTAGAATAGATGGTAGAAAATCACAGCCTAAAAATAAATTTCCTGAAAATAATGACTCTTGTACAAAGAGAAAAACATATAAAACAAAACCAAAGGTCTTCATACCATATTTAAATCATGAATGATAATAGACCAGAATTCTTAGAAACAAAGCATGATGTAAAATGGGGGAGGAGAAGGGCAATCTTCTGGTCATTTTTTTTTAAGATTTTTCAAGGCTATGGGTTTAAGTGGCTTACCCAAGGCCACAAGGCTAGGTAATTATTAAGTGTCTGAGGTTGGCTTTGAACTCAGATACTCCTGACTCCAAGGCCAGTGCTCTATCCACTTCTCTACCTAGCCACCCTGGTTATTATTTTTTGGGGGGGGGGGTTGCAAGGCAATGGGGTTAAGTGGCTTGCCCAAGGCCACACAGCTAGGTAATTATTAAGTGTCTGAGGTCGGATTTGAACTCAGGTACTCCTGACTCCAGGGCCGGTGGTGCTCTATCCACTGAACCACCTAGCCACACCCCACCCTGGTTATTTCTTAATAGAAATTTTAACAATGAAAATTTTCAGGAATGACAGTCAAAATCTAAAACTTTGAGTTCAAAGGAAGCAAATTATAAGTGGCATAAAAGAAAATAATTCTGTAGTCAAAATCTCACAATACAACCACACAATATTGTATCTATTACTATAAAGTAGAGAAAAGTTTAAATTATTATTTTCCTTTTTTAATAGAGACATATTTTTGTTATTAAATATTTCATTTTTCCTAATGCAAGTAAAAGCAATTTACAACATCCATTTTTAAAACTTTGAGTTCCAAATTATCTCCCTTTTACCTTCCTCACCCTCTTGCATTAAGAAAGCAAGCAATTTGTTATGGGTCATAGATATATTGGCATTCAAAATATTTCCATAATAATCATGTTGCAGAAAATATAGGCACTTGTCATAAAAAGGAATGTCAAGAAAAAATTCAAAATATAAGACTGATTCAATCTGTATTTAGAGACCATCAGTTCTTTTTCTGGAGATGGATAGTATTCTTCATCATACATCCTTCAGAATGTTGTATGGTAATTGTATCATTGAGAAAAGCTTAATCATTAACAGCTGATCATCTTACAATATTTACTTTAGAAGCAGTATATCTCACTTTGCAGCTGCTCATGTGAGTCTTTTTTTATAAAATTTGAGTCTTTTTTATTTCTTTCTAATTATATTTGAAGATAATTTTCTATTCATAGCAACCCTGTTTGTGGTGGCAAAGAATTAGAAATCAAGTAAATGTCCTTTAATTGGGGAATGGTTTAGCAAACTGTGGTATATGTATGTCTATGAACACTATTGTTCTATTAGAAACCAGGAGGGATGCGAATTCAGGGAAGCCTGGAGGGATTTGCATGAATTGATCCTGAATGAGATGAGCAGAACCAGAAAAACACTGTACACCCAAACAGCAATATGGGAGTGATGATCATCCTTAATGGACTCACTCATTCCATCAGTGCAACAATCAGGGACAATTTGGGACTGTCTGCAATGGAGAATACCATCTGTATCCAGAGAAAGAACTGTGGAGTTTCAACAAAGATCAAGGACTATTAACTTTAATTTAGAAAAAACCCTGATATTCTATTGTCTGATCTTTCTATCTCTTATACTTTATGTTTCTTCTTTAAGGTTATGATTTCTCTGTCATTACATTCAATTTGGATCAATGTATACCATGGAAGCAATGTAAAGACTGGGGTTGAGCTAGGGAAGTAAGATTAGGGGAAAACTGTAAAACTCATAATAAATAAAAACTTTAAGTACAACAAATGATAATTTTCAACACTGATTTTTGAAAAAATTTCTCCCTTACATACTTCCTTTCCCCATCCTTAAATAGGAAGTGAGTTGATATAGATTATATGTGTATAATTCTGTAAATATTTTTTCTGTATTAGACATGCTGTGAAAGAAGAATCAGAAGACACAGAAGGTACACAAGTAATTGACTCCCAGTCCAGGAGGTAATGATGAAAAATAACAATACAGGACTGTTTCAAGATACAATAGTTGGAATGAGCACACTTTAAATTATCTTACTCATGATTAGATCATAGAGAGACCAGTTAGCTTGACTGCATTGTCAAAAAATTTTAAATGTATCGTGCTGATGATTAGACCATCAAGAGACAGGTTAACTATACTGTGTTGTCACAAAGTTGTCACCAAAAATGCTGTTTTGTCCAATATTTCTGGAATTCCTAGTTGCCTTGCTGATATAAGAGACCTATATCCATGAGACCAAGCTCTGCACAGCATTTACGTTATCACCAGAAGTCTCTGTTTCCTATTAAATCAAGTCATAGAGTGATAATGACTACGGAAAAGAAAATGAGGATGCCTTTGCACAACATTCCTCTCATCATAATCACCATAATATGCATGTCAAATCATTAGTCATTTGATATCATAGTCTTCTTCAATTGTGAAGGACAACAACAACAGAACAAAACAGGAAAAGCCATGAGAAGAAAAAAGCAGAAAAAAATAAATTTTTAAAGGTGAAAATACTGTGCTTTATCTGCATTTTTTCACAGATCCTGTCTGTGATTGTTATTTTGCTTGAAAGAAATGTCTATCATATATGATCATTGTACAATCTTGCTATGAAGGTGTATGATGTTGTCATGTTTCTGCTCATTTTATTTGGCATCACCTCATATAAGTCTTTCCAGGTTTTTCTGAAATCTGCCTGCTCATCATTTCTTTTAAAGCAATAATATCCCATTATATTCATAAGCCACAACTCACTCAACTATTTTCTAATTATTAGTACCCTCACAATTTCCAATTGCATATGAGGATCTTTTTTTTTCTTTTTTTGTGATTTTTTTTGGTTATATAGACCTAAGAGTGATATTGTTGGATCAAAAGTATGCATATAGATTTATAACCTTTTGGACCTAGTTCAAAATTGCTCTGCAGATTGATTGTATCAGTTCACTACTCCACCAATGGTGCATTAGTGTCCCCATTTTCATATAATACCTACAATATTTATCATTTTCTTTTGCTGTTATATTCTGCTCATCATTTCCTATAGCAGCTTAGCTTTCTATCATAATCACATGCCACAATTTGTTTAACCATTCCTCAACTGATGCACATTCCCTCAATTTTCAATTCCATCACTAGAAAGAGCTACTTTAAATATCCAATATACATATAGATCCCATTTCTTTTTGTTTTGCATCTCCTTTGGGATAAAGACTTTGTAGTGACATTACTAGGTCAAAACATAAGAATAGTTTTATAGCCCTTTGTCTGTAGTTCCAAATTTCTCTACAGAATATTTGAATCAGTTCACAACTCCACCAGAAGCACATTTTGTGTGTTTTAATTTCCTTGTTATCATGGTAAATTTCTTTGTCATATTTTTTCTATTGTTTGCTCATTTTCCCAACCTAATTAGTTTTAATTCTTTCTTACCATAGTGCTCTGCTTCCAGGATGGAGGCTGCACTGTCCTGTTCCAAACTTTTGGTGTTCTATTCAATTGTTTTCACAGATACTCCTAGGGCCTTTGAAGTTAGCAGTTCTTCACAAGTGATATTGTATAAGGAGAAGTGTTATTATACTTCTGTCCTGTGCTCTAGTCTGTGAATGATCACAAGGACTCTTTTCTGCACTGAAACTTTGAGAAGGGTCCCCTCTTTCCTGCAGTCACAAAATGGGATATGTTCATGCTCTTTCTTTCCCTGAGACTTGCCCCAGGACTATAACCAGGATCCAAGTATGGACAAAACAAAAGAATCTTGTCTAAGTACTAACAAAGACACCCTGATAATCTTCTTCTGACTAGATATTTGGTTTTCTTACTGTCTATGAGCAGAGAGTTTGGATGAAGTTGCTGCTGCTGCTTGTTCAGTCACCTCAGGACTATTCCTGGTTTGCCAGATCAATCTCTGTTGTCCCTTCTGTGCTGGTGTGGTCTGTGTCAAACAGTGTTCCACTCTCAAGCAAGTGAGACAGGCAGTTCCTGTTGACCTTATAAGTTGCCTTTGGTGGTTATGGATTGAGAAGTCTAGAAATGATTACTGTTGCCATTGATTTAGTGTCCCAAGTCCTGCTCCTGCTTTATTGGGGCCATTTGATGGTAGTGCCATGACTGTGCTGAAAGGTCTAAAGTGAACTGTGCTCCTCTCTCCCCTGATATTTCTCACTTTTCTGTGTACCTTCCAGGTTGTCTAAGGACTAGAAAATTATTTCATTTTGTCTTTGGGTGACATCTGCTGCTCTAGAACTAGTTTATGTATTTAAATATTTGTTTAAATAAATAAATGTAACTAAAGGTATTTGGAAGAGTTTGGGAACATTTGGGGCAAGTCTATGTCTTTATTCCACCATCTTGTATCTATTCCTTGGAATATGATATTCTAAGACAGGATTCAGACTGAATAAAACCCACAAAGTCCATTTATGTAACATTATTACATTTTACTATTATTCTCAATGGTAATATGGGTTTCATTGTAATTATAAATAAATATTAAATTTATATGTGATCCTTAGAAAGTACCTTTTTGTTGGGTAATGCAGTCCAGAAGAGCTAAAATATTGGACACATATTCTAAAGGCAGAAGAGAAAGATTTAGAACCAAGAATGACATATCTAAATAAAATCTTTCTGGAAAATTTAGTGAAGAATAGAATTTTGAAGCATTTCTGATGAAAAGGTCAGCACAGAGTAAAGCTTTTGAAAAAGAAAATATAGGAGCAAATATATATATATATATATATATATATATATATATATATATATATATATATATATATATATTTTAAAACCTCAGACATTTAATGAAATGGAGAAAAGTTAGAGGTCCTTTCAATGTGATCAGTGTTGAAATGAGATTGTATACTATCAGGACCAATTTTAATAAACTGATTTTGATAACACTGACTTTTTTTTAAAAACTTTGGTATGATCCAGCTCAACATATACAATGAATATTTTTCCAATTATTTCAGTCTTTAAAAATTTCCCTTAAAATATTTTGAAAAGTCCATAGTGTTGCAATATACAGGAAAAAAATAGTGAAAAAGGAGATACTACATTTCTTATTGGCTTATTTCTGGTTGCCCAGTAGACTCTGAGAAGTGGTGTAGATTTGTCTTAGGGCAAGAGAAGAAAACAGATGAGTAGTTTGAGGGAACACTGAGTTTGGCATTTGAATGTGATTGGTCCTTTGACAAGAGCCTACATATGAAAGACATGAAGTTAGGAGTGAAAGTTAATTCGCTAGTATTTTCTACTACCTGATCAACTTGAGTAGCAACTGATCAGGAACTCTGTGAAGAAAAAAAAAATTAAAAACAACAACCTTGTCCTTACTGGCATGAGAGCCTAAAAGGACATAAAATGACATGAGGGAAATGACTATGAAAGAAGTAGGGAGAAGAAATCTTCCAGATCTCATAGAACATAGGATGATTAGATTACTTGTTCTGCTGTCAATTATTTATGTTCCAAGGAAACCACATCAACTACTCCAGGGCACTTTGGTGCACAACTCTTTAGATAAAGCAGATACTAATCAATAAATACTCTTACTGCTGTTGGTGCAGTTTGCTATTGGTTTGTCCCCCAGTCTCTGTGGGCACTGGCTTCACAGCTACCTGATGAAAATTTTTGCCCAAATTAATCATATAGACCATTCATTAGTGACTGTAGAACTTTGTCCTTGAGGGTCCCATTTGTTTGTACCCCCAGTTGATCCCCATGTATTCACAATAGATTCAACAAATAAAACACATTTTACTTGTCTTTCAATACAGTTTGGAGGCAGTCTAGTCTCTTTACACAAGCAAGTGATACTTTCTAAAATACAGACAGGTACAGAACTTCAGGTACCTCTCTTACAACGATCCCTTTGTTCCCTTAAGTTACATTTATTTCATGTAAGTATTTCGTACTTTATTAAAGTGTTCAGATCAAAAGTCAATTTACAGGTAATTACTGAAGGGTAAAAGGGCTAAGACAGGAATCTCAGACCTTCTAAAATATGGAAACAAAGAAGTATCTATTCCCAGACCTTCTTTGGAATAAAAGTTTGTCCAGACTACCATACGTACTTCTGCCTTAACATATTCCTGCTCAGCATTGAGTCACACTTGGATCAAAACAAACATTTATTAAGTGCTTATTATATTGTATTGAATATACAAAGCAATCGAGATGGAAAAAAAAAGGTAAAATCATACATCCTGTCCTCCAGGACTTCGCCTTCCATTGCTCATGAATGACATTTAGAATCAAACTGCCCAGCAATATATGAAGCATTTTTAGAAATATAAGTATGAGAAGAATTTGTTTCCATTCATATAACTATGGGAATGGAATATATATATTACTATTTTGATAATAAAGAGAGCCCAGAAAATCTCTTTCAAAAAAGTCTAATCATTATTATGATTGTTCCCAAGGGGAAATCAAGTAAGAATTAATATCATCCTTTTCTTCTGTACCACATGTCCTTTGACTTCTATACCTTGATGAGAGTGGAATTGTGAGACCATCTCCAAGCTTAAAAGGGTGAATTAGTTAAGGGACTCCTCTTTTGAGGAACTCTGAGGGAATGAGGCTATTTATACAACCCTAAAGGAAGAGGGGGAGTGTTAATAAAAGATAACCTTTAATGATTAGTGCAGAGAGCACTGGATTGGAAAACAAGTTTGTAGCAACTATTAAGTGAATAAGGATGGGACTTATAGAAATGTCAGGGAGATGGTCCTAGAAATTATCTTCTTTCTATGCTGCAGTTCTTAGATAGTCAATCCCTGTATTATCTTTTTCTAGAGCTCATGAGCAAATATTACTTCTCCTCTAATGATAGTTCAGTCAATTCAATCATTTTCCTTTGCTTTGTCCCAGGACTAGTAATGGACATAGTTACATTTTGTTAACTATAAAAAGAACAAGAATTGTCAAAATCGTCTTAGCTTTCCAGTTTCAGGAAATGATATGCAGGGATCTTTGTGGTAATATTATACAACATCTAAGTAAAATTCATAGCTAATTGAGGTCTCCTAAGGAAATATTCCCTTGAAACATGGAGGAAAACTGACTGCAGATGCGAAAAAATTTAAGTATCTTCTAAAAATAATGAATTAGTGATTATAATTCTACAGCTGTATCTAAGTCATTCCTAAGTGTTGGATTGCCAATTCTTTGACAATAGCATCATACAAACAGATTTAGCAGAGATGGCATCAACCAAAAAATGGCATCAAACTTCTTTCAATAAACCATCATAGAGTGTTACCTGCAAGTAGAGAGAGATTCCTGGGAATGCTTATACTTCCCTTATCCCCTTTTGTAAATTTATTTCTGCTCACTCTATTTGATAAGGAGCATGGTAAAAGAGAATCAGCACTATCTTTGAACTCAGAGAAAATTGGGCCACATACTGACTTTGATGCTTATGACCTCTGCCATCTTGGGAAGTCACAAGTGCTACCTGGGTCTCTGTTTCCTCATCAGTAAAGATAACAGGTTGGACTAGATGAACTGTGAAGTACTAACCAGTTCTAGATCTATTATTCAATTGAAAAAAAGATTTTCTGGGACCACAGTTCCAACCTTCTCTTCTTTCACATAATCTATCCACTAAAGCAAAGACAATGTCAAACTAAGTCCATGATACTTAATTCATGACCTAGGTGATGCAAGCATAGAACCACCAAATGATTAATTTTGTCATATGTATTCTGTCTTATCAGTGGAATAGTGGTGACTAGCAGGAAAGGGCTAGCAATTTAACTGTTTCCTCCAATTCAAGATAACAGGGACTCCATTTCAGATACACACACACACACACACACACACACACACACACACTCACACACACACACACACACAAAACTTAACTTCATCTATATTAATCATTTTTTGTGACATACATTTTCTCTCACTTTATTTTATCTCAATTAAACTGCTTGGCACATTGTAGAAATTTAATAAATGCTTATTAATTAATTTTCTTCCATATGACATTTATGTGGATTGGAAGCTCTTGTTTATTTCATTCTTGAAGATCATACTAACTTTTCAGTTGTCATACTTTGGTATCCCCCAAGTCTCCTGATCTCTAAAACATTCCTTAGAAGAAGAAGGTAAATATATCCTAAAATGGAAAGTGGGGCTGTAATAAATCATCATCATATAGAAGGTACGTAGAATGTCTTTGGTCTTTGTTCAAACTCCACAATTGGGACCTCATTCCACACTATACTCCATGCTTCCCACTTTCACTGGACTTCAATGCAAGATGTGTTCTATTCTACTTCTGTTTAAATCTTCCTGAAAATATTTCAAACTCCACAATTTTTTCTCAGCTTACAGATGTCATTCTCCATCACAAATATCCTAAAATTGTGCCTGATTGCTGCCCTATTGGTATGAGCAAGTTCATTAAGTTTGATGATGACTCCCCTGTTGCTGTTAGTATGTACAATGGTCTTCTGGTTCTGCTCATCTCACTCAGCATCATTTCACACAAATCCTTCCAGACTTCCCTGAATTCCCATCACTCCTGTTTTCTAATAGAACAATAGTGTTCCAACACATACATATAGCACAGTTTATTAAGACATTTCCAGGTTGATGGGCATTCCCTCAGTTTCCATTTCTTTGTTATCACAAACAGAGCTGCTATGAACATTTTTGTACAGGTGATGTTTTTACCCATTTTCATAATCTCTTCAGGGTATAGACCCAGTAGTGATATTACTGAATCAAAGGGTATGCACGTTTTTGTTGTCTTTGGGGCATAAATTGAAATTGCTTTCCAAAAAGATTGGGTGAGTTCACAACTCCACCAACAATGTATTAGTGTCCCAGATTTCCCACATTCCTTCCAACATTGATCATTGTCCTTTCTGATCATATTGGCCAGTCTTAGAGGTGTGAGGTGGTACCAGAGATGTTTGAATTTTCATTTCTCTAATAATTAGTGATTTAGAGCAATTTTTCATATGACTATAGATTGCTTTGATTTCCTCATTTGTAATTTTCCTTTTTTTTTAGGTTTTTGCAAGGCAAATGGGGTTAAGTGGCTTGCCCAAGGCCACACAGCTAGGTAATTATTAAGTGTCTGAGACCAGATTTGAACCCAGGTACTCCTGACTCCAAGGCCAGTGCTTTATCCACTACGCCACCTAGCCGCCCTGTAATTTTCCTTTGCATTCTCTTTGATCATTTGTTCAATCCAGGAATGGCTTGTTTTTTTAAAAAAATTAACTCAGTTCTCTGTATATTTTAGAGATGAGTCCTTTGTCAGAAACACTAGTCATAAAAATTGGTTCCCAATTTACTACATTTCTTTTGATCTTGGTTATAGTGATTTTATCTGTGCAAAAACTTTTTGATTTGATGTAATCAAAATTATCTAGTTTGTTTTTAGTGACGTTCTCCATCTCTTCCTTGGTCCTAAATTGCTTCCCTTACCAAAGATCTGACAGGTAAACTACTCCTTGATCTTCTAGTTTGCTTATAATAATGTTTTTTATGTCTAGATCCTGTACCAATTTGGATCTTATCTTGATATATGGGGTATGAGGTGTTGGTCTAAGCTTCTTCCATACTTACTTCCAATTTTTCCAACAGTTTTTATCAAAGAGAGAGTTTTTATCCCAGTAGCTGGACTCTTTGGGTTTATCAAATAGCAGATTACTATCAACATTTCCTGCCATTGAACTTAGTCTAGTCCACTGGTCCACAAGTGTATTTCTTTGCCAATACCAAACAGTTTTTATGACTGATGTTTCATAATATGATTTTTAGATCTGGTAAAACTAAGCCACCTTCTTTTGCACTTTTTTCATTGAATTCCTGGAAATTCTTGACTTTTTATTTTTCCATATAAATTTACTCAGAACTTTTTCTAACTCAATAAAGTAATTTTTTGGAATTTTGATTGTTAGGGCACCAAGCAAATATTTTAGTTTTGGTGGAACTGACATTTTTATCATATTAGCTCAACCTATCCATGATCAGTTCATGTTTTCCCAGGTATTTAAATCTGATTTTATTTGTGTGAGAATTATTTTGTAATAGTTTTTAAAAACTTTCTGAGTCTACCTTGACAGGTAGACTCCCGGATATTTTATATTGTCTGTACTTACTTTGAATGGGATTTCTCTTTCTAAATCTTTCTGCTCCATCTAGCTCATAATTTATAGAAATTGTGAGGATTTATGAGGGTTTATTTTATATCCTGCTACTTTGCTAAAGTTGCTAATTTTTTCTGGCAGTTTTTTAGACAACTTTTTGAAATTCTCTAGGTATACCATCATGTGAGCTGCAAAGAGAATTTGTCTCCTTCTTCCCCATTCTAATTCCTTCAATTTCTTTTTTTTCTTCTCTTATTGCTGAAGCTAAGCATTTCTAAAACAATACTGAATAGTAGTGATAATGGTCATCATTGTTTCACCTTTGATCTTACTGGGAATGTCTCAAGCCTATCCCTGTTGCATATAATGCTTGTTGATGGTTTCAGATAGATACTGCTTATTATTCTAAGGAACAAACCATTTATTCCTACACTCTCTCTCTAGTGTTTTTTTTATTAGGAATGGGTGCTGTATTTTGTCAAAAACTTTTTCAGCATCTATTGATATGATCAAATGATTTCTAAGAGGTATGTTAACAATGTAATTAATTATGCTAACAAATTTCCTAATATTGAACCAACCCTGCATTTCCAGAATAAAACCTACTTGATCATAACTTGTTGTAGTTGTTTTGCTAAGATTTTATTTAAGATTTTTGCATCTAAATTCACCAGGGAAATAGTTCTATAATTTTCTATCTCTGTTTTAACTCTTCCTGGTTTAGGTATCAGCACTATATTGGTGTCATAGAAAGAGTTAGGCAGAGTTCCATCTTCACCTATTTTTCAAAAGAGTTTATATAAAATTGGAAGCATTTGTTCTGTAAATGTTTGATAGAATTTACTTGAACATTCATCTGGACATGGAGATTTTTTCTTGGGGAGTTCAATAATGGCTTGTTGAATTTCTTTTTTTCTGAGATAGGGTTATTTAGGTTTTTAATTTCCTCTTAATTTCATTTGGGCAAGTTATATTTTTGTAAATATTCTTCGATTTCACTTAGATTATCAAGTTTATTGCCATACAGTTAGGCAATAATACTGAATTAATACTTTAATTTCCTCCTCATTGGTGGTGAGTTCACCTTTATCATCTATGATGCTAGCAATTCTGTTTTCTTCTTTCTTTTTTTAAAATCAAATTGAACAAAGGTTTATCAGTTTTATTGGCTTTTTTCATAAAACCAGCTCTTGGTTTTATTCATTAGTTCAATAGTTATCTTGCTTTTGATTTTATTCATTTCTCTTTTAATTTTTAGAATTTCTACTTTGATATTTAACTGATTTTTTAAATTTTTTCTTTTTCTAATTTTTAGTTGCATATTTAGTTGATCGATTTCTACTTTGTCTAATTTATTCATTTAAGCATTTAAAGATATATACCCTGACAGCTGCCTTGATTATATCCCATAGGTTTTGGTATGTTGTTTCATTATTATCATTCTCTAGGATGAAATAATTAATTATTTGTATAATGTGTTGCTTGATCCTCTCATTCTGTAAAATGAGTTTATTTAGCTTCCAATTGGTTCTGGGTCTATATCTCCCTTGCCCAGTATTGCATATGCTTTTATTGCATTATGATCTGAGAAAGATATATTCACTATTTCTGCCTTTCTGCAAAAGATCACTTGATTTTTATGTCCCAGTACATGGTCACTTTTTGTGTAAGTGCTATGTACTTCAGGAAAATAAAGTATATTCCTTTCTATCCCCATTCAGTTTCCTCAATAGTTCTATCATATGTAGGTTTTCTCACAATCTATTTACCTCCTTAACTTCCTTCTTGTTTATTTGATGATTTGATTTATCTAAATCTGAGAGAAGGAAGTTGAGGTCTCCCACTAGTAGAGTTTTAAGGGAGAGTTCATCCCATTCACATTCAAAGTAATAATTGTTAACTCTTTATTGCCCTCCATGTTATCTCCCTTCTGTTTGTATTTTTTCCCCTTTTTTCCCTTTATCCACATTCTTCAGTGTTTTGTTTCTGAATACTAACACCTTTAGTGTGTTTGCCCTGTTATATCAACCCAGGGCACTCCTCCCCTTTCTTTCCCCTTTCCCTTTTCCCCTTCATCCCCTTTTTCTGTTAGTTCCTCCCTTTTCTCCCCCTATCCGTACCCTCCTCCCCTTTTCACTTTTTAATGCTTAAAATGTTAGATAAGTTTCTTAACTTAACTAAGCCAAGTCTGATGAGATGAAGATTCAGGTGGTTCTCACCTCCTTCTTTCTTCCCCTCAATTAAAACAGGTCTTTTGTACCACTTGATGTAATGAGATTTACCCCATTCAGTCTCCCTCCATCCTTCCTTCTCTTTACTATCAACCTTTTTTAAGGAGGTATTTTTTAGAATTATTCTATCAGAGTCACAGAAAAGTTATGAGAGTACATCACTTCTGGCTATATATATTCTCTCTAAGATAGTTACAGTTCTCAAGAGTTATGAGACCCTTTCTTCCAAGTGGGCATATAGCAGTTCCATCTTATTGGATAACAGGGTTTTTGGGGTTTTGTTTTTGTTTCTTTTACCTTCTCATGTGTCTCTTGAACCTCATGTTTGATACCCAAATTTTCTATTTACCTCTGTTCTTTTCATCAGGAAATCTTGTAAGTCTTCCATTTCATTAAATGTCCATTTTTTCCCCAGGAAGAGAAGACTCAGCTTTGCCAGGTAGAAGATTCTTGACTGCATTCTAAACCCTTTTGCTCTTCAGAATATCTCATTCCAGGCCCTTCGATCCCTTAATGTTGATGTGGCCAGGTCCTTTGTAATCCTTACTATGGCTCCTTGGTATTTATATTTTTTCTTTCTGACTGCTTGCAGTATTTTTTCTTTTATCTGATAATTCTGGAATTTGGTCACAACATTAATTGGTGTTTTTCTTTTAGTATCTCCTTCTGGATGGGATTTATGTATTCTTTCAATAACTATTTTACCCTCTGCTTCCATGATATCAGGGCAATTTTCCAGCAATAAATCCTGTAATATTAAGTATAGGCTTTTTTCCCCCCTCTTCAATATTCTCAGGAAGAACCTATAATTCTCAAGATTTTCTGTCTTGATCTGTTCTTGAGGTTGCTGATGAGGTATTTTACATTTTCTTCTATTTTTTTCGTTCTTTTGGTTATGTTTAACATAATCTTTTTACCTCATGAAATCATTAAGTTCCACCAATTCTATTTTTAAAGACTTTTTGTCATTTATTTTTTATTCCTCCTTTTCCAGTTGTTCAATTCTATTTTTGAAGGAGTTTTCCATTTGCCCAAGTGAAGTTTTGAGAGAATCCTTTCTGCATTTCCCCAATTGAAGATCTAAGAGAGTTATTCTCATTTTGTATTTTTCCAATTGCATTTTCCAAGGATTTTTTTCTTGTTTTGAGATGTTAATTTTCTCTTGAGTTTCTTTTCCCAACTTTTTTCAGTTGATTTTTAAACTCCTTCCTGATTCCTTCAAGGAAGTCTTTCTGGGCTGGAGATCAATTCATATTCTCCTCAGCAGTTCTAGATCTCCCTGGGTTAGAATCTGTTACTTCTAAATATTTTTCCATTGCCCCCCCTTCTGGCCTTTTTTCATCTTTCTAGGATCTTGTATTGGGGGAGGTGAGCTGGCTCTCAGAGGTTTGCTTTTGAAGATCCTAGGGGCTTTGTTCATTTGGCTTAGTAATTCCAAGGACTAGCTAGTAGGTGGCTCTGGTTGCTTTCTCTCGAGTGTTTGAGGTCCCCAGAAGCAGTGTCTGTGTTGAACTTGAACACTGGCTGGGACCTGGGGGAGGGATTTAATCTCTTTCCTTTGAGTGAACTCTGTTGCCCTGAGGGGGTTAGTGGGTTGTTTATTGCTTGTTCTGTACAAAGGGCTCTGCTGAAAATATGGAGCTCAGGTCTCTAGCCCACCTAGTTGTTCTCCAATCATGCTCTTAGACTCTGTGCTGGAACTCACCCTGCTGTAGCTCATCTCTCCTGGGTCAAAGGCTCTACAGTTAAAGTTGGATCTAACACTCGCCACTCATGGAAATCTCTATGACTGAGGCTGGACCTCTAGTTTCCCCCAGCTTCTGTCCCCACCCTTATCCTCTGCTCTTGTCTCCCAGTTAACCCACAGTACCCTGAGACAGACCTTCTTAGTAGGTGTTCTTCTCCTAGCTTCTATTTCTGGGTTTCATTGATCCAATTTATGTTAAGAGATTTCTTTCATGTTGTTTTTGAAGGGAAAGAGGAGCACTTATCACAGTGCCTGTCTTCTCTCTGCCATCTTGGCCAGAAGTGGGAAGGGAGCTTTTCCTATGTTTACATTTCTTGAGTTATTTTTATCCTGTTTGTCTGAGTATCCCTGAAGAATTTGGAAATGTGGAAAAAGGGATTGCTCAGGTTAGTGGAAGTCAGTGTTCTAGTAAGACTTTGAGTCCAGAGATTATTGTAGAGTTTGATCATAGCACATATCCCTATAAAACATTTTCAGTACTTTGTGGGATGGGATGGGTTCAATATGCTCATGAAATTTTTAGTTACCTATTATATGTCAGGTACTGTGAAAGGTAATGGGAGAAAATAAAATTTCTAAAAGGGGTGGAACAACTAGGTGGCACAGTGGATAGAGCACCAGCACTGGAGTCAGGAGCACCTGAGTTCAAATCTGACCTCAAGACACTTAATAATTGCTTAGCTATGTGGCCCTTGGGAAAGTCACTTAAACCTATTGCCTTAAATAAATATTTTTTAACAGAAAGGTAATGGGAGCATAAAGATAAAAGTGAAAAATATCTTGCCTCCAAGAACCTCATATTCCTTGGGTGGGATAGGAGAGAAAATGAGTCTGGAAATGGAATTTTGTATTTAAGAAACTCATGTGAGACCTGATTGTCCAGAGAATGCATGAAGAAAATAAATATATTAGAGGGTAATGAAAGATGGAGAGTCATATTTGATGGATGTCCAATGTCAACCAGAATATTCTGTTTTCCCTAAATGGCAATGGAAAACAATTGAAGATCTTTGCGAAATATCTATTTTAGTAGATCTTTGTAGTTTAGATCCGAAAGGGAAAGCAATAGCTTCAGAGAGACAAATTAATCATTACCTATAATAATTTAGGAGAGGATTGATAGTGGATTGAACTAGGGTGGCAATTGTGTGATTCCAGGAAAGGGGGATGCATGGGAGAGAAAGAAGATTGATAAGATTTTACTACTAATAGAATATGTTTAAAACAAGTAGGAGAGAAATTTGATTTATGAATCCAAAGTATTTCCTCAGAGAGAAGAAAGATGGGGTGGCACTCTATATAAGAAGAGGAGTTTGAAGAAGGGATGGATGCAGAGGAAAATGAGTTCTGCTTTGAGAATACTGAGAAGGGAAAACTGATAAAATTATCAAGTGAAGATGAACAACTGTCAGATGGAAGAAAGATACTGGATTTCAGGAGGAAAATTAGTGGCAAATAAAACATGCATTGACTCATATAAGTATATGTACACGAAACAATATGCATATGTGTGTATAAATATATATATATATATATGTAAATAAACATACACTCACAAAATAACCCTCTATGTCTATGTAGGTATTTATCTACCTTTCTATCTACCTACATCTATGGAGTCTAAGAGATCATAGTAGAGAAGCAGAAAAATAGAAGAGAGGAGGGCTCATTGTAATACCTTGGGGGAATATTCTATTAGGAAGATAATCCAGCAAAGGAATCTGATATATTAATAGATATAAAAGTAGAACAAGATCAGTGTTACTAACCCCAAAGGTAGATGGATGTTTCAGTGGGTAGAATTCCACGTCTTGAGTTAGTAAATCTCATCAATCTTGTGACTAATTCTACTAGCTGTATGATTCTGTTCAAGTCTTTTATCCTGTTTACCTCATTCCTTCATCTATGGAATTAGCTGGAGAAATAAATGAAAAAAACACTCCAGTGATGCTTCTATGAAAGTTCCAAATAGGGTCACAAATATTTGGGCATGACCAAAAAATGACTAAAAATAGTAACAACAAATATAATCGAAGAAAACAGAAAGTTTTCAGAATGAGATGGTGATCAAACTGTTTAGGCAGACTAAGAAAGATAAAAAATTAAGTAAAAGTCAAAGGATTTACTCTTAGGAGGATACTTATAAACTTGGAGATAAGCTACTTCAGTGCAGTACTTTGGATGTAGGAATTAGGAACGAAGTGAGAAGAACTCGCTTTTGTTGTTATTGTTGTAGTTGCTGCCAATATTGGATAATGAGAAGGCTGAAATCATGTTGAAGAATACTGCTTCAGGTGCATAAGATGGGAATAACTGATAAAGAAAAGTGCAACAGCTCAAATTTTATATTTTTTCTTCTTTTCAGAAAAAGATTGAATTTATCCTTGAAGTGATTGAACCAAAAGGATTAAGGGATTTGTTAATGAAATTGCAACCATAATAGTGACAAAAATTCACTCAATGGCCTTTGAGGAATTCAAGTTACATGTAGACTGGATACTGAAATACTTGGGAGCTATAAATGTTACATTTGAAGTGCTGTGGAAAGTGAGAATGATTCCACAGTACTTTAAAAGTCAATTTTTTCCCAATTTTTTTCATAAAAAAGAAAAGTAAATAGTAAGAAACTATAGACCAGTGAGTTTGACCTAATTGCCAGGAAAATTATATAACGGATTATTAAAATGTATTTTAACTAATTAACTAATAGCTAAATATTACCTAAAATAATTATTAACTAATGTTACTATGATTAATTTTTCATTTTTATTGTTAGGATGGAAACATATAATGAGCAAACATATTCAGCAGGGAAAATTGTTTTTACTTGATTTCAAAAATCATGTTCATATTCAGAATAAATAGTCGGTATTAACATTTTTGCAAGACAAATGGGGTTAAGTGGTTTGCCCAAGGCCACACAGCTAGGTAATTATTAAGTGTCTGAGGCTGAATTTGAACTCGAGTACTCCTGACTCCAAAGCTAGTGCTCTATCCGCTGTGCTACATAGTCACCCCACTATTAACATTTTGTCTGAAAAAAAGGGAAAAAAGTTTTAGGGAGTTTAAGTTCACTATAAATTCTATATAAGTCAATGGGATACTTTGGCAGTCCAAAAGCTGACATGATTTCGGAAAAGCAGTGTTTCCAGGGATAGGGAAATATACATGTTCCCTTCATCAGATCTCTTGTAGATTTGATTTGAATTCTGGGAGACATAATTCGAATTGATAACATGATGAGAGGAGATAACCAGGATGGAGAAAGGTATTGATTTTATGATAGAGGAGAGTTTGAAGAAAGTGAGGAAGCTTTTCCTAAACAAGGAAAAACTCAGGACTAGATTTCAATGGGGAATAGGAACATAATAAAATCAAGTATTTGGAACAGCTAAGTGGAGAATCCATGAATTTTATTACATTTGACTCTATAGAATTTACTTGCTATTTGTAAAAAAGACTAATTTATGCTTGGTGCCAGGTAAAAAAATATCGTAACAATCTGAGCAGGTGAAAACTCAGTGTTCTGAAATAGATAGCCATGAGGTCTTTGAGCAGATGCTGTATGATGGATGACATTGACTATGTTATACTAAGTATATCCTTCAATTAAGGGTTGGACTAGGCTACAATTGAGGTACTTTTTATCATGGAAATTATTTGATTCTCCAAAGGACATGTAGAATTTATATCAGCAGACCTTCCATGCTTGGAGATGAGTTCATTGGAAGTGATGAGATTGAAAGAGAATTTTTACCTGATATAATAGTCTCCTTGATCATGAAGTCTAGACAGTTTTTATCTCAGAGATTCTGAGCCCTGGGTCTTTTATTATCCAGAAGCAATCAAACATCATCAAAGAGAAATCAGTAGCTTTTAGTGATAGAAAGTGTGGTGTGAATGTCTTTACAAAAGATTCCATAATAAAGGAAAAAACAAATGTGGATTTAGCTGACTCTGATCAGTAAAATGGATTGTCCAGTTCATAAGATAGATTTTGGAAAAACATGTAAGTGAATTGGCAAAATATGTAGTATAATTTGTTGACAAAAATTAACATAAACTTTATACAACTAACATAGGATGACATCAACCAAATATTGGTAGTATTTCTAATTATATTAAAAAACAAGAATAAAAGAATGCTTTGGTAAGTTTTTTTTTATCAAAATTCCCTTTTTTGGTTGGTTTTGCTTTGGTCCATCTCAGGAACAATAGTTTCTCTTTTATATATATAGATACTACAAAAGTTGGAAATGTGGAATGCAAAACCATACAAGCATAACAATATTCATTCTTCAAGGAATGACAGATAATGCACAGTTGCAAGGATTTCTTTTTGCCTTTCTGTTTCATGTGTGACTGGCACCTTTATTATCATCATTCTCACCTTGGTGGATCCCCACCTTTAAACCCCTTGTATTTTTTCTTGGAAACTTCTCCCTTGTAGAATTATTATTTAAAAGTTCCTGTATTCCAAGATATCTCTACAATTTGTTGACTGGTGACAACACTGTAACCTATAATGCAGGTGTCATTCAAGTGTTTTTTATCTTTTTTGGCTTCAAAGGAATTTTTTTTCTTTTGTCTGTCATGTCCTATGACCATCATGTGGCAATCTGTAAACCCCCACATTATACAACGATCATGAATAACAAAGTTTTTAATAAATTCCTGAGTTCTTGGGTGGCTGGGATTATAATCATACTGCCACCACTTAGTCTTTTTCTTGAACTGGAATTCTGTGACTCCAATGTTATTGACAATTTTTTATGTGATGCATTTTCACTACTGAAGATCTCATGTTCTGAAACAACTTTCACAGAAAGGACAGTTATAATCTGTGCTATGTTGTTGCTTATCATTACCTTAGTGTTGGTATTTCTATCTTATATATGTATAATCAGGATTATTCTGAGATTCCCCTCTACTCATCAAAGAAAAAAGACTTTCTCCATGTTCCAAAATATTCTTAGCAGTTCTTTTTGTAGTGGCAAAATAACTGGAAATTGAGGGGATGCCCATCAATTGGGGAATGGCTAAATAAGTTATGATACATGAATACTATGGAATATTATTGTTCTATAAGAAATCATAAATGGTTGGACTCTAGTGAAGCATGCAATATCTTACAGGATCTAATGCTGGACAAAGGGAATAGAGCCAAGAGAACAATATTCACATCAACATTATGAGATGAAAAACCTTGATGGAAACAATTCCTCTCAACAGTCCAGAGAGTTAAGACAACTGTATTTGAATATTATGGACTATATTATCCCCAACCAGAGAAAGAAAATCAAAATAAAATGAAACACACAGAAAAGAAAACAACCCTTCTGAATCTGATAATCATTTTATAATAATTATCTCTTATGTATCTCTTTCCTTTAATCCTAATTTCTCATGTCAAAAGTTGCTAATTTGTAAATTTATTTAACAAAATATGTATGTAAAATGCTAACCTGAGTGTTCCCTGCTGAGGGATGGAGGCTGGGAAGGGAAGGTGGAGGGAAATTTAGTAACTTGGAAATATGCATGTACAAATGGATGAAATTAAATAATTAAAATTTTAAAAAAGAATTCTTGAAAGATATTATCTATTTTGAATTTTAAAATGCCCCCCCTAATCTTGCTTCTTGCCCCCACCCCCCCACAGAAGGCAATCTGCTAGTCTTTACATTGTTTCCATGGTATACATTAAGTTGAATGTGATGAGAGAGAAATCATATCCTTAAGGAAGAAACATAAAGTACAAGAGAGAGCAAAATTACATAATAAGATAACATTTTTTACAATAAAGCTAATAAAAATAGCCTTTGTTCTTTGTTCAATTCCACAATTGTTTCTCTGGATACAGATAACATTTTCCATCACAGATACCCCAAAATTGTGCCTGATTGTTGCACTGTTGAAATGATCAACTTCATTAAGGTCGACCATCACTCCCATGTTGCTGTTAGGGTGTACAATGTTCTTCTGGTTCTCTCATCTCGCTCAGCATAAGTTCATACAAATCCTTCCAGGCTTCCCTTAATTCCCAATCCTCCTGATTTCTAATAGAACAATAGTGTTCCATCACATACATATACCACAGTTTCTTAAGCCATTCCTGAATTGAAGGACATTCACTTCATTTTCAATTCTTTGCCGCCACAAAGAGGGCTGCTATGAATATTTTTAAAAGACTATTAAAGAATTCATTTGTTTTATATATCTTTTCTGTTTTGATGATCATGGAAGAAGGGATAAAAAGGGAGAGAATAGAACCACAATGGGAAAAAAATCAAAAGAGGAAGGGGACAGAAATCAATATCATATGATTAATTTATATATTACATAGAGGATAAAATAGTGGAGTAGGTTGGGGAAAATAAACAAACTAAAATTCTACTTTCATGTAAAGCAGATGAAGCAAGATTAAGTGCAATTATGCCAATAGACTCTGTCATTTCCCATCCCTTACAAAACCAGACATTTTCCTGATATATAAATATTCTATTCAAATATAGAAATAGGTTAATGACAAAAGGTTTATGATAGGAAACAGGACCAAGAAGGAGTAAGAAAGAGGTTTTTTAAAAAAGGTTAAGGTAAGGGAATAGTCAAAGAGGAATATAAAAGAGAGATCAAATGTGAAGAAGGAAGAGCAAAAACTTCTTTCTCAGGATGAGTATGATATTTTCCATCACAAGTCCTTTAGAATTGCCTTCAATCATTTTTGTCGTGAAGAGGACTAAGTTCAGCATATTTGATCTCCACTCAATATTACTGTTAATGTGGACAAGTGAACTTAGGTGAATTTTAAATAAAAGAGATCACAAATTTCAGGCAAACTCTTTTATCACATTAAATTTGATAAAATATCATAAAATAGTATGAAAAACAATAAGAAGAAAGGAAGATGGAACTACACAAAGAGGTTTTAAATAAAATGCTAACAAATAGTAATTGCAGTAAAATATTAGAAATATTAGGAATAATGATCAAATAGACAGATCCAGGGATGAAGTATTGCTTCATAAGAAGACTATAAAACTTAAGTAGGGTAATATTATATGTATGAATCACATGATTGGAATAGATGATGGAGATCTTTGACAAAATCCAAAATTTGTTTCTTTTAAACATATTATCCATCACAGAACTTAATTGTCCATTTGTTAGCATAGTAAATAAAATCAATTTTAAAAGAAACACCAGAAATTAAATACAATGGAGAAATATTAGAGGGTACTTCAGCATATCTATTATTATCATGTCATTTTTTAATAAATTGGTTTTGATAGTACTATTTTTGCAGCAGCATGATTAGGACTAGATGATACAATGAATATCCTATTAATTATTCTAATCTAGTTAAAGACTATTTTATAATTATAATGTCTTGAGTGCTGAAATATCCAGGGAGAGGTTAATGATTGAAGGAGGTGCTCTATATCTTACTGGCACAGTTCTGAATGTCTAGCAAGTTTCAGTGTGATCTAGATTTGCTGTAGGACATGAAATGGAAGAAGATGAGCAGTTTGGGGGATGACTGAGGTCAGCATTTTGGTGTGATTAGGTCTATTGCAAGAACCTTTATGTGAAGGACATGAAGTAAGACTCAAAATTATATAGCCTATAGGGACTTCTTATTTACAAATATGACTATTCCACAGGAAAATTCACAATTATTTTGTGGGTCAAGTTCTAAAAGGATGAATTAATTGAGGAATTCCTTTTTAAAGTGACTCTAAGAGAATGGTGTTATTTATATAGCCCTATAGTGTGAAGGTAAATAAGATATGTCTTAATGTACAAAACAAGGAGAGCTGTTTAAGGAAATAAGCATGTAGTGAAAAGGCTTTAGGTGGAAAGGCATGGGGTATATTCTTCCCTAATCATAACCTAGCCAATTTGAATCAATATCCCTTGTTATGTCCCAGGCCTAGTAGTAGACATATCTGTATTTTTTAAATTGTACACACAGAAGGAATGGACATAAATTATCTTGGTTATAAGACAACAAACTCCATTCTCCATAATTAGTAAATGTCATTCAGGGATCATTGTGGAAAATATTGCATAGCAACTAAATAAAATCCATAGCTAATTGGGATCTTTTAAGAAAACGTATCCCTTGTAGCTTGGAAGAAAATTGACTGCAGAAGGGAAATTTTTAAGCATCTACTAAAATAATTAATTATCTACTAAAAATAATTAATTAGTCATCTTAGCTCTTTAACTGAGCCTAATTCCTTCCTTAGACTTAGATTCCTTTTCTTTTTCCCTTAGAATCATAGATACAGATTTAGCAGAAGTGTCATCAAACAAAAATGGCATCAAACCTCTTTCACTAAACCACCATGGTGCATCACCTGTTAAGTAGAGAAAGTTTCCTAGGATGGCCTGTCCTTCCATTACCCCTTTAGTGGATTTATTCATTAAAACTGTCATGGGATTTTGTAATTGTTAAAATGGGTATTGATTGATCTTTCATCTAGCTACCACCTGAGTCCAGCTTCCTTTAGGAAGAGATACATTTGGTAAGATTTTAACAGAAAGAAAAATTAATACATCTTGCATTGGGGTCCAGTGGAATTGAGAAACATGGATTTTGATGGACAGTGACATCTATGTAAATTTTTTTCTTTTTTGGCAACTACCCTCTCCATTTTAGGACAGATTTTCCTTCCTCTTCTAGGTAATATTTTATAGAGGATGAAACTATGAATTACATAGAAAATTGTTGCTTGTCCTTCATTCTCAAAAAAAGTCCAAGATATAAGGAATGTGATGTCATAAAATGCACATGAATTGGCTTTCAGTGAGGGGGTATGTGCAAAGTCAGCCTCACTTTGTCCTCCATAGCTATCTGGGTCTTGTGGTGAGATATGAATCAGAATTACTAGATATGGTCTTGGATGTGAGACAATAAGGGTTAAGTGACTTGCCCATAGTCACATATCTAGTAAGTGTCAAGTGTCTGAAGTTAGATTTGAACTCAGGTCCTTCTGATTCCAGTAATGACATTCAAGAATGATGATGATGTATTACAAAGGGTTTCCAATCAAAATAAATAAGAGAAATTAAAAATGAGGGAACAGATATTTCCAAAATGTCAGAGTACTTTAGATGAAACACTAAAAGTTTGTATGTATGTGGAGCTGAAAAGGGGTCCCTGCTTTCTTTCATTGTGAGAACAGTTAGATTGCTTCTCCTTTCCTGCTCCTCACCTCTTTGGTAAAATGGAATAGATATGATAAAGTGAAATGTCGTTTGAACTGTCTGGCTTTATACATGGTGTATATTTGGTGTTCCTGTAATTTTATGTACATCTCAGTTTGACACTAAAAAGTCTATGTCTCAGTGAAGTATTTGTGAGTAGAACATGTAAATGGATGGATGAAAACTGTGAGCCTCGTACAAAGTTTCATAGTTCTAGAACTAATTAGGACTTCAGAGTTTATCTATTCCAAACTGTTCACTCTATAGATGAGAAAACTGAGTCCCAGGTAGTTCAAGTGACTTGACAAAGTCACATAGGTAATAAACATCAGAGTGATGATGTGAACCCACATCATCTGAGTTCAGAGAGCATGTTCATTCCCCTCTACCATGGTGCCTCTAAGTTAGAATGAGTAGAGGTAAATTAGACTGAAATACTTTTCAGTGAGATGTGGGAAACTTTTATTATATAATTCATTATATAATAGAATTGTCTTTTTAAAAATAACTATCTTTAAAGAGTTTAGGAATGTGAGAAAAAGGAAAGCTCACATTAGTAAGATGCCTATGCTCTCAAAACTTTGACTCTGAAAATTATTGAATATTTTATTATGTCACAGATTCACTAGGACCATTTCATCAACTGAGATGGATAAAATTTAATTCCCAAATATTTATTAAGTTTTTATTTTCTGTCAAGAATTTTTAAAGTGATTGTTATAAAAAAGATAAAAATGAAATAGGCACTGCTTTCAAAGACTTCATATTCCTTAGATAGGATAATGATCAATTTGTGCCTAGAAATGGAATGTTTGAAAAAAAGATTTGTTGAGTAATGACACAGTGCACACTAAATATCAGTCAGCAGGATGCAATGATAGCCACGAAAGGCTTCAAAAGTTCAAAGAATAGGGAGATGATGGTTACTTTGTTCATTGCTCCCACCAGACCTCATCTGGAGTGTTATGGTAAGTCCTAGGTGACACCATTGGAGAAAGACATTGGTAAAATTGATGAAATTGGCAACTGAGATCAAGATGGGGATGGAGTCTATGTCCTAGAGGATGCTGAAAGAATTAAATATACTTAAGTGGTGCAGAGAAAACTTGGGAAAAGAAATGGCTCATAGAGAACAGGATAGTTATCTTCAAGTATTTGAAAAGCTGTCAAGTCAAAGAGTTCTTTCATTCCATTTGACTGCAGAGGATAATACCAATAGAAATAAGTAGGAATTTTTTCAAAGGGACAAATTTAGAGTTGATGAAAGGGGAAAAAGAAACAAATAAGACCTTCCCAACAATTACGTTTGTCCCAAAGTAACATTGGTTGCCATGCAAGTCAAAGACATCTCTCTCTTTGGAAGACTGGGTGATTGATTAATGATATGTTATGCTTATGATTTCCTTCAGGTAGAGGGTCAATTTTTCTATTAGTTTGTGAGCTCCTCAAGGGTAGATATTGTCTTTTGTCTCTTGCTGTATCCCCAGGTCTAAGTAGAGTGCCTTGTGGACTAATGGAATTAGACTAATTGTCAGTTGAGGTCCCTTCCAAAATGGTAGCTTTATGATATTCTCAGAAAGAGGGGAATTTGGAAGGGCAGTCCTCCTCAGAATATGTATATGGTAAGGGATTAGGGTCAATCCTAGGTGACACCTAGGTGACTATTTGAGGAAATGGTGGTAGCACATATGGTTTGTATATCCCAGTGAATTTTCCTTAAAGATGAGATTTCATGTAACTTTTAAGTGATGAAAAGGAAAATTATTAAACATATATTAGAGATAAATGAAGTCAGAAAAATGCACAGGTTAGTGCATGGATTGTGACTCTGAAATGATTTTTTAAACAAAAACATGAATTTCAGAGGTTTAGAATAAAATAAATTATATTTCAGTGGCAAAAATAGTTTTCAAAGTTCAAACCCCTAACCTATTATTTAGCAATGTCAATGAAATTACCTAATATAAGGTTACTGAGTTAAAGCAAAAAGAAAACCACGGATGACTTCCTCTATCTAATTCACATTTTAACTCATTTCGCTACTTTCCAATCTTTCTCTTTTACACACAGGTCAATCAAATATCAGAAACAAGGGTTGCGAAACCATTCAGGTATAACATTATTTCTCCTGTGGGGACTGACAGATGACCCACAGGTGCAGAGTCTTGTTTTTATCTTTCTATTTGTTGAATGTTCCTGGAAACCTGATTATTATTGCCCTAATTTTGGTCGATCCCTGCCTGAAAAAGCCTATGTATTTTTTTGCTCTGAATTTTTTTTTCCTTTGTAGAAGTTTCATTCATAAGTGCCTGTATTCCTAGATATCTATACAGTATGTCAAATGGGTATAATGCAGTGACATTTAATGCTTGTGCCATTCAAATATTTTTTGTCACTTTTCTTGGAGAAACAAACCTTTTCCTTTTATCTTCCATGTCTTATGACCACTATGTGGCCATCTGCAAGTCCCTACATTATACAACCATCATGACCAGCAAAATCTGCTACCAATTTATCCTGAGTTATTGGCTGACTGCATTGATGCTCATCCTTCCAAAACTTAGCCTGGGCCTCCAGCTTGAATTTTGTAGTTCTAATATCATTGACCATTTGACTGTAATGCATCCCTGGTTCTGAAGACCTCATGCTCTGACACAACTTTCTTAAAAAAGGTAATTGTGATCTTTGCTGTACTACTACTCATCATCACATTAATCTTACTGGTTTTATCTTATGCCTACATTGTCAGGACTATTTGGAGATTCCCCTCTCCTCAGCAAAGGAAAAAAAACTTTCTCCACTTGATCTTCCCACATGATTATGGTCTCCATGATTTATTACACCTGCATCTTTATCTACATCAAGCCACCTAGGAAGGAAGAATTGACTTTGGACAAGGTGGTATTAGTACTTGTGACCTCAGTTGCCCCTGTGATGAATCCCTTTATTTACACTGAGAAACAAACAAGTCATACAAGCCTTTAAGGACTTTGTCAAAAGGATCATATCTGTCACAAAGGTATAAAGAAATTCTGTGTTTGTGATATCAGATATGTATCATAAACCAAACACGTCTGAGCCTTAATTCTCCACCCAGGATAATATCCCCTTTTACTTTTTTCTTATTAGTTCTCTCCTCTGATCTGGTCAGTTTATCATCATTCCATCAAATTTTCATTTGCATCAGGAAACACACATGAATCAAGTCTTTCCTTTCCCCCATCTGAGTTTTGTTAAGTTCTCACCTGATTCACAACTCATCTATATAGTTATTTTCTTTAAAAATAAAGTCTAGAACACCCATATGTTGAGACAATTTTTTGTCTCTGGTGGAAAACATATAGGGAACTAATGGGGCAAATAGCTCTCAAAACTGGAAGAATTCTTAATCATTTATTCTTAAATATTTACTGATTGTTTCCCTTTTTTTTTACTTATGACTAAGCCTGTTGACAAGATTACTTACATGATTTCTGAGTTTCTATTCTCCAGAGGGAGTTATGCTTGAGGGATAGGAAATTACTGTGCACCAAAATACCTTCTATACAAATAGATTCTATGATTAAGAACATATCAAATTTGTCCAGTCATTATTTGACAGCTATGATATTTCCCATTCAACTGGATAACCCACTCCTCATTTGAATTTACTTTCCAAAAAAAGGATCTCTTTCTTCTCCTGTGATATTTACTTATAGATTGTTTTAAAATTTCTTACTATCACTATTCATTGTTCCCTACCACAAGCTGTTCCCCACCCCACCCTAAACCTGCACTGCTAACACAGTGTGTTGGAAATAATTTAGGCTTGGAGTTAAAGGACTTGAGTTCAAATCCACTTTTTGAACCTATGTGAACTTAGACAAATTATTTAATCTCTGGGTATCAATTTTCTCCTCTGTAAAAATGAGATACTTTTCCTGTGTTGAATTCACTATCCTATAATCTTTCTGGAATTTGATTTACTTATCTAGAAATTTTCAGTTGGGGTTGCCTCAGATTTGACATTCTGCAGTCTCATCAAGTAACATAAGGTGGATTTTGCCAGTCCTTTTATGGGGTGAAAAACTGGATTTCTAACTTTTTTTTCTACCCTAGCATATTTGCTCCATTCCTTGTTGAAATGGAATAAGACAGCTCTGACCTTTAAGTGCCGGGTGATTCTTCAGTGATTACTTCTGACTTCTATATAGATTGACTTTATTCTTTAAGATAAGAAATTGCCTTCATAATGATGCCAAGAATCCCACCTTCTCTGGCCATAGCACTCCAAGTCTGGAGTCAGTTTTGTCTGTACTGTGTCCAAGGGTATGATAAATGCAACTAGAACCAACTCCCAAGACCTAACTCTTCACCTTTCTATGGTGATGCCCCCCTTTAAAAATGGTGCTTTTCTTCTGAGGTAATCTCCAATTTCTCACATATCAATTATATTTATATCTATTTATCTTGTAGGTACCCTGTTGTTAATTGCTTCCCCAGTGTGAACTCTTTGAGGAGGGAGGAATTTCTCTTGTTTTGCTTTGTACATCTAATACAAAGTTCAGTCAGAGCTTGGCACATAAGATATGTTCATAAGTGCTTGAACATTCAAACTGAACCTCAAACACTTACTAGCTTTCTGACCCTAGATAAGTCACTTAACACCAATTGCCTCCCAAAAAATGCTTGTTGACAAATTGACTTTTCTGAGCCCCAGAATTCCTTGGCTGAATCACTGACATCTAATCTAGATGAGTCTCCAAATCTTCAAAAGACAGACTCCAAGCCAAGGGAAAAAGACCTTGTCCATTTGCATCATTTATGTGTACTTGTGCTATACCTGGAAACTCAGATTTGTCTTTGCTGTTTGTTCAGAGCCACAGAAGTCCATTTTTATTATTATTTTAATATAGCTATGGGAGCCATATTGAGCTTTTCTGCCTCAAACATGGCTCTGGTTCAGCCTACTGCACAGTCTTTCTCCCTTAAATGAATCTATTTTCTTATTATTTATTTGGTTTTTTTTCCAGCTATCTGAAATGAAAGTTTTTAGCTATTTTTTGCAAGGATTTGAGGTTATCTAGTTTCCAACTAATTTTAATCTAATACCTCTTGCATTATGATCTAAAAAATACATTTGACCTTTCTGCTTTTTTCATATGATTTTGAGGATTTTATCCCCTATTGTGTGACTCATTTTATGTATGTTCTTTGTGTTGCTAAGAAAAATTATATTTCTTTCTGTTCCTATTCAGTTTTCTCCAATGGTCTATTTTATCTAACTTTCCTAATATTCTATTTAACCCCTTAGTTTCTTTCTTATTTATTTTTAGATTTATAACATTCTGAGAGTGGATAATAGTGCTTTCCAACTAGTGTATAATTGAATTATTTCTTCCTCTAATAATGTTGTTCCATTGACTATGTTACCTTTTATCAAGATACAGTTTCTTTTCCTATCACTTTTAATTAGGTCTATTTTTGCTCTTACTTTGTCTGAGATGATGATTGCTACCCTTGTTTTTGTTTTGTTTTGTTTTGTTTTGTTTTTGCTTTAGTTGAAGCACAATTGTTTCTTATAATTCTAAAAATATAGGATCCTGGTTTTTTATCCATTTTATGGGAGCATTGATCCCATTCACATTTCCAACTGTGATTACTACCTGTGTATTTTCCTCTATTCTATTCTTCTTCCAGTTTTTTCTCTCTCTTTCACCTTTTTCCTCCCTGATCAACTTCATTTCTTTCTACTACCTCTTTAGATCTACCTTTCAGCTGTCAGTGTTTACACCTCCCAGTTAACCTTCTCCCCTATAGGCTGTCTGGTAACATAGATTTTTATATTCAACAGAATACAGCAACCCCAAACAAAGGCTCAAAAAATGCTAAATGGTTTCAAATTCAAAAAAATTCTTTGAAGAGTTAAAGGAAGAAATGACTGTTAATGAAAAAGTGGGATAAAATTATATTTATTCAAGAAAATTATGAAAAGAGAATTAAGAGCTTGGTAAAAGAAGCACAAACATCCTGTAGAAAATAACTCTTAAAAATAACAGAACTGTCCCAAAGGCAAAAGAACACAAAAATTTATTGGAAAAAAGAATTTTGTAAAAAAGTATATTTAAAAAAAAGTATAATTGGCCAAATGAGAAAGAGGTACAAAAACTTACTAAAGAAAAGAATACATTATAAACCAGACTTTGACTAATAAAATGTAATTATTTAATAAGACATCAAGAAGCAATAAAAAATCAAAAGAAGGAAAAATGGAAAGTGTCAAATATCTTATTGGAAAAACAATTAATATGGAAAATAGAAGAGATAATTTAAGGATTGTTGAACTCCTTGAAAGCCATGAAAAATAAAGAGCCTTGACAACAAATTTCAAGAAATTATCAAGGAAAAATTTTAACTTAGATACAAGAGGAAAAATAGAAATTCAAAGAATGTATGAGTTATCTACTAAACAGTATTCCAAAAATAAAACACTCCCCTGAATATTATAGTTCTTGTGAAGTAAAAGCCTTCTGAGTTAACAAAAAGAAAGGATGTCTGAGAAAAATTAATCAGAGAAGACTTCAGAAAGTGAAATTTGGCTTGGACTTTAAAAGATCATGTCATTAAATGTAGGAGTACAAGTACTGTATCTATTGTGTGCATGTTTGTCCTTCATTCTTTTTTTTTAATCTAAAACAATGGGATTTACTGACTTGCCCAAAGTCACACAATTAGGCAATCATTAAGTGTCTGAGGCCAGACCTGAACTCAGGTCCTCCTGACTCCAAGGTCAACACTCTATCCACTGCACCACCTAGCTACCCTTGTCCTTCGTTCTTGAAGAAGACCAATGATGTCACAAGGGTTATGTCAAAACGTGCAGGAGAATTAGATTTAAGTGAATCAGAGTCACAGCAAAGACTTCAACCTCATTTCCTCCATCAAAATCCTTGACAAAAGTCAAGATCACTGACATCAGTAAAGGATGCAATAGATGACTATTTCTTGAAGGATTAGAGACACTAAGGATAGTTAAAAATCGTATGAGAAAGATAGTATTGGTACATAACTTCCTGAATCTACTTGTTATATATGCTGAATCTTTGACTTTATGTATTTGCCTTTGAAACAGGAAATAGAAAGACATAAAGGAAAACTAACTCCTTAGAATGACAAAGAAAGGATTATGGATGAAGAGTTGCTTTTATGGTTGAAGTGATAGAACTAAAGTAGTGATGGTAGTTGGAGAAACAATATTCATGATTGGGAATCTGTACAACCTGCAAGAGAGGAGAGAGAATGATTCAATAAATGAGTGAGATTGGGATTATATTCATGGAGAGAACCCTACCAGTCCATATGTGAGTATGTAAAACTAAAGGAATTCAAGACAGAAAACAGAGAATTCAGATGTGGGAAAAAACCTTCATTCATGAATTACAAGAGGAAAGAGATTAAGTTTTCTATTGTGGGAGTATGAAGAAAATGAATGCTAGATTTAGGTATAGGCTAGCAATTGCATTTCCAACTCTGCTGAGTTTTACTCATAATAAAAGAAGTAGAAACCTCAGAAATTTATGGAAAATTGATTTAAGGTTTGTTTTTCAATATGATCTCCCCCTGGGATTCCTTAATAGCTTTTTCCCCCTGAGCTCAGTTTGAGAATTGTTTAGATAATGCAAGGAGAAATGAGATACCAAATTCCATCATCTGTCCTCAAACTTGAGCACCTCAAAATTGTGTCTGATGCTATTATTACATCTTCCCATCTCAGTAGGCAACAGCATAGTTGCCTGCTGAAAGATTTTTTTGCTAATATTATTTGCACTAGAGATTCATTAATGACTTTTGAACTTAAATTCTCAGGGGCCTTTTTGTTTATGAACTCATTTGGTCCCCATGCACCTGTAGCAGAAGGAATACTTGTAACAAATATCCTTTGCTCTTATTGTGCAGTATAGAGGTAAACCTGTCTCCTTATTTAAATCTGGACTGGTCCTAACATAATTAGATCCTGAAGTCCCTTTCCATTGAAAGTAGTCCAGTCTTCTTTTCTGCTACATAGAGCATTGAAACTTTTTAAAATTTTTAACTTGGAATAGTTTAGAGGTTGTAAAGATAGAGAAAAGTGGAGCATTACTTTTTATGTCTTCCTTAAAGAGTTCTATCTCTTTTCAGCCTGTGTATCAATATTAGGTGGTGGGTGCATGACAGAGAGTGGGCCCAGAAGGGCACAAACAGTTTGCCTCTTATACAGTGCCACTCAACTTCCATTCATGTCAGGATCATCCATGGTTACACTTGCCAGTGAGATGTAAGTCTGATCATAAAAGTAAGTATATGAATAATTTGTCATACCAGAGTCTACTCCTTTTTAGTGTTGTGGGGTTGGAATAGGTATGGTTATTTTTCCTATATAGAGATGTCAGTCTGTCAAAAAATCAACAAGAATTATGTTTTTTCCCAAACTGCATCCAATAATCATTTCTTATATATTACTCTTCTTCTGTCTCACATGGTTGATGAATTTAGTCTTCTGAAAAGAATGGAATCAGTGAACCAGCTTCTTATATAGATGAATTGCCCATGTGATTAGCGGAGTACAGGACAGACCCTCCCAAACTTTCTCCATCAATTATACGCTGCACATTTTTTGAAATTCCAATAATCTAATTGTTTCCTTAAATGAACAATTTCTGTCACGTAAAATGAAGGCAGCCCTGAGAGAGCTTACATGTTAGTTGATTATTATTGCTCAAACCATGAGAGTACAAATAATTAAGAGATCCTTTCCAACTGATCTCTGGATAGGACCAGAACTTTGAGTGAAAGAGAATATTGTTGGAGCAAGAAGCAATGGTAGTAGAAATAAAGATAAGGAAAAAAGAATTCTGGGTTTTACTATGAAATGTCTGCAGACTTATAGAAACAAATTAACTTCATGTATCCAGAGAGAAGAAAGTTTTATGAGGTAGTGTAAAGGATGTAGGGTTTCAAAGGACTGAGGTTATAGAGAGACCAAGAAGATAGACTCAGAGACAGGCCACATTTTTGTCACTTAATGTGTAATATTTCTTTAAATAGCTGAACAGAAGAGAAATGACTTCTACAATATTCATGTATCCAGTCAACTATAGTTATTCAGTGCTCTCTCCCTGTGATGTTGTCTATATCATTCGATGATGCATTGTGCACATATAATTTTAGCTAGAACATCTTCATTTCTGAAGATTTGGGAGAAGTTCCCTTTAAGGGCCTTTGTGGGACTATTTTGTAGCAAACAAGAAAAATCCATTTCTACAAGTAATTAGATTCTCTTGAGGGAGCTTATTCCATTCTATACCAAACATAAAAATTGAAGGTGGATGGAAAATATTCAAATACTGAATAATTTCCATTAAACAATTGTGATTGGGATCTGCCCCAAACAGGATTTTATTCCTTGTAATTTAATCTTAGAATCACATTAAGAGTCTGGGTATACAGAAGCGGCTTCTATAAACACAACTTCATCAACAGAAGGGGATGATTGACTATTGCTGTTTCATATTGCGATATCTGTGATGAAAGAAACAACCTATAACTCCCTAAAATGGGACTAGAGAAAAAGTATATTATTCTCAGAAGAAGCACCCTGCAGGAAACTTCTCTGTTACTGCCACTCTTAGCAGAGAAGGAGATAATTCTGGGATTTACTATTCAAACTAACCCTCCTCTATTAGCCTGTTAGCTTTTCAGAGCAGAGATTTTTACCTTTCACAACTATTGGACTACTGCATAGTAAGCACTTAAAAGTTTATATTTACTATGTGATCATTCTTGCTCTTCTTGAACCAGAGTTACAAAGATTTATATTTTCTCTTTTCCTTTTCTGGTACTTGAACATGACTTTTATCATCCTACCATGAAATTGCTACATATACTGCTCTTAGGATTTTTAAGATATAGAAAATGGGACAGCATATAACATTGAAATTAGATGATATTCTATCAGTGAAGAAAGTCCATCTTCTGCATAGGTAAACATCTACCTTCATGTGCAGTTATAAAAGTACTGCTTTCATATTTTTGAACCTTACCCAACTTCCAAATAAAATTATTCTCTTTTTAAAGATAGACTATACTTGGTGTCTATTATTAGCTATTCACAGTTTAGTGTACATTTATTTAATAGATCTTCTACAACCTGACTAGCTTACTGCAGAGTCATTTATTAAGTTTATTTAATATGACAAAATATGAAATGAAGAATATAGTGCCGGGGTATAATAGAGGCCCTGGGTAGGGAAGGGGAAAACATTAAGAACAAGCTTGGAGGTTGGAGAGAAGCTCTCTAAAACAATATAGGAAAGTTACAACTTTCACCTACTTTTTGATTTTTCTTAAGATTGGTCATCTTCCACATAAGTCAAAGTTTCCTACCTGTTCTTTGGAATATCTTACAAAGAAAGACACTGGAAGACACCCAGAAAGAATGGAATAATATAACTTATGAGTTAAAGTTTTGTGGAATGGTACAGGAAATATGGTTAATAATTAAACAATATGAAAAATAGAAGTTAGACCAAGAAAATACAATATTAGCAGTGATTAGGTAATTGAGATTAGGTAAAGTCTCATGTTTATAAAGAGTGTGAGATATTTTCTTCCAAATTTGAGGGATACTGAAAAATAAACTACTGATTGGTCATGGAGATGTTTTAAATCCACTTAGGAGTTTGGTAGAGGTTTACATAAATCAGAGAGTCAGCCTATGATCTATGGTGTCCTCATTGAGGATGGTTAAGTGATTTTGTCCAGGATCACACAACTAGTAAGTGTCTGAGGTTAGATTTGAATTCTGGAAGACAAGGCCTTCTGACTCAAGTTCCAACACTCTATTCACTGTACCATCTATTTGGATCTAAGTATCTGATAATCATCACTATATTTAATATTTTAAAGCATTTTTTCTAAATCTCAAAGATATTCATTGTAAGTGAATAAATAAATAATGTATACATATGTATTTATATTTATATGTGTAGATATAGATAAATATACTTGGAAATGAATGAAAAAAAGAACAAAAGAGAATTAAAATTTAAAAAAATAAAAATTTAAATGAATTTGTATTTCAAACAAATGGGATGTGACAGAAAACTTCAAAAAGCATGAAATACAGCTAGGTGACAAAAGTCCTTATAAAAATCCTACAACCAGTAGATATTCTATAGATCAAAGTCATGAAACACAACACAGTGTTGGTATGACTTCTCATCTAGTGAAAGAAAATACAGTCTAAGAATGGCTACTGAATTTTTTTGTTTTTCTATCCCATTCACATTGTTATTTTGTGCAGTTCTTTCTCAAATCTGTTCTCTCTCTCTCTCTCTCTCTCTCTCTCTCTCTCTCTCTCTCTCTCTCTCTCTCCTCTTGTATACAGATCCATCAAAAGGAAGAGAGGTCAGGAATGAGAAATCGTACAGCAATAACATTATTCATCCTACAGGGACTGACAGATGATCCATACCTGCAGGTTTTGCTTTTTATCTTTCTGTTTCTGACCTACATGCTGAATGTAACTGGAAATTTGACCATCATCACCCTCACCTTGGTGAATCCCCATCTTAAAATCCCCATGTATTTTTTCCTTAGGAACTTTTCCTTCTTAGAATTGTCATTCACAACTGTTTGTATTCCCCGGTTCCCATACAATATGTCAAGTGGGGACTATACAGTAACCTATAATGAATGTGCCACCCAATAATTTTTTGGTATCCTTGGAGCCTCAGAGTCTTTTCTCCTGGCTGCTATGTCTTATGACCACTATGTAGCCACCTGTAAACCTCTGCACTATACAATCATTATGAACAACCGAGTCTGTAACCAGCTCCTGGTCTGTTGTTGGCTATCTGGGTTGATGATCATCCTTTCACCACTTAGCCTGGGTCTTCGACTAGAATTCTGTGATTCTAACATTATTAACCATTTTGTCTGTGATGCATCACCACTTCTGGAGATCACGTGCTCTGATACAGAGTTCATAGAAGGGATGGTTTTAGCCTTTGCTATATTGACACTCATTATTACTTTGGTTTTAGTGATTTTGTCTTATGCCGACATTATCAGGGCTATTCTGAGCTTCCCCTCTGCCCAGCAAAGGAAAAAGGCCTTTTCCACCTGTTCCTCTCACATGATCGTTGTCTCCATGACTTATGGTACCTGCATCTTCATCTATATGAAACCTTCTGCAAAGGAAGGGGTGGCTATGAATAAGGTGGTGTCAGTGCTTGCAACCTCAGTGGCTCCAGTGATGAATCCCTTTATTTATACTCTCAGAAATAAACAAGTGATACAAGCCTTCAGGGATTCATTCAGAAAGTTTGTATTGATCTCAAAGTTATAAAAAGCATTTGAAAATTAGATGCCAAATGAATGTGAACTATGTGTTTTTATATTCTCTTACTAATGATGCTTTACCTGCAGACTAATCTTGTTAAACCCATCACATAGCTTCTTTTTTCTACTATATAGAAACTCTCACTTACCAAGGTTTTCTTCTTCTTAGATCCTTGACAGGATCTTCCTTGACTTTAGTTATTTTATTTACTACTATTATCCCAAAATATTAAACATTTATCAATTATCAACTTTGTGCAAAATTAATTATATTCATATAAGTGACTAGTACAATTTCTCTATAATTTGCCTCCTAATTTTTATCTCAATCCATAAAATTCCCTAAAGAAGATAAAAAGGGCAATGAAATGGCTGTGTAGAGAATCCTGGAATCAATAAGCAAAGTTTAAAAAAAAACTATATTCCTTCTTTTTCTCTTTCATTTTTCAATTTTTATTAGGTTAATTTCTTTTTTAATTTATAGCACAGATATTAATTCACCCCTGAGGAAATGTAGAACAGGCAAATGTTTCAGGGAGAGCCATTAACACATAAAATACTCAAATTGTCCATTAGCTCTTTTCAGAAGGGCATTGAATTTAACATTCTTTTGCATTCCAAGAATTCCTTCCAAAACTTACAGGGTCACTCTCAAGCTTAGACCTTTTTTTTGAGTTCTTGCAAGGTAATAGGGTTAAATGACTTGCCCAAAGTCACACAGCTAAGTAAGTATTAAGTGTCAGACTGGATTTGAAATCAGTTCCTCCTGACCCCAGGGCCAGTGCTCTATCCACTGTGCAATGTAGCTGCCCCTGGTTTAGATTTATTTTTCACCACTCATCCCCCAAAAGGTAAATATGCCCCAGAGCAGGCTTTCTTTTTCATTAAAGCAAAGTATTTTTATTAATCAGTTGAGTTGCTGCTCAGGAGCTATGTCCTTGTTCCAAGAAGCATTTACTCTTGCAGTATTCAACTTCTTTCTCAATTTAGGAACTCTCAAATTTGGAATTATCCATAAGTTAGTTTTCAAAACTAGTAATTACTAAAATCTTCCACTCATTTGAAGGCTAAATTCTGAGATCTTCTTGCCCAGGAAATTTATTGCCCAATCCTCCATCCTGAATCTTAAGATTCATGGCCATTTTTCACCTTACCTTCTTACATCAAATGAGCAGACACCTTTGCCTTGCACATTTAGCAATGTCCTAGTTCTTTCCATCAGTTGGGCTCATCTCCTGCCAATCTGCTAATAAACACACAATAAACACTTATTCCTGCCCAAATGCTGCCATTTCTGAATGCTAGTGGAAGAGATTATGAACCTATATGCATCTCTTAAGCTTCCAAAACACAGCTCAACATTGGTCTGTTTTCTGAACAGGACATGGTAGAAACGTAGTGTAACAATAAGAATGCTGGGCCCAGAGGGTCTGGGATACTCATCTTCTTTTCAAAATGGAGCCACTTTGAACTCAGAACCCTGGAACATGTGACCAATTTAAATACTGGGGTTAGTCTGCTCTTTAAAGACAGGAATCAGACTCTTTTTTTCATAATCTTTTGTTCTTTATAGTTCCAATCCCAAACTCTACAAAGAATAACGTAAAGCTTAGTTCAGGTACATGTTTGGGATCTTAGAAATTGAGCTAAAAGAAAAGTATTCAAGAGACAATGTTTTTGTTGTTATTCCTCCATTTTTAAAAGAGGACTATACAGTGTTGTTTTAACTAATGAGTGAACTGAATTTAAGTGAGTCAGAGTTGCCCTCTTCCAGAGTCACTGAAGTCCAGTGTCAAGGCAAAAGTCATGATAACTGGTGATGATTTGAGATAAAGAAGATGATCTTGGAATCTATGATGTCTGACAGAGCTGTACACTTCACAGTGTGCAGCTGCCTTAATGGACATTGGAGCAAATTGTTCTCATCCTCTTCCACAGAGGATAACTTCAAATTCTTGGGGTGGACACTTCCCTTTCTCATAAAAAGCTTTGAGGTCCATTGGTTACTTTCAATATTTTTAGCCTATTTAGATAGGTTGAAAGGGTGTGGAAATGTGATTGTTATCCACAATCTTCCATAGAACTTACACTGAGAAACTACCAAGTCCATGAATTAATCAATCAGCAAACTCTTATAAAATACTGCCTGTGTAACAAACACTGTGATATCATATGGATGCATTTAGATTAAAAAAAACCCACAAACATTCCTTGTATACCAGTGAATCTGTGATGTAACATGTAGTGATACCATATATTATCCCTTTTCATTGCTACATGACTGGCTACTCCTTTTGCAATTTTACATTTCCTCAGTGATAGATAGACCTAATGTTACTTTTTACCAGTAATGTCACATTGTAAATGCCAATAATAATAACAGAAAATTATCACACTTTAAACAATGTAGAACATATATAGATTTTTATTTCCTCTGCACTAAAGAAATGTATAATACTGAAGATCTAAAGTATTTCTTGACAAAAGAACAGATACAATTTTAAACTGTCATTTTACTTATCTAGAAAGCTGATACTCAAAATATTAAACTGTGAAACATTTTATAGAATGACTGAATTGAAATTTCAAGTTCACTTACACAGTACTATGTCCAAAATATTCTGTCTGGTTCTTTTCTTTCCAAAAATTAGGTTAAGTATTAAGGCTTATCCTCTTGCTGATAATCAGAAGCAGTTAGATAATTTACTGGATAGTTTAGAATTAGACTCAGGGAACTCTGAGTTAAAATCCTAAAATATTCACAATGTGATCATGGGCAATTCACTTAGCATCTGTTTGTCTCAGTTGTCCCACTAGTGAAATAATGATAATAAAGGGCTTATTGTGAAGACTAAATAAAATAATAATTTTTAAAACATTAAACACAATGCCTGCCCCAAAGTAGGAATTATTTAAATGCTTATTTTTCTTCCTTTTTCCCTTTCTCCTTTACAGAGAAATGCAGAAATAGTATCTAGGAAAAGAATGTGGTCAATAATTTCAAATTCTGGACAGCGAGAAAGAAGAATGCTAAGAAGAAGCCATATATTTGGAAGGGAAGTTTGGTAGTGCAGTGGATAGAAGACTAGACTTAGAATCAGGAAAACACATCTTCATGAATTCAACTCTATCCCCATAGGTCTTTTGTGCCTCTTAATGTAGTGAGATTTAACCTATTCAGTCCCCTCCCCTCTCCTGTCTCCTCCCTGTCCCTCTTTTTAAGAAGGAGGAGTTTTTAAATCATTCTGAGTCATAGAAAATTCTGAGTATCTATCACTTCTAACTAAATATATTCTATCTAATAAAGTTACAGTTCTTGAGAGTTATTAGAGTCTTTCTCCCAAGTAGGGTTATAGCCCATTTCATCCCATTAGATAGCAGTCTCATGGATAAATCATGAGTGTCCCTCACTTCTGGCTAAGATATATTCTCTCTGTTAGAGTTACAATTTTCAGGTGGCTAGGTAGCATAATGGATAAAGCACCGGCCCTAGAGTCAGGAGTATCTGGCTTCAAATCTGGACTCAAACACTTAATAATTACCTAGCTGTGTGGCCTTGGGCAAGCCACGTAACCCCGTTTGCCTTACAAAAACCTAAATAAAAACAGTTACAATTCTCAGGACTTATGAGAATGTTTTTCCCATGCTGGGATATAGCCAGTTTCATCTTATTGAATAGCAGTTTTTTCCTTTACCCCTTTTTTTACCTTTTTATGTATTTATTGAATCTCCTGTTTGATGCCCAAATTTTCTATTTAGCTCTGGTCTTTTTATCAGGAATTTTTGGAATTCTTCCATTTTGTTGAATGTCCATCTTTCCCCTTGAAAAAGAAGGTTCAGGAGGGTGGAGCCAAGGTGGCCACAAGAAGGGATCCAGTCTTAGGAGCTCTCTGATAAAATTCATCAGCTAAAGACTCTAACTAAACTTTCGAGAGACAGAACCCACAAAGGGACCCAGTGAGGTAGTTCTCCTACTCAAGGTAACCTGGGAAAAGAGCAGAAAGGCTCTGCTCCCTGGGGTCAGAGGGGTGGCCCGCCAGAGGGGTGGCCCACCAGAGCCAAAGAACCTCAGCCTACAGGAGGCAGCCCCAGGGCGCTGCGAGTCTGAGCTCACAGCAGCAGGGGAGTCTCCTGAGCTGTACCCGGAGGAGCACCGGTCACAAAGTGGGGAGAACAGCGGGGGACCTCTGCCAGAGCAAGCACCTGGAGCCCAGCCCTCAGGGCACACAGCAAGCAGCATGGTCTTTCCCCAGCCCTGATTCAGGAACAGAAGCAGGCAGAGCTGGTAAGCAGGAGCCCCCAGGGCATGAGCCCATTGAGGTGAGGGAGGGGAGTGAAGAGAGACTGCAGAGCTCTGTCCCCTGCCTCTGGAACAGGACTCTGGGGCTCTGATGACATTCAGATCCTGATAGCAGTCTAGGCCCCCCCATAGAACAGCAGGGTCCCCCCCACCTCAGCCCCGTGGCAGAGGGAGGTGCTTATGGTCATTCACAGACCAGGAGGGAGGACAGAGCCTCACACACTGAGACCCTTGTGGGAGTGTCCCAAAAGCTCCAGAAACACCCCAAACCAGGCCGAGTCTGGGAAAATGAGCAAGCAGAGAAACAAAAAGAAGACTATTGAGAAATATTTTGCAAATGAGCCCAAGAAAGACCAAAATACACAGTCTGAAGATGAGGAAGCACAAGCTCCTGCATCTAAAGACTCCAAGAAAAACAGAAATTGGGCTCAGGCTATGACAGAGCTCAAAAAAGACTTTGAAAATCAAATGAGGGAGTTGGAAGAAAAACTGGGAAAAGAAAGGAGAGAGATGCAGGAAAAACATGAAAATGAAGTCAGCAGCTTAGTCAAGGAAATCCAAAAAAAAATGCTGAAGAAAATAGCCTGCTAAAAACCAGCTTAGATCAAATGGATAAAACAGTTCAAAAAGTTATTGAGGAGTAGAATGCTTTAAAAAGCAAAATTGGCCAGATGGAAAAAGAGATAAGAAAACTCTCTGAGGAGAACAAATCCTTCAGACAAAGAATAGAATTCAGGGAGATTGATGAATTTACCAGAAGTCAGGAATCAATACTTCAAAACCAAAAAAATGAAAAATTCAAAGAAAATGTGAAATATCTCATTGAAAAAACAACTGATATGGAAAACAGACTTAGGAAAGATAATTTAAAAATTATTGGAATACCTAAAAGTCATGATCAGGAAAAGAGCCTTGACATCATTTTCAAAGAATTACTACAGGAAAATTGCCCTGATATTCTAGAAGCAGAGGGCAAAATAGAAATGGATAGAATCCGCTGATCCCCCAGAGAAAAAGATCCCAAAAAACCAACCCCTAGTAATATTATAGCCAAGTTCCAGAATGCCCAAGTCAAAGAGAAAATATTACAAGCAGCCAGAAGGACACAGTTCAAATATCGTGGAGTTGCAGTCAGGATCACACAGGACTTAGCAGCAGCTACATTGGAAGCTCAAAAGAGCTTAGAATGCAGCCAAGAATGAACTACCCAGCAAGGCTGAATGTCCTCTTCCAGGGGGAAAAAGATGGACTTTCAATGGACCAGGGGAATTTCAAATGTTCCTTTTGGAATGGCCAGAGCTGAACAGAAGGTTTGATCTTCAGATACAGGACTCAGGTGAAACATGGAGACTGGAGGAGAGGGGGGGAAATATGAGGGACTTAATGAGGATGAACTGCATGTATTCCTGCATGGAAAAATGACAATGATAATACTCATATGAACCTTCTCAGTTAATAGAGCAGGTAGAGACAGCTTTTATAGTTGAAGCACAGGAGAAAGCTGAATTCGAAGATAAAATATGGTGTAAAAATGGAGTCAATAGAAAAAAAGGGAAATGGAATGGGAGAAAGAAAAAGGAGAGGGGGAATAGTCCAAGATATTTCACATAAGATTTTTTTTTTATTACAATAAGCTATTGCAATGATATGGAAAGGGGGAGGCAAGGGGGAATGAGGGAACCTTTGCTCTCATCAGAGATGGCTAGGAGAGGAAACAGCAAATATACTCAATGGGGTATAGACATCTGGAGTAAGAAGGAGGGGGAGGAGGGGGAAGGGGTGGGGATGTGAATAAGGAGGAGAAGCTGGACCATGAGGGGAGAGTGGCCAGATATAACACATTTTCTTTCTTACTTCTTGCAAGGGGCTGGGATTGGAAGGCCTGCCCAGGACCACAGGGCCAGGTGGATTCTGGGCCTAAGGGGTGGTATGGGGGCTCAGGGCTTCTTGGCCCCAGGACCAGGGATCTGTCTGCTGTGCCACTCAGCGACCCTACAGCAGAGTCAGAGTGAAAGGAGAGAGAAAATAGAGTACATGGTAGTAGAGAAATAAGAAAGGAGGGAGTTGCAATCAGCAATGGCAACGGTGGAAAAATATGGAAATAACTTTTGTGATGGACTTATCATAAAGAATGAAATCTACCCATGACAGAGTTGTTGGTGTTGGAACAAAGACTCATGCACATTTTTTGTTTTTATTATTTGGGGGAGGGTGCAGGGCAAGTGGGGCTGGATGGCCTGCCTGGGGCCACATAGTGGCATGATCTTTGCATGTCTGGGGCCAGATTTGTACCCAGGTGCTCCTGGCTCAAGGGCCAATGCTCTGTCTGCCACCCAGACACCCCTACTATTATTACTATTTTATTTTATTTTGGGTCTTTTTTTTCTTTCTTTTTTTTGGTTTTTGCAGGGTAGTGTGGATCAGGTGGCTTGCATGTCACACGGCTGGGTGATTGTTGGGTTTACAGGGCTGGATATGGGCTCGGGTGCTTGTGGCTCCAGGGCTGGTGCTTCATCCATTGCACCACCTGGCCATACCTACAATTATTACTATTATTTTTTTTATTTTAATTTTTTTCTCTCCCCTTTACTTTTTTCACCCAAACAAGTCTATCTATATTCATGGGGAAGGAGGGGTATTTTGTTTACTTGTAAACAAGAATATTTTATTAATGTAAAAAAAACATTTGTACAAAATGAGAATAAAAAATAAATTTAAAAGGAAAAAAAAAAGAAAAAGAAAAAGAAGGTTCAGCTTTGTGGGACAGTGGATTCTTGGCAGCATTCCAAGTTTCCTTGCTCTTCAGAATATCTCATTCCAGGCCCTTCAATCCCTTAATGCTGATGCAGCCAGGTCCAGTGTAATCCTTACTGTGGCTCCTTTGTATTTAAATTGTTTCTTTCTGACTGCTTGCAGGATTTTCTCTTTTATCTGATAGTTCTGGAATTTGACTACAACATTCCTTGGTGTTTTCATTTTAGGATCTCTTTTCAGAGGGGATCGATGTATTCTTTCAATAACTATTTTGCCCTCTGGTCCCATGATATCAGGGCAATTTTCTATCAGTAGATCCTGTAATATTAAGTAATATTAAGTCCAGGCTTTTTTCTCTTCAACATTTTCAGGAAGACCATTAATTCTAAGATTGCCCCTCCTCATTCTATTTTCGAGGTCAGTGGTTTTGCTGATGAGATATTTTACATTTTTTTCTACCAATATTTTTTTACTTTTCTTTAACAGATTCCTGCTGTTTCATGAAGTCATTAGTTTCCATACCTTTCTCTTTTTTAGGGAAGAGTTTTCTTCATTTACCTTTTGCAACTCCTTTTCCAATTGGTCAATTCTATTTTTGAAAGAGCTTTCTATTTGACCAATTGAGGTTTTGAGAGAATTATTTTCTTTTTGCATTTCCCCAGTTGAGGATCTGAGAGAATTAGTCTCATTTTGTGTTTGTCCAATTGCATTTTCTAATGATTTGTTTTCTTGTTGCAAGGTGTCAATCTTCTCTTGGGTTTCTTTTCCCAAATTTTCCAATTGATTTTTAAACTCCTTCTTTATTTCTTCAAGGAAGTCTTTCTGTGGTGAAGACCACATCATATCTCCTCAGTGGTTCTAGGTCTCTCTGAGTTATGGTCTTTTCCTTCCAAGAATTTTTCTATGGATCCACTTTTCCACTGACCTTTCTTCATTTTGCTAAGACCTTGAGTTGGGGCAGGGCTGGTTCACAGAGGTTTGGTGTTGGGAACCCTAGAGGCTTTATTCACTGAGTGTTATTTCTCCAGATGACCAGTAGGAGGTGCTGGTTTCTTTCTCTACAGTGCCTGTGACCTTGATTGAGGTCTTCTCCCTTACCCTGGAGGGAGTGATTCCTCACTCTGCTACATACTTTTGTCTTCAATCAATGGTGGGCTATACCTTAGGATGAGGTCATCACTCTCCCTATTGTCATCTGGGCTGGTTCTTCTGCTCACACACCTATGCCTGGGGTAGAAGGTCTGTAATTGTGTTTGTGGAGTTCCTTGGGACCAAAGAAGCCCAGGTATGATGCCCGCAGCTCTCTGGCACCATAACTCTCCCCACTCCCAGCCCTGTCAGCAAGCTCTAGATGGTTCATGCCAACACCAATGCCTCTGCTCCCTAGTTGACCCAAGCCACATGATTGACCAGGCTCTACCCCCACTGCTGAACAAGAAGGTCTGGTTCTCAGGCCCTCAGGCTCCTGGGCTCTCTGTGCCGGGACTAACCCACGACTGCAGAAGAGAAATCCTGAGGTAGATGTTCATTCTCCTGGGTTTTCTTTCTGGGTTTTGTTGATTGGATTTCTGTTAAGAGGTTTGTTTCATATCATATATGGGGAAAGATCAGAAGACTTTAGAACTGTGCTTGACTTCTCTCTGCCATCTTGGCCAGAAGTATTCCTCCATTTTCTTACTGAGTAAGAATGATTATAATGAATATCCTTGATTTTATTGGAAAAGCTTTTGGCTAATCTCTATACAGATAAGGCTTGCTCTTAATTTTAGCTAGATATTACTTATTACTTTAAGAAGTTTCCATTTGGGGTGGCTGGGTGGCGTAGTGGATAAAGCACCAGCCCTGGAGTCAGGAGTACCTGGGTTCAATTCTGGGCTCAGACACTTAGTAATTAACTAGCTGTGTAGCCTTGGGCAAGCCATTTAATCCCATTTGCCTTGCAAAATCCTAAAAAAAAAGTTTCCATTTATTCCTATCCATTTTGTTTAAAGCAACTACATATGTCAAAAGCTTATTCTGCACCTCTTGAAATCATTATGTGATTTTTTGTTGATGAATTATAATAATAGTTTTTCTAATCATGATTTAACCCAGAATTCCTAGTATTTGTCTAGCCTACTCATAATGTATGATCTTTGTGTTATATTGTTGTGGTCTTATTTATTTAAAATTTTTGCATCAATATTCATTAGGGAAATCAATTTTTCTCTGAATTATTACTCTCTAATCAATACTCAATACCATATTTGTGCTATAGAAGGAATTTGAGAGGACTCCATCTTCATTTATGTTATCTAACAATTTATGTTCTAAAGGAATTAATGGTTCTTAAAATGTTTGGTAGGATTCACTTACAAATTCATCTCTTTATAGTTCTTCTCACCTCTCTTTCCTCCTCTTTCTACTTTGGGAGTTCTTTTATGACTTATTCATTTATTTTCTGATGGGTTTTTTCCTCTGTTCTGTTACTTTGGTAATTTTATGTTTTTTGTAAATATTCATGCATTTTATTTAGATTGTCAGATCTATAATACAGTTGCTTAAAATAATTTCTAATTATTGGTTTTATTTTTGTTCTCTTTGATTGTGAAATCATCTTTTCCATTTTTTTACTAATAATTTTGATTTCTATTTCTTTATTAAGTAATTAGACATCTATTTTATTGCTTATTTTCCTCCCCCAAAACAAATCCTAGTTTCATTTCTTAAATTAACTTTTTAAAAAATTTCAATTTGATTAATCTTTGATTTCACAATTTCTGTTTTGTTATTTGATTGTGTGTGTGTGTGTGTGTGTGTGTGTGTGTGTGTGTGTGTGTGTTGGGTGGGGGGTTGTTTCTTTCTTTTTTCTTTTGTTTTTTTCCTAGCTGATGAGTAATAGATTCTTTCATCCCTCACTTTTTTCATACACTATATAACTTATTATTATTTAAGGTATGTCTCTTATATACAATATAATGTTAGATTCTGGTTTCTGTTACATTCTTCTATCTTCTCTTGTTTTATGGATTAGTTTATTCCATTAACATTAACATACTTCTCTTCCTCCTCCTCTTTTAAGTGTGTGTTTTGCTTCTGACAAATTTCTATCCTTAATCTACCTTCCATTTTATTCACTCCCTTTTCTCTTAACCCCTTTCCTTTCTACTTTTCCCATTAGGTAAGATGTATTTCTATACTCTACCTTGTGAATGTGTATACTTCCTTGTGTTAATCAATTCAAGATGTGAATGAGGATCCCTGGACCACCCCAGTGCCCTTTTGTTGTTGTATAAACTCATTTTGTACACTCTATTTATGTCAGATAATTGTCCTCATTCTTCCTCTCCCCTATTACTTTTTCCCACCCATTCCATTCTACTTTTGAGATCATCCCGAACCAATAAGAATTACACTTAGGTCCCCTTTCTATTTAGAATGCTTCCAAGTCCCCTGGTGAGGATAAAATACTTAGGGCCTACATTTTCATCTTGAATTCTTACTTTAAAAATTCTAGAAATTCTTTGTGGACTTGTCTCTAAGCTGCATTTGTCTTTGAGGCCTTGATTATATATGTTGAATTTTTCTCTTCTGTATTTGTACTTTGAGTTTACTTTTTTCTCTAATGATTGAATTTACTTTTTGTTTGCTCATTCCCTTCCTTCACTTTGGATTTTATGTTAGTTTACTTAGCTCTACATATTGGGGTATGGAGGGAAAATATCTGTCCTGAACTTCTAATCTCTTATATCCTTCTGCAATTTCCCATTTCCAGCTAGAGGCTAGTAAACTTTCTGTACTTCCAACATGATATGAGGGGAGCTTTGTTTAGTGTCCTCCCTCACTGAACTCTGCAAATTTCTGACTCAAGTCTTTGGCAATCAGTTTCCTGTTAAGGTCAGAGGGATTGAACTATCCTTTGGTCTGGCACCCTGTGATTTGATCCAGGGATAAGAATCACCCACCCTTCTCCTGAAGCCCATGCAGAGTCATAGTTAGGATTGATGCTTTTAGATAATTTTTCTCTGTATCTTGCCAAATGTGTGATAGTTGACAGCTACTGGATAGCATTCTGTTCCTGCCCCCATTTTTTGCACATTCACACTGGGATCTCTTTCCTGTGCCTTGTCTCAGACCTTCATCATTACCTGGTTGGTAGTGTAAATTTAAAAATCTAGGGTTTAAAATAAAATGACAGAAAACATAGACTTGAACTTTTGCTCTCTACGATTTACTGTAAACCTATAGATGGAGATTATTATGACAATAGCCACATTGTACTAAGAGAAAGGGAGTATTTGTCCATAGGCAAAGAATGAGAGAAATCACTAACCTTCTTGGAGAACTTTCCATTAGATTATTATTAAGTTTAACCATTGTTGTCAAAGAATATCATCTTTATACAGTGCTATCTGATGAATTGCTATCTTTTCCTGGATTTGAATTATAATGAGGGTAGGACAAGTTTCTGGCTTTTCAAACAATTTGTTTTCCTGAGTTTTTAATTAACAGAAGGGAGATAACATTCCCTTTCTTACAATAGGAAGAAATCAGATATTTTACTAGAAATATCATTTGAAATACTTATTAAAATTTCTCACTCAAATGCTTTCTACTGCCAGTGCTGCTACCAGAGAAATTTCAATCCTGTTATCTTGGCCAAATCTCACTTCTTAAGAGGTGACTTCTCTGTTGTTTCCCTGAACCACCCTGGTTTGGAAAGATGTCTCATTCTTAGGTCTCTTTGCCTTTCCCAATCAGAATTCAGTGTGGTGCATTGTCTAGACTTTAGATCTTTTTTGAAGAGCTGTGAGGGGTGAGTAAGGTCCCAAAACATCTCATTCTTCTCACCTTGGCTCTACCTATCTTTAGTATGTTTTGAGATCTGCTACTACTAGACCTTTCTTTTCCATTTCCATTAATTCCTTCCTTTTGGGTGATTTGTTTGTTGTATTCATAAATTTTTTTCATCACCTGTTTATATATTTTAAATGTTTTTCTTTATCTCTTTAAATCACAGATTAAAATATTTTGTTTTCTTATCTAATCTGCCACTTTTTATAATTTTATAGGATTGCTTAATCCATTCACATTTGAAGTTATGTAATTAAAGTTTATTTTTTTTCATTTGTCTCTAATACTGGATTTTTTTCAAGTTATGATTTTCCCCATCTTCTGCTGTAAAATACAGTACTATGTCTCTTCGGTGACTTTAGTTCAATCTTTTCTAAGATGACTTTTATACTGACTTTCTTACCCTTCCCTCTTTCCTCCTTCCCATTTATTGCCCCTTTGAAGTTTTTCTTATTTTCCTTTGTCTTTCCTTTTTATCTGGTTATTTAATTCTTTCCCTTTTGTTTGTCAAGGAGGTTTCTTTTCCTCCTCTTTTCTTGGTACTGTTAATTACTTCTTAAAATTTATTTTTTTGCACCCCTTTCCTTGGTTTCTCTTGTTCTTTTCTTTATCCATCCTGTTTTTCTGTCTGCTCTAGACCTTCATTCACTGGTTTATGACCCCTATGACTATCTAGTCTCTCTTCTTAGCATTTGTATGAAACAATGATGTCTAAGTATCTATTCTGTGCTTTCCCCTCTAGAAAATTTCTACCACTTCCTTGAGGAGTTTGCCCTGGGTTATTCCTTTTTTTTCATTTCACATCACTCCCAGAAAAATACTAATTCCTATAGATGGTAGAATGGATTTTACCTGATAGGGAAACCTTTGCCCCCAACATATGCATATATACCTCCCTGGTAATGTAGTCCACTTTTCCCCTGATTACCTGTTTTTTTTTTTTAATATGCCTTAAAAATTCCCCAGTTGCCTGCGTGCCAGTTTTTCCTTGGAGTTCTTACTTGCCTCCTCCTGATATATGACAAATGATCTTTTCAAGTCTGAAATCTCCCAGAAAGGCCAGTATGAGATTCCCATTTCTTATCAAAGATCATCTCAGGGGCAACTAGGTGGTACAGTGGATAGAGCACCAGCCCTGGGGTCAGGAGTACCTGAGTTCAAATCAGACTCAGACACTTAATAATTACCTAGCTGTGTGGAATTGGGCAAGCCACTTAACCCCATTTGCCTTGCAAAAACCTAAAATGAAAAAAAAAAGATCATCTCAGGAAAAGTGTGATGGGCTTCTATGTTATTTTTAAATTCCCAGGCTTGCCTTCACCAAGTTTTAGAACATTTTCCTTTTCTTTTTTCAGAATTTATTCATAGATACCTGAACTCATTTACTATATCTAGAAGCCACATTTCTTCTTTTGTTAATGTTTTCCCTGTTGATTTATCTGCTTATATTTGAGGGTTTTGAGTCTTCCTCTGCCTGAAATTTTTGATGATTTTACTTTTTCCTTATTTTCCTCTGTTACTCATTTTCTGACTCTCTGTCATCTGATGGTAGTTTCCCTTGAGATTGGATCTCAGAGTAATTCAGGTTCTTAACACACAGGTCAATTCATGGTTCACCAGCCTAGATCTCTGTCCCAAATGCCTTTTTTGGGAGGGGATGGTTAGAATTGGATAAAATGTTGGATGCTTTCTCTCAAGGTTACTGCAGAGTCCTACAATCTTTCCTTCCACATTTTATCTTGTCCCATTGCTTCTGTTCCTTAGTTATCTGTCCTGGCAGTTGAAATCATTGCTGTGCTGAGGTCAATGAAGCTAGGAGTTATTTAGATTCTTAGGATTTGGTACTGGCATATTGGATTGAGCTCTGTTTCAAGCCTTAAGACATTTCCTGCCACATACTCTCCATTCTTTCCTAATCCTGAAGAAATCTATTACAGACTTAGCACTGGTCACAGAAGACCCAGCACCTTCTGTACTGGAAAGAAGAGAGTGAGGTTGAGTTTTGTAGCAAGTTTGGGTCATTATATATGTATGAATAAGCCCAAAACTATAGTCTTCATAGGACTGAAGTGATGGAAAGAATTATGATTGTAGTAGTAACAAAAATCTGTTAAATGGGTGAAGGTTCCCTGTTCTTGAGGTCCTGCCTCCCCTGGATACTGTTGTTTGTATCTTGTCCCTATTTTCCCTTTCACTTGACTTTGGCCTGGGATGTTGCTGAAAAGCAGGAAATGAATGTTGAACTGGGGGATTGAGCACCTTGAGACATGCAGGACCAGTACATTAATGCCACTGGAAGCTACCTGGTCCAAGGTGTAAGACCACCCTTTGTCCAACCTACCAAAGAGGGGCATTTAACAGGAAGTGATGCCCCTTTGAGCTCTCTTGCTTCTTCCAGTCTCCCATCCAGAAGGATGGGGCTTTCTCTGGTTCTTCCTTAATCCATGTGGCACACCATGGGCCTCATCATATGTCCTGGTTAAGCCAAGTCTCATGGCTGCCAGCACTTTTTTTCTTTTTTTCCTCTCTCCCTCTCTTTATTTACTTTCATTCTCTCTCTCTCTCTCTCTCTCTCTCTCTCTCTCTCTCTCTCTCTCTCTCTCTCTCAGATTTCTGCTGAGCCTGGCAACTGGCCTGCCAGGATTAATTAACAATCCATATGGCTTTTCTTTAATCTTTTTTTAACTTCTCTATCATTTTTTGTGTGTTGTAACTTCTTTTGTTAAATCTCTATTTTCTTTTTATACCTGCATTCCTGAGTCAGGTAGGTGATTCTTTACAGTGGAATATGGAACTCACCACAACAGAAGGCTGAAGCTTAGTGAAAGATAAGTGAAAAGTGAAGGGTACCTCTTAGTGAAAATTAGGGATATCAGAGAGAGAGAGAGAGGTAGATAGACAGGGATAGATGAGAAAGAGCAAAAGAAAGAGTCCTTGTCCTTGCAAGTTTTTGTCTATATATATATATATATATATATATATATATATATATATATATTGCTTTATTATTTTTTTTATCAGACTCTGAGCTGAGGAAAAGGCAGGACATAAGCAAAAGAGTTACACAGTGTAGAGAGCAGAAAGTCACCACTGTAGCTTCATTGGCATGGCCAACTCCTCTCCTAGCAGCCTAGCACAAAGGGGTGGGATGCATTGTTGTCCGGAGTTATAGAGATTTTGTATTCCCAAATTATTCCTTCCATATTGCAGGGGTTAGGGGCATAGTGCCCTGAAGATCTGGAAAATTCATGTAAATATTTTGCCCTCCTTTCACACCAAAGAAGAAATCTTAAATTTTCCTTTTTTATTATGGGATCTTTATAGTAACTTTTTGTAAAATTTGGGATAAGTATTTTGTCATAGACTCAATGGCATCTATGGCTTCCATAAAACTTCCCCAAAATTCCCATTTAATTTCTTATACTAACTTGCAATATATCAGAACCATAACAGAGAAGGTAGCAATGTGGAAAGGATAACTGTAAATAATATTTATCAGCTTTGACAGGCTCAATATATCATGATGATAATGCATTTGATGTGGAAGGCATTCATATATATGTACAACACTGATGTGCTTAATTTTCTTTTTTTCTTTCTTTCTTGTTTTTGTCATTTTCTTTAACTTTCTTTTTTGTTCCTTGTTCCACCTCCCCCTCTTTCTCTCCTTCCTTCCCTCCTTCCCTCCTTCTTTCCTCTCCCCTCTTTCTTTTTCTTCCTTCCCTCCATCTCCTTTTTATTCTTTATTTCCTTATTTCCTTCTTTCATCCTCTGCCCAGCCATCTCCTCTCTTTCATCTTCCCTTGTGGTAGTTATTGAGTAAATTCTTTTCCTGGTTTTGCTTCACTCTTAGATCTTCCTGTTTGTTGAATTATTCACGGGTTAACTATTCCCTAAAAAAATGGTTATCTACTTTGTTTCCAATTCTTTGCTACCACAAAAAGTGCTACTATAAATGTTGAGATGCATGTAAAACTTTTTTTTCTTTCTTTCACTTCCTTGGAGTTATTTGCCTGACAGTAGAATTTTAGTTCATTTTTAAATATTAATATCCCACCCATTAATTGTTTTAGGTTTTTGCAAGGCATCAGGGTTAAGTGACTTGCCCAAGGTCACACAACTAGGTAATTATTAAATATCTGAGATTGGATTTGAACCCAGGTCCTCCTGATTCCAGGGTCAGTGCTCTATCCACTGCACCAACTAGCCACCCCTAATTTTTTTAAAAACTATGAAATTGACAAGCACGAACAGTTTCATATTGCAAAGAACAAAAAAAGAGGATTTCTATTATGCATAGTTTGTTTTTAAAGTAGACAGTAAATGTGTACATTATATTGCACTGCAATGCTTGACAGATCCTGACTAGCCACTGCATTGATTTGAGTTCATAAGATAGTCAAAGGGATTATTTTTCTTTTATGGTTTATTTTTTATTATTGCAACAATCTTATAAAAGTAAACATAAAACCCCCTCCCTGCCAAAAAAGTGTATTTCCATATGTGTTCAGATTCCATCGACTTTGTCTCTGAGATGAGTTGCCTTTATCAGAAGTCCACCAGAGAAGTTGCTTCAATATCTTTTCCTACAGTCATTATTACTAACTGTATTTCACTCCACTCTATTCTGCCCCATTCTCATTGATTCTATTCTGTCTGTCCTTTTATCTTGGCGCTGTCCAAAAGTGTGTTGTATCTGAGTACCTTCTCCCACAATCTTCCCTTTCTTATATCACCTATTTCCCCCTTCTCTCTCCCCATTGACCCTTATCCCATCCCTTTCTTCTCATTTTTCTTTCTCATTCTTCTATACCCTATTAAGTGTGTATGTTATTTCCTGTCTGAGACACTTCTGATGAGAATGAAGGATTACTCATTCCTCCTTGCCTTCCCCCATTCCACTCCTTTGCAAAAGCTTTTTCTTAACTCTTTAATGTGAAATATCTTAGCCCCTTCTTCCTCTCCCTTCCTTCTGGTACTTTCCTTTATTACCCATTGACTCCATCTTATTACTATACTATAACATTATATTCAATTCCCTCCTGTGCCTTGCCTATATATTCTCCATCTAACTGCTCTTATAAATGAGAAGGTTCATATGAGTTATCTGTGTCTATTTCCCATACAGGAATACACTTAGTTCAACATCATTAAACTCCTCATAATTAGTCCTCCTCATTCACTCTATGCTTCACCTGAGTCCTATATTTGGAGATCAAATTTTCTGTTCAGCTCTGGTCATTTCAACAGGAAAGTTTGAAAGTCCCCTGTTTCACTGAATTTCCATCTTTTCCCCTGAAAGAAAATGTTTACTTTTCCTGGGTAGTTGATTCTTGGTTGTAATCCAAACACTTTTGCCTTCCAGAATATCATACTCCAAGCCCTATGGGCCCTTAATGTGGACAGTGACAATCCTGTGTAATCCTTAGTGTAGAGTCATGTAGTTGAATTGTTTGTTTCTATGAGCTTGTAGTATTTTCTCTTTTATTTAGGAGTTTGGGGATTTGGCAGTAATATTCCTTCAAGATTTTCTTTTGGGATCTCTTTCAGGAGGTGATTGGTGATTTCCCTCAATTTCTATTTTTACCCTCTGCTTCTAGGCTCTCAGGGCAATTTTCTTACATTATTTCTTGAAAAATGAAGCCTAGGCTCTTTTCCTGGTCATGACTTTTAGGTAGCCCAGTAATTTTTAAATTATTTCTTCTGGATCTGTTTTCTAGGTCAGTTATTTTTCCAATGAGATATTTCACATTTTATTATAATTTTTTGTTCTTTAGAATTGTTTTATTGTTTCTTGCTTTCTTACAAAGTCATCATCTTCCTTTAACTTCATTCTATATTTCAAGGAGTTATTTTCTTCAGAGAGATTTTTTTATCTCCTTTTTCCACTGGCCAAGTCTGCTTTTTTTTAAGGCATTCTTCTCCTCATTTGCCCTTTGGGTTGTTTTTTCCATTTGACCTAAATTGGGTTTTATTCCCAGTTTTGTAACTAGAATTTTATTTGGTTGTTAGAGAATTTACAGGGATATGTATATCAAACAGGGTCACAGGCCTGGCCAGGAGGGTGGTGTCAGGCATCCGGGGGGAGGGGGGACTATGAATAGCTGATAAAAGTCCACCTGCCAGGAAATGGCACAATATGCCGCAGAGGGAGAGGAGGTGAGCAAGGGGGACAGGGAATGCAGGGAGAGAAGTTTTTGGTGGTGGCAAATCTGACACATTCTCGGAAGGGCATTGACTGGCTTGTCCCTAGCTGATCTTCATGCGCCTAGACAAGGTTTTTGTGAATTAATCTTCAGGAGTACACCAAAGGAACACCATCCTCTAATGGGTCCAGTGTTTTACTGCAAGGCCATGAGGGGTTGATACCAGATCAAAACTCATCTAAATAAAAGGGGTTTTCTTTGAGGTGACTTTTCCAGCTTCCCTGGTCCCCATTGAAGATGCTTCTTCCTTGTTGATCCAGATGCTTCTGGGAATGGGGGAATGGCAGGTGGGGCTGGAATTTATAACCTTACAAGCACTGGATACCAACCCCACCATGGGGGGCAGAAGGAAAGATATTGCACTTGCTAAGATTAAAGAGGATTCCTGCCTCCTGACTCGCCCAAAAGCTGGATGTGTCTGGCATTTTATTTTGTAATCTTGTTACCCATGTAAACTTCCTGGAAGGCTGCAGAAGAGAAGAGGTGCTGGGTCCCCCCTACCGAAGTGAATGGGCCAAGACCATAAGTTGGGGATGAACTTGCATGCATCTGATCAGCTGGGGGAGAGGCACCAAGGAGTGGGCAGGCAGGGGTGGGAGGGGAAGGCAACATCTCAGGAAGAGGAGATGCCACAAGGGGTGGACTCCCAGGTTTCAGGCCATCCTTTCCTGCAAACACTTTACAACCTGAAGAGTGGCCAACAAGGTTGGATGGCCTGACAAAGCCCTCTCTGACTCTGATCAGGACTGGGCATAGGGGCAGAGTGACTACTTAGTGAGAAAACCCTATGGAGACAGCAACCTTCCTGCCTGCTCATGTGGGAAGTCTGGCTGATTTTAAACTGTTTTTTCACTTACCCCCAGTGCACATAATTCCTTGACATATGCTTGGAAAAGGCCTCCCATGGACAGAAAAGGCAAGATTTTTCTGGGTTTCTATAAAGTTCAGTTAATTTAAGGCAAATTTATGTAAAATAGAAAATAGGGGTCTCTATGTACATGTGGGATCAGGAAGGAAGGAGGCTCCTGAATTGGCAAGAGTATTAAAGTGACATTCCAGTTACTGCTGAGTGTCTGACCAGAAGGAAATGTTCTCCTCTTTAAAAAAAAAGTAACTTTTATAGGGATTCTCTGAATAAGGAGTGTTATGCAGCTTTGAAGATGTGGGCATTGCTAGATTGAGGTGGGGCAAGCTGCCAGCCTGGTTGGGCTTCCAGTTCTAATTCTGCTTCATGTGCTCAAAACCTAAAGCTAAGCCCAGCTTCAGGAAGGAGGGTTTCTTGTCCATGCTAGCCTCTGCCAGACTTGGGCCGATAGGTTGGCAGCTTCCTTCAGGTCAGGAGATCTGTCAGGCTCAAGATATCTGGGACAGAGATGGGTTTCACTGGTTTCCAAGAGATAGTGGGGAAACCTTTGAAAACATTGAAGGCTTTGATGCAACATTCTGCTGCTTCTCTTTGTTGGAGTCCTCTTCAGGTGACCTGTTGGGCTCTGGCTTGCTTGTGAGAGCAGTGATCAACTAGAGTTTCTCCCTTGGCTTAGAGGCCTCAGGGTCTGGACTGTCTTCTTTCTGCTGGAAATTTTCTCCTGAGTTTTCCCATCCAGCTCTGGGACCATGGAGGATGACAGATTGGCCTCACCACTGTTCCATGAGATGGGATGCCTCATGTCACTCTAGTAGGTCTCAATGATTTTCTTGTGCTTATCAACTGTTTTCCACACAGTCTCCACTGTAAGAGAGATGCTGTAAGAGAGATGCTGTTTAAGGTGCTCCCGATAGAGACCACACTTTTCTGAAGACCTTCGACTGTGGAAGGCAGGTTAATCAAATCTGAAGCCGATTTGATGTTGGTTTTGAGGTGTTTCCTATGGAAGTCAACAAAGCAATCTGGCCATTTCTGTGATGTTTATCCAGACTTTGCTCAAGCCCAGGTCTCCAGATTCACTCTTCTCCAGCTGTTTTTGTTTGTGGAATGTCTTGGGGATCTCTTGGAATGAGCTTTTCTGATTAGATTCCAGAATTCTAAACTGGTCCTTGAGGGCATCCAGGTCCTCCTTGAGGGCCACCTGCATCCACACCAGGCCCATGCAGGCCACCACACAGGTCGCCAGAATCACAAACGCACGTAGGGGGTAGCAGACCTTGCAACAGGGGAAATAGTCTTCCCTGGCAAAGCTCTTGTGAGTGCCCCCTCCTCCTCCTCCTCCCCTTCCTCCCCGTTCCCTCCTGCTCTGCCAGGCTCATTCTCCTACTCCTCCAAGCTGGAGGCAGAGCCTGAGCACTGGGTATTAAGTAGCCTCTGGCCTGGGAGGCCTTCCAGGTAGAAGGCTGCGGCCCTGCTCTTCTATGGGGCCCAGGCTCATGAGCATGTTCAGATGAGCACGTTCAGCTCCTTAAACTTCTTCATCTTTTTTGGGTGATGTCACCAGGGCTAGCAGCTGCCTCCTGGCTCTGGTACTGCCCCGCTAGGGGAAGCAGGTAGAGACAGGCAAGAGGAGGGCAGACTGGGGGCCCCCTAAAGCTCAATAAGTATAACAAAGAAAAAAGCAAGAAGGACAATGGTATTAAACAAATTGTTAGGAAAAAAAATTGTAAAACTTTTGGTGACATAAATGGGAATATTAAATTATGTATGTTTATGTATATAATGTCTCAGCACTACAAAGTGATCATGTGCTAAGGGTACTTTTTAAGTCTTTTAAAACTGTCCTATTTAATAATTCCATTGTCAGAATATAAATTTTTCTACATATTGTCTTCATAGTATAATTGGTATTATTTACTTCTCTGCATAAATAGCATCATAAAGTCTTCTCAAGTTTCTTTGAAATCATTCTTTCTGTTGTTTCTTATAGCACAAGTGTGTTCATTACATTCTTATACCATAACTTGTTTAGACATTCCTTTACTTTTGGATATCTAACTTTTGCCATTACATAAAAAGCTGCTTTTTTGTTCCTTTACGCTTATCAGATCTTTTCTTCTTTCTTTCATCTACTTGGGGTATAGGCCTATATTGCCCAGTCAAAGAATATTCACAGCTGACAACTTTTTAGACATGATTCCAAATTGCTTTCCAGAATGACCAGACCAAGTCACAGCCCCACCAATAGTGGCATCAGTGTGAAAGACCCTCCAAAATTAGCCATTTTCCTTTTCTTTTTTCTAACAGGATACAATGTTAATTAAATGCACAGCCTGAAACTAGATTTTTATAATACATGTGAAAATCCTTTCAAAAAGGTGTATGAATTTTTGTGGGTGAGGGTATGTGATGCTAGACAACAATGTTCTTCCAGGGGACTCAGGTAAAAGAAAAACATACCAACCTTTAGCCTGATGGGGGCTTGAACCATTATAAATTTTCTCTTATTTTCAGGAAGAGTCTAGAGGGAATATTTCCAGAAATCACCAGTCTGTCAATTACCAAGCATTAGTGAAGTACATAACAGGGATAAGCATTCCAGTTAGGTCGAGGACACAAAGACAGTTAGAGTCTACCCTGAAAGAACAGGAATTCTCCAAGTGGAGACAAACACAAATTGAGAGACAGAGGGATGCTAGTGGATGCATTATCCTGGAAAAGATAAGGGGAGCTGGGAATCACATGAAAAATCTCTTGCGGGATCTAAGAGGGTAAGGGGTTAACAGGAAGAAAGAAAAGAAGCTCATCCACTTCTGGGGCATCCTGACCATTTTGACTGTTTTTACTATTTGATCTACCTATTTTTAATCTAATTATATTATGTCATAGGAAAACTTCCTACCTTGGCAAAGTCTTTATGGAGGTCACTCACTGCATTTAATTTAATTTAATTTAAATTTAATGTTGGCCATAGCTCCAAGTGTTGCAGCACAACCTCAATAGACATAATTATTTATATCTCTAAGGATCTTCTGCCTACATGGACTTATTCCCTACAGATGGGTGGAACTGCAGGTGAACAAAAATACAATGATGTCAGAGACAACACAGGTTCTCCTATCAGGGTAAAAGGACCAAAAGTTCAGTTAGGCAAGAGGTGTCTTATATTAAATATTTAGTTTTCTCTGCATCCTAAGACTTAGCCTTCACAGGAAAGAGTTCTATTTTACTGAACAGATTGGTTTTTACTTTCAGTTGCATTATTTTTATTAAGCATTCAGCCTTAACCTCCCCCCCCCTTAGAGAAGAATCATCAAGAAACACAAGGTGGAACTAAATGATATAAGACTTTTGAACCACAAAGCATTTGAGACATCCTGTTTCCAAGGTCTTCTTGAACTTATTAGTGAGATATGTTAATCCTGAGATGAGATGGAAGGATTATTCTCTAGGGAAAAATGGATATTTTCTTGGGGTCAAAAATGGGAAAAGGACTAAAATTTATTCGTGTTCAACAGAATTAAGAATACAGTCTACAGCCCTCAGACTCAAGTTTCTTGGAGCAACTTCTTCAGGCTCCGTTTAATGTTTCCCGAAATCAAATAAGAAGATGTGAATTCTGCTTTTTACCAGAAAGGAATGTTAAGTATAATGATATTAATTTATTTAAAGAATCACACTTATGTACAAGGTCCAGATAATACCTTTAGCTCTTTCTACAGAGCTTATTGTAATAGGTATAACTTTAAGAGAATAGAAATTCCCTTTTTGAACATGCCAAAAGAAGTATTGGGTTAAAAGGATGTAAAGAGAAAAACCAGTTGCATGGGATACATAGGAAACTTCATTTGAAATAGTTTTTTAAGTCCAGTCTATTTATGTTTTAAATATCAGAAGAATCTCTCATAGGAAATGAAATATCTCTCTACACCATACCCCCTTCTCCATAGATTCAAGGGGACTCTGGGTGGTTACCTTGTAACAACCGAGGTCACAGTCTACATTGTACTGCTCTCTGTTATGTTTTACATAAAAGAAGTAACTCTCTTTTAAAATTCCTCCAGACAATTCAACTCCATACTTCTATTTGAACAATACAAAAGGAAAAGTGAAAAATCCTACTCGAAGAAGGAGGTGTGTATATATATATGTATATATATATATATATATATACATATATATGTATATATATCTCAAATCTTTTTTTCATTGCAGAAAATTTTAACGTCTTTCTCTCAGAGCTAAATTGGTATTGTTACTTCTTTGTTTTCGAATAAGACCAATAATATTATGATGTATTCACTTTGCGAGTGAATTGAATTTCAAGGAGACAGAACTATGCAAAGTAATCAACCTCATTCTCTCCTTCAGAGTCAAGAGTCTAGTGGCAAGACATAGGTCAAGACAACTATTGATGACTACCTAGAGCTAAGTAAATAAAGACAACAGCATTAAACAAATTTTTAGGAAAAATTATATAAAAGTTTTGGTGATATAAATGCAATATTAATTTATACATGCAGATATTATATATATATATAATATCTCAGCATTGCAAAAGTAATCATATTTAGGTACATCTTAAGCCTTTCAAACTATTCAATTTAATAATGCTATAGTTATAATATAAATTGTTATGCAAATTGTTATCATAGTATAACTGTTACTACTCATTTCTCTTCATCAGTGCAATCACACAAGCCATTCCCTATTTTATGGACACTGCCTATCTTACCATTTCTTTGCCACTACAAAAAAGGGCTACTTTCATGTTTTTATATACAGGATATTTTCTTTTCCTATCAACTATTGGGGTATAGATTTATATTACTATATTGATCAATCAAAGGGAATTCAGTTGACAACATTTTGGACATGATTTCCAAAGTGCTTCTGGAATGTCAAAAACAATTCCAGCTCCACCAACAGTGTCTTATTTTCCTGCAGCTCCCCCAGAATTTATTATTTTCTTTTTCTTTTCTTCAACAGAATTTAACATTATATGTGGCCTGAACCTGAATTTTTATAATGCCAGTGAAAATTCTATGAAAAAGATTTAAAAATTACTGTGGGATGAGGTTATGCTATGCTAGGCTGCAGTGTTCATAAAGGGGATTTAGGGACAAACATACCAACTTCTAGCCTGTTCCAGGCTTCTTCTGTTATAAATTTTAGCTTCTTGGCAGGAAGAAAGTCTAGAGGAAATGCTCTGGAGTATTTCCAGAAATCACATGTCTGTCAGTCACCAAGTATTAATGAAATGTGTGATAGGTTATAGGCATTCTATTAAGTTTGAGTGTACCTGAATGAGTGTACCTGAATTGCCCTGAATGAGTAGGAGTTATCCAAGTGAAAATAACCTTAAATGTAAGGGCCATTCATGATGCACACCAAGTAAATGGAAGATCATGTTAAATGGCAAGGCACTGGCACTGGCACTGGAAGTGAGGTGGGGTGGGACCTGGGAAAGGTCTCCTGCCAACCCTTGGAATCAAAGTGACTCTGGAAAGAATCCAGGGAAATGACATGTTGGAAGTGTGGCAGGAAAGCATTTCAGGTCCAAGAACAATCAGTGACAAAAGCATGAAAATAGGAGTGTGAGTGTGTGTGTGTGTGTGTGTGTGTGTGTGTGTATGTGTGTGTGTGTAAAACAACATATAGGCCATGTAGCTGAACACAAGCATATATGTAAGGAAAAGGTAGGAAGGGACAGGTTGTGAAGAACTTTAAATGTCAAATAGAGAACTTTATATTTTATCCTAGAGGTGATAATGAATCCCTAGAATGTATTGAGAAAGGGACTAAAATGATCAGACCTATGATTTTGGAAATGCACTTTGGTAGCTGGATGGAGGATAGGGAGAGACCTGAGGCAGGGATTCCTATTAATAGACTCCTGGAATAGTTTAGGTGAAAGAGATAAGGGCCTGAGCTAGGGTGATTGGAGACATTATATATGTTGTAAAGAGAAAGAAAATAATATTTGGCAATAGACTTGATTTCATTGAAAGTGAGGCTAGTGAATGAGAGTAAGGAGTTGACGATGACTCTGTGATTGTGGACCTTGGTCACTGGGAGGGCAGTGATGAGCTCAACAATAAAAATAAATGTGGAAAGGATTTTGGGAAAAGTTAATGAGCTCTTGTTTTGAACATGTGTTTGAGATGCCAATGGGATACCTTTGATTTTGAGATACCTCAGAAAAAGGTATATCAGAGTAAGCTTGTATCTATAGATTTGGCAACCATCAGCACAGGGATACTAATTCTGGACTATGAAAAACTATATTCTGAGTAGGAAGACCTGGGGTGCAATATCAACATTACCCCTAATTTGTTTTGTGAACTGGGAGAAATCATTTAATCTCATTTCAGAATCTTTTAGATGATAACAGCAATATGATAATGAAGAAAAGGTATTCCAAATACTGACCTTATCTTAGGGGTATTATTAAGTTTTAAAAAAAGACAAAGGAATGCTTTGAAAATGATATTTTAAAGCACAAAGTAAAGGTAACTTATAATTATCATTACTGTAATTCATTCCATTTCTGAGGATATCAGAAAGCTGAAGGTCTCCCTAAGACCCTAAACAGGAAATCATAACTTCTCAGATTTTGCTTATAAGCATCATGATTGATGGAATTCTTAATCAATAGGTACCAGAGAAAATACTCTTCTTTTTCCCACATTTTCTTTAGGGCTATTTTGACTTCCACATTCTGCAGATTATAGATGATAGGGTTCAATCGTGGTGTCACAATGCTGTATTGTAAGGAGATGATTTGCTCCAGAATGGAGACTGTAGCAGGACTTAGATATGGGCCCAAACCTGTCACAAAGAACAAGGTCACTACAATCACATGGGAAGAGCAGGTAGAAAAAGCTTTGCTCCTACCTGAGGCTAAGCTGATCTTCAGGATGGCAGAGATAATTTCAATGTAAGAAAATTAAATGGGCAAGAAGAAAACAAAGCTAAAGACAACCATAGTGGTGAAAAAGATGACCTTGTTAGAGAAGAAGTTAGTGCAGGAAAGAGGTAGGAGTTCAGGTATAATGATGAATGAGGTGGGAGCCACAGAAGTGCAGTCTCAGAAAAGGCAGGGTGTTGAGAAGAGAATTGGTGACCCCAAGTAAACAGGACCCACAGGTCAGAAAGACACAGAATTATTTGCTCATAACCATCACATAAACCAGAGGTTGCTGATGGCTGAGTAGCAGTCATAGACCATGGCTGAGAGGATAAAGGATTCATATAAAGCAATGAAAATCATCAGTCCAATCTCTACCAGGTACCCACTGAGGGAGATGGTTTTGTTCTTGGCAAGAAGTGTTTGAATCAACTTTGGTACCATGATTGAGGAATAAAAGAAATCCAAAAAAATATAAGTTCACCAACTTATATTGGTGATTATATTACATATAAGAAGAAGTATATGGGTGTGCAGGTGATAATCCATCTTGATGATTGATTGCTATTATCAAAAGGTTACCAGCTACAGTGAGGAGGTAAATCAATAAGAAGATGAAGACCAGAGCATTATGGATATGAAAACTGCTGGGAAATGGTACAAGAATGAATTCTGTGACTGTGGTCTGATTATCCAGCATCTTTTGTTAAGAAAAATCCCTTCCTGAGAATTAGAAAAGCACATCAACCAACTAACAAGTCTTTATTGACCAACTAGTTGGTGTTTAAGACTATGCCTAACACTGTAAAATAATAATATAAAAGACTGATGATATATTTCATGCTATCTTACATGTATAATATTTGTGAGAAGACTAAATGGAGAAACAGGAAAAACTTAAGAAAAAATATGCAAAGTAGAAGTTACATGCTATTGTGTTATCAAGATTCTGCATACTTGTGGAATGGAAAAGAATAGAGATCAGTGAAGGTCTGAATAGTCAGGAACCAGTGTCATTATAGAGAAGGAATGATTTTAATTCAGTGCTGGGACATGGTATTGCCATTTTTATAGTACTCCATTTCAGCTGTGAAAGTAGAGTCCTGGCTGTAACCATCTTCTATTGAGTATAACTTTTCTATTGAGTATTACTTTCCAACTCTCTCCTGTAGCTTTAAGAATCTATAGCACAAGCAGTGGTTACACCCAGTAAACTGTTTTGGTAGAGGGATTCAACAAAGTTGAATGAGAGTTCTAATCTGTACTAGTAGAGGAAGTTTCTCAGTAGGAGCCCTGTATTGGTTTACAGGCAAAAACAAACCAATAAACAAATCAAATTGAACAGAATCAATAATTTTTCTCTCAAAACTAACTTCTTTTCCTGACATTTTATGCCAGTCTTGGGTCCCTTTGCTTACATTTTTTTCTCATCTCTGCCTTTTAAATCCTATATCTTTCCTATGATGCATTGAAGTAGAAATTATCATTCTTCAATTTTGTATTTTGTGCATTATTTGGCATAATACTCAAGAAATTCTACTATGTACTATAATTATTTGTCTATATATCCATTCTGAAACTAGAACACAATGTCCTCAAGGACAAGGATCATAACTTGTTCATATTTTTCATTTTGGCATTACTTGGCACTGAATATAGTACAGTGTAGATATTTAATAAATATTGAATTGATCAGTGAGCAGTAAATGAATTACTAGTTCTAATTACATTCTGCCTTAGCTATATCATGAATTATTTTAACTAAATACTTTCCGATTCATAATTATATGCATATTTACAAGTTAAGGTTGAAACTTTTCAGTCAAGAAGACCAAGTAATAAATTTCAAACCAACCTTCTCTTTTCACTACTGACAAATCTCAAATAGAAGTAACACAAATTAGAAAAATGGTAACAAAATGAAAAGTCAAAATATAAAAGAAACAATGGAAAGAAAACTAATACAATGACAAAATAAGATAATGTAACTGAAAACAAAAAAAGGTATCAGAAGCAAAGTATATGAAACAAAACAATGCAAGATATCTTTAGATTTGTTTTCAAATAGTTAAATGACATAATTAGAGAAACTAACCAAGAAGATAGTGGAAAGAAAAAGTAAGAAAATCACAGAATCAAATTTAAAACGATCAAGTGCAAAGTATAAAAGTAAAGAAAGACTTAAAAGACCTTTAAAATGATCAGGAAAAGCATTGAAAAATATTGCCAGAATGGGAACCCTAATAAAACACGCACACGCGCATACACACACACACACACACACACACACACACACACTTCATAGGTTCAATAAAAGATATTTGCCATAGTAGAAAACAGAATCACATAAGTTATAGAGTAACAAGAATCAAGGTTTCAAAAGTGATGGAATTATCTAAAAATACAGATTCAAGAGATAGACTTAGAGAATGTATTATTATATCACAACCTTAATAATCTCAGTAATACTATGTTATAGTAATATTAATGGGGGTGTATGGTGTGATCAGGGAAGATTAGTATCTCTAGTATGGTTATTGCCAAGAGCTTTACAGAGTTACTTTTCAACTCTTTCCTGTAGCTTTAAGAATCATGGCATGAGCAGTGGTTACACCCAGTAAACCGTTTTGGTAGAGGGATTAAACAAGGTTGAAGTTAATCAAGGTTCTCAAATCCTTTGGTTAAATAGATAAGTGTCTATTTAAAGCATGTGAAGACTTTTCCCAATTAAATGGGCATATGAGAAGAATTGTTCCAACAGCCATGAAGAAGGCTGAAGTAGGTGCCATAAAACACTTAAAGCTTGGTAAACCATTGAAGACACCAAAGACATCCACTGCATCCCTGAACATCATCAGTCATTTTGATTTTGTCTTGCCACTGAACTCTAATGACTCTGGATGACAGAGTAAGTGCAATAATGTTGCCCAACTTTACTTTTCTCACAACCAATTTCTGTATGAAACAAACAATAACACCCTTAACATTTTATCATTTTTTTGCCTGTCTCAAATTCCTGTGGTTCAAATGAGGAAACTGTAGGTGTGGATACATCAGGAACTGTAGTCACAACTCTCAACCCTGTATATAGGTCGTGATCCAGGCCCTATGGACATTTTCTAATTAGACTGAAGCATCTGTGGAATTTGGCAGTCATCTAGGTATCAGAGAAACTTTTTTTTGGAAGACCGCACTACTTACCTCCTGGTATGACAAAGGAAGAGAGAGGGTTCTCCCCAAAAAGTTCTTTTTTACCCAACCCTGGCCTGCTTACTATGACAGCTTGGAATCCCAACCTGTGACTAAAAAACAAAGATGATTACACTCACCAGTGGTACAGGGAACATATTTATGGACAACATGAAATCCAAGAGACCTGAAAGAAGAACAGTTCTTGTGACAAGAGAGCTTGGCAGGTATCACATAAAAATTTCTGCCATTATGGAAATAAAACTGGCAAATGAAGTAGTTTTACCAAAGATGAAGCTGGAAACACATTTTTTCTATAATGGTCTATAATGAGGTTATCATAGGTTTTTGAGAGCAAAACCAATCTAGTCAACAAACTTGTATGTATATCAAAAGGAATGAATTACAAACTGATGACAATGCAATTGGCACTTGCAGGAAAGTGCCATACCACCATCATAATTGAATATTCTTCTACCATAATGAATACATATTGGGTCAAAGAAAATGTTTATGAAGACCTGGAGATACTGATGAAGAACAATAAACTAATAATTCTAGGTGATTTTAATGCAAAAATAGGCACAGACTATCAGACATGTCAGAGAGTGTATGGGAGAAATGGAGTTGGAAGATGAAACAGCAATTGTTACTTGCTGCTGAAGTATGTATCTCATGACCTTTTCATCAACACTATCTTCTGTTTAATCTAAATAATAAAATTTAATAGATATGCCCTCATAGCAAACATTGGCATTTAATTGACTATTTCATTGTAAGTAGGATAGAATGTGAGAGTGATGAAGGTGACATATTGTGCAGAGTGTTGGACTGATCATAGAATTATCTTCTCTAAGTTAAATATTTGTATTCAGCAAAAGATGCAGTCCTAATACAAGATGACTACCAGAAGACACTATCATCAAATTAGAGTTCTTCTTCAAGAAGGAACAATTCTTTGCTAAGATTGAGCATAGCTGAGCCAAATATATTTGGGACAGCACATTCATAAACATCAAGATTAATTTGTTGAAAGGATATGAAAATTCAAAAGCTGCTAAATAAAAAACAAGAACTTCACATGGTTTATCAGAAGGATAATTCACCTGCCTCTAAGAAGGCACTGTTTAATTCTGAAAACTTAGAGAGAGAGATACAGGATTCTTGTTCAGTAAGAAGCCAAATGAAGTTTGGTTTTATGCTGATAGTAACAATCCAAATCATTTTTACAATGCCCTGAAGACTATTTGTGCCAAAGACTTATAGGACATCTCAATTTCTATTTGCTGATGGAATCAAATTAATTAGTGATAAGGACATTATTTTGGAGAGATGGACTGAATGGTTCCATAGTGTTCTTAACAAACCATCATCATTCAATGCTTAAGCCATTGGACAATATACCTCAGGTTGAAGTCTTTCTATCTAGCCAAATTTCCAACTGAAGAAGTTTTGAATGCCATTTAGGCTCCTCTCATGTAACAAAGCACCTGGCACTGATTCCCTCCTAGGAGAGATCTACAAGGCAGGGATTCCATTGCTCACTCAAAACCTAACTGAAATCTTCTGGGTTATTATGACAGGAGAAAGTTATCTCCCAGGAGTACAAGGATATCTCCATTGTCCCTCTCTATATTAAAAAAATCAGATTATCCTGTAACAAGCACAGGAGGGGTGGGGGCTCTCTTTTAGTTATTTCTGGCAAAATTTTGCCAGGGTCCTTTTAAAAGACTGATCCTTCACCTGGAAGATGGTTATACACATGAGAGCCAGTGTGACTTCAGAAAGGGCCAAGGGATCTACAATATGGTATTTATTGCTGAACAACTGTAGAAAAAATACTAAGAAGAGAATAAAGGTCTGTATGAGGTCTGTACAAGATCTGACCAAGGTCTTTGATAGCTGTCAGTCATAAGGACTTGTGGAAGATTATGTCAAAATGTGAGTAACTGAAGGAATTTATCAGAATTGTATAAGTTTCAAGAAAGCATACTTGTACAAATTCTTGCTCTTGTGCTCTCTACATTCATCAGTGGAGTGAAGCAAAACTGTGTGTTTACTCTCATGCTTGATGTCTTTAGCAGTGTTGTCAGATGCCTTCAAGTGAGTATAAAAATGGTCAGCTACTGCAGTGATGGTGAAGTATTTAACTTGAGAAGGCTACAAGCCCAGACTAACATGGAGGGAATGTTTGTGCATGACCTTTTGTTTACAGAAGAGTGAGCTCTCAATTTGGCCTCTGAGTTTGAGATTCAACAGAGTCTGGTTAGATTCTTTCCTACTTGTACTAATTTGAATCTAACAATTAATACCAAGAAAATAAGGTCTCCACCAGGTAGCACCAACCAGCCTTACATAGAAATATTGACTACAGCAAATGGATAAAATTTGAATATTGTGGATAAGTTCACTTACTTTCTCAGTCAATTTTCCAGGGATGTACTCATAGATGATAAGCTTGACTCATGCATTACCTGAACTAAGTCAGAATTTGAGGGGTTATGAAGAAAATACCTCTGAGAGAAGAGGTATTAGATTGTCTACCAGACTAAAGGTCAACAATGCCATTATGCTGACCTCATTGTTGTAAACCTGTGAAACCTGATCAGTACCATGTATCATACTAGAAAATTGAATTGTTTCCATTTGAATTGTCTTAGGAAGATTCTGTAGATCACCTGACAAGATAAGGTACCAAACACCAAGGTTTTTTCTAAAGTTAAACCGCCTAGTTTTCTAACTTTACTCCAAGAACTATAACTCTTAAAGGCTGGTCACATTGTTCGAATTCCAAATATTTGTTTGCCTAGACTCTTTTTATGAAGAAGTCACACAAGGCAAGCACTCACGTGGAGGTCAGAAGAAGTAATCCAAGGGCACGATAAGAATTTTGCAATTGATTGTGTGACATGGACCATTCAGTATGGTGTATCCACATTAAAGAAAGTACTGTGCTCTATGAGTGAAGCAGTATTTTAGTAGCTCAAAAGAAACAGAAGAGGATCAAATTTGGAAGCATCTCTGCTCCAAATATTTGTGTGTATTATTTGTGCTTGACCTATTGTTAGAACCTTCCAAACTTGTATTTCTCTGATCAGCCAGAGTCAGATATGCTGAACCTTGATTCCAACATAGTGATGCCATTTTTGTCTTTTCTGAGAATAAGGACAACAATCAACTAATAATCCTATTAATAAACCAATAAGTTGGATTACAGAATATTTAGAGTAGTAAAAGTTTGCAAATATTATATAATATGTTTTTTTCAACTATTCCTTCAAATTGAATTCATATTCATGGGTTTCTTCATCACTAGTTGGTTATTTGGGTCTCTAATGTTGATAACCTTGTGGGTTTGCACTTCTAACACTAGGTTCCTTTACAGGACCCCAGATCTGTAGCTTCCATTAACAATCAGCCAATAGCTATATTAACTTTCAGCAAAAGTATTTATTATATAATAATATATAGTAATAATAGTAGTTACATAACAATCTTCCCAGGAAGGGCAGGCATTTTCTTTACAGACATTTCATCCCCTTTGGATGAAATATCTCTTCAAATTGTTAAACTGGGGCTTTCTTCTCTCCATAGTTTAATTCTTAATTGCCAAGGTAAAAACTCACTTGAGAACTGATGAATTCCATACTGTACTAACTGAGGTCCTTCTTAGAAGCTCTTTCTTCAATTAACAATCTAAATAGAGATGTTTTCAGTCTGTATCTCTTTTCCTTGATAGATTTAATACTTTTTATTCATCTAGTAACTGTCCTTCAGAATAACATGGTCAATGGAGAGAAGACCTTTTTGCTCCCCCCCCCCCAACTTTTAGGAGTAATTCACTCTCAGGGGCTGGAGAGTAAACTTCCTGACTTGGACATTTTTAAACTATTAAATATGCCCAAGGCTTAGTTATTTAAAGACTTGCAAAATTATCTCCAATTTTCACTTTTCCAATGAGATTGCTTCAATTCTAACTATGATCCAAAAATCACCAAATTTTGCATATTCTTTGACCCAGTGATGTCACCAGGAAGCCTGTACCCCAAGAAAATAATGACAAAGAGAAAGGAATCATAGCTTCACAAATATTTATAGCTCTTTTTGCAGTGACAAAGAATTGGAAACAAATGGGGTGGTTCAACCAATTATGGTATATTTATATAATTGAATACTACTGTACCATAAAGAATGATGATAGGGATGGTTTCAGAGGAAACTTGCAAGGCTTTTATGAAATGATGTAAAATACATTTGTCCAATATGTGACCCGCAGTGCAATTTTATGCAACCCTTTATGGATTGACTAAATGCTTAGTAAATGAAGTCGAGCTAGTGCAGAGCTCTCACTAAAAAGGCAAATCAAAATATATTGTCTATTGTTTCACCAAAAACCTTAAAAAGTAAGGTTGGACTGCCCTGATGTAAAATGTAGTGAACAGACAGAATGTTTGTATCCATATTAATATTGATATCAATATATAATATCAATGTAGTCATGAATATTTTGCAAGACTTTAAGATTTGCATTAGCATAATGATCAACCAACTCTCTAGAGCACAGATGATAAAGAATGTTATCAAATTTTTGACAGAACTGTGATTGGCTTAGGGTGCAGAATGAGAGATATTTATGAACATAGTCTATGAAGAAATTTGTCTTATTAGATTAAGCATTTTTATTGTTTTTTTCCAAATAGGGGAATATGGGAAGGAGAGAGAATATGTTCATGTTAACTGAAAAAAGTAAAATAAAATTTAAACAACCTTTGAGACTATTTCCTTTAATTCTGTCACAGAAATATGTATACTTTATCCAGGCATCATAGGGTATCTTTTTAATATCATCATAACCTTTGCAAACATATTAACAGCTTACTTTTTCAGTTTTCTATTCTTTGTTTCTATGATATAATCAATTTGGGCAGGAAGATACTAGATCCTATCCCTCTCAAAATTATATTTCTGGAAATCATCAAAGAAAATGTTTAAGGACAAGTAATTTGAAAAAGAACAAATTGGAAAGAACTCACAGGTCTATTAAAAGGACTCAAGTTTCAGTATGCCATCATAAGCAATCAATTTATAGAAGGTTATTAGAAATAATTTGCAGAATAAATCTAAGGATCTTGCCATATTTTTCCAGGAAAGTGTTAGCCATTAGGAGAAGATAGAATATCATGTTTAAAAATTAAAATGTATGGACCCAGGATTCACAATTATCAACTCTATATAACTTGAATACTTCCTTCCATGCTCAAGAGAAGAGTGTTTATGGACAATCATAGATACATGAATATCACTTGAGACTCTATCCAGGGATGTACACATAGATGATAAGCTTGACTCATGAATTACCTGACCTAAGTCAAAATTTGGGAGGTTATGAATTGAGTAAGAATTATAAACTGTTGTAAGTTAAGTAAGAACTCTATGAGCTGAGTAAGAACTATAAATTAAATACAAAAGATTTTAATTTGGACCAAATAAAAAGTGAGGGAAATGATAATATTTCTGAGAAAATTCAAAGCTTTCCCCTTTTTCAAAATTTCTGATTTAAAAAGTTTAATTTCTTGAATGGCATTATTGAAAATGAGATTGAATGAACTCTCTTGGATCTTGGTCAGACCACAATCAACCTTACAAGGAATTTAATCTAAGGTGGGGGAGCCTTTTGTATTCTACTCAAGTTTAGATGATGACAGCTTTATTTATATAGACTATGATCGTAAATGGTCTGAAATGGAGATAGTTTCTCTGTTCAATGGTGACAGGTCACTCTCAGCCCTTCATTTTAATATAGATTACTTTCTATTGTGTTGTCTAATCATAATCCTTCATTAATCTAATTACAAGCCCCTCAATAAACACTTATTCTTCAAGGATAAATAAACTGTGAGCCAACTGCCATGATTGTCTTTGGTCTAAAGGAGATGATTAAACGACCATCCTTTCAAAAACAATCTGCTGGACTTATTAATAAAATGATTAAATTACCCAGAAATACATCTTTTGAGCCTTTTTAATCATCATAAAAGTAAGTAGTAACATCACTAACTCATATTGTCAAAATATTTGCTATGTCCTGGATTCCACACTAAGTGCTTTAGGGTTATTATCTCATTTGATCCTCACAACTCTTGGAGGTAGGGGCTATTATCCTTCACTTTTTACAGTTGAGGACAGGCAAACAAAGGGTGAGTGACTTGCCCAAGATCATATAGCTTAGTAAGTGTTTGAAGTCAGATTTGAATTCATCTTCCTGAGTCCAGGCATGATACTCTTACTACTGCACCCACCCAGTTATCTTAGAATAGCAAGGGAAAAACCTCCTATTCACCAAGGAGAAAATGTTCCCTAAACTCCCATGCACTGGTGAGAGAGAAAGTGCTATAGGGCTAAATAGGTTGGTTCATGAGCCCTTAAGAAAAAAGGAAACATTGCAAAAACCGAAAAAAAGAAAAAAAAGGGGGGGGGCGGCTAGGTGGTATAGTGGATAAAGCACCAGCCTTGGAGTCAGGAGTACCTGGGTTCAAATCCGGTCTCAGGCATTTAATAATTATCTAGCTGTGTGGCCTTAGGCAAAACCCTTAACCCCATTTGTCTTGCAAAAAACTAAAAAAAAAAACTATAAAAATCAGAATGGGTACATCAAGATTTTTAGGTCATTACAAACAAAAGTTTTTTTTTTTCCTTTTTTGACAATACCACTAGACTGGAAGATTAGAAGAATACCATAAATGTGACATATTTAATTTCATCAAGTCATTTAACAAAGTCTCAAAATATCCTTGTACATAAGGTAGAAAGATATAACTTGGATAATAGAAAGAATAGGGAAATTCAGTGCAGTTGACTTGCTTCAAAGAGAAGTAAAGAATGGCTAAATATCAACCTGAGAGGGAATTAAACTCAGATTTTTTTTTGATGATTGGACCATTTTCTAACTGGTGAATTTTAGGAATTAGAGTTTAAAAAAGTTTCTGCCAGACTAGAATGATGAAGTTGACATTTAATAGTGTTAAACCTTAATCTTAGTGAGAATAGGACAATATGACCAGACAATAGGTTCTCTGAAATGAACTGAGGGGGAATCTAAAAGGATTGTCATCCCAGCATGATGCCATCCTGTGACATTGAAGACAAAAAATATTAACTATGTATCATTTATGATAGCCTAGAATGTAGCACAAGGCTGTTGACTGCCCTAACTGATATAGATTTGGAAGCCAAATTTTGGGAAGGATACTAAGGTCCTGAAGATGAGTGTTAGGTGGGGACAGGATTTGAAAGAATATCAAGCAAGAGCCATTTGAAGGAACTGTAGATATTTAACCCAGGAGAAAAGATTTCAGATGGAGGTAACAGTTGTCCTTAACTATTTGAAGGATAAGAGTGTGCTCTAGGGATTAAATATGATTGATCCCAGAGCTAGGAGCAGTGATAGAAGGACCCACTTGGGAATGGCAGACCTGCTGCCTGGGCAGTTGACAGATCCTCATTGCTGAGCCCTGGGGGTCAGGAGGTTTGAGACAAACACTAGTTTCTGGGGTAAAGAAGAAGCTTTCATTCTGATAAAAGTAAAGTGCTCAGAGGAGATAATGGTTATAAAGCAGTTCTGAAAAGCTAAAGCTGCTATATAAATGCCAGTTATTATTCTTATTGTTATTATCATCCCTATTGTTGCCTACAATCATCAGGTAACTGAGATAGATGACTTCACTCTCTGATTTTCTATGATATTCCTACTGAAGTCAAGTAATGCTGTAGAGTGATACAGGGGTGTGTGGGTAAATATTTAACAACCAGGTTCACTGAGAGCAAAAAAATGTTCACAGACATTAAAAAGTTCAATTTATAGTTCTAAAACTTTCTTAAGTCTAGAAAAATCAACAACAATAAAAAAAATCAGTCCCTAACTTTTAACTACAATTTCAGAAATATAAGATTTTCTCTCACAAGTACTTACAGTTTTCTCTAGAACAAGTTTAGACAAAACTTTCAGGCATGTGGTATACCTGTGAGCAGGTAGGAAGACCCAGAGCAGCCTGAAACCAGCATGAATACCTCCGTTTTCTTTAATCTACTCTTCTCTAAAGTCTATCACCTGGCTTCCTTATTCTAGGGAAAGTTCTCACAGTTCATCATTGAATAGCCAAATTCAGTGGCCATATTTTTCCTTTAGTTTTTGACAAAGGAGTAAAAAAGATCTAAAGGTCCCTTTCTGCTAAAATCTAATCTTATGACCTTGGCTAAGCATTTAAAAATTTCTCAGTTGGACTTTGAGCTGCCCAACCATGTAGTGAGTAAGCTGGAGTAAATAATCATGAAAGTTCCTTCTACCTTTAAATTCTATGACTTTCTGAGAGGTTGAGCTTTCTCTCATCCCTTGGGTTTTTTCCTGACTTACATGGACAATCCTTTCCAGTTTTTCCTCAGAGAGTTTTTCCAGGGATACTAGACATATTTAGGAAAGAAAATATCAACTTACTTTGATTCTGGGCCACCATCATCATTACCCACAAACATGGATTGAAAACCTACTTCAGGTAGACTCTCATCAGTCTGAGTCCTCTTTCTTTTCTTCCTTCTTCTATAGCAAGACCTACCCACTCATTGGATAGTCCCAATCATCTGGAGCAAATAGTCCCTTAAATAGCCACAAACTTCTTTAACTTGAACTGCTGGTCTGAGTGTTAGAATTTTTGGCTACTGAGCTGCCCTTGGGAGGAGGTTTCATCATTATCATTCTAGAGAGAGCAATTTTTCATATGGAATTGGATTCAATTCCAGACTATTTTTTTTATTCTAGGCTTTTACTTTGGTGATCTTGTCCCCATGGAGTCTTTTGCTTAAGAAGTTAAAACTCCCCATAGAGTCTTATACTTAAGAAATTAAAACATTTTATGGAAAATATCATTTCAGTTTTATGGCAAGCAACAGTCCTCTAGAGAGGACTCATCTTATTTAATTCTCTTCCTTGGAGTACTATGAACTTTAACCCATTGGAGGTCATTAGTTATTTCTAAGATTTGCTGATTAGCTTCTCACACAATTGCTTTCAGTATTCTCTCATCCCTCAGGTATTTTCCTGATTTACATGGACAATCCTTTCCATTTTTTTCCTCAGAGAGGTTTTTCCAGGGATGCTAGATGTATTTAGGAAAGAAAATATCAACTTGCCTTGATTCTGGGCCACCATCATCATTATCCACAAACATGGATTGAAAACCTACTTTGTGTAGACTCTCATCAGTCTGAGTCCTCTTTCTTTTCTTCCTCCTTCTACAGCAAGACCTACCCACTCATTGGACAGTCCTAAACATCTGAAACAAATGGACCCTTGATTCATTCTTGATTATTAGAAAAAAAGCTTTTTAGCTTATTCTCATTACAAATAATGCTTTCTCTTAATTTTAGCCAGACAGATCTCCATATATTCCTAATCTTTCTGGTGTTGTTCTTGTGGCTGTTTTTTAAAGCAAGAATGGATGTCAAAAGCTTTTTTTGCACCTCTTGAAATAATCATATGATTTTTGTTGGTCAATTTTGCTGATAATTTTTCTAATCCTGAACTAGCCCTGAATTCTTTCCTTTATTGACTTTTTGGCAAGGCAATAGAGTCAAATGACTTGTCCAAGGTCACACAACCAGGTAATTATTAAGTGTCCAAGATCAGATTTGAACTCAGGTTCTCCTGATTTCAGGGCTAATACTCTATACACTATGCTGCTTAGCTGCCCCAGCCCTGAATTTTCACATAAATCCAGCCTAATTATAACATATGATCTTTGTGGCATATTATTGTGATCTTCTTACTAACATTTTATTGCATAATTTTTTATCAACATGGAAACTGGTTTTTCCCCGTTTAATTTATATAATTTAATTGTTATTACTACATTTGTATTATAGAAAAATTTGATAGAGCTTCATTTAACAGTTTATGTTGCAATGGAATTAGTTGTTCTTTACATTTTTGTTTAGAATTAACTTGTAAATTCATATTGTTCTTATAGTCCTTCCCACCTCTTCTTCTTCCCCTAGACACTTTGGGAGTACATTTATAACTTGCTTAATTTTCCTTTCTGATAGGTATTTTATTTCCTGTTCTATTAATCTGAGCAGTTTATATTTTTGTATATATTCATGAATTTCATTAGATTGTCAGTTTTATTGCCATACAATTCGGTAAACTAGCTCCTAATTCTTGTTTTTATTTTTTCTGTGGTTATGAATTCACCTTTTCATACTGCTTATTTTGTTTTCTTTTTTCTTAAATTGGCTAATGTCTTATCTAGTTTATTGTTTATCTCCCCCAAAATCCTAGTTTATTTATTATATACCATTAAAAATTCAATATGTTTAATCTCATTTTTGATTTCATGATTTCTGTAATGGTGTTGAATTAAGTATTTCTAAGTTGTTACTTTTCAGTTTTTTAAAGTACATGCCCATTTCATTGGTTTAATCTTTCTTTTATTGATTAAAAAGTTTTAGAAACAAAATGTCCCCCCTGTACTGCTTTAGCTACATCAAACATTGGCCATGTTGTCTCATTGTTGTTATTTTTCTATTAATGAAATTATTGATAATGTCTACAATGTTGTCTTTCATCTATCTGTTTTTAGCATTAAATTATTTTGTTCCCAGTTTATTTTTAATATTAATAATGTTTAATCTTTGCTTCAAAGTTCCTTATATTTTATTATGATCAGAAAGGGTACATTGAATATTTCTATTCTACATTTATGAGATTTTTTTTTGCCCTCATCCAGTCAATTTTTGTGAATGTGACAGGTAACCTGGAGAAATGGGCATACTCTTTTCCATTCCCATCCAATAGCCTCTCTAGAGAATTATCATATCTAGCTTTTCTAAACTTCTGTTCTCTCCTTTATCTTCTTTTTTTCCCGTTTTAGTAATCTAGCTTTAGGAAGGGATAAATTGAGACTCCTTCCCTGAGTATTGGATTCTATTTTCTTCTGGAATGTTTTTAAATTTCCTTTAAGAATTAAGATACTATGCCATTTGGTGCATTTATATTTAGTATTATTTCTAGTAATTCATTGCTTATGGTATCTTTTAGCAAAATGCAGTTTCCCCTACTTATTTAAATTCATCCTATTTTTTCCTTTTGCTCTGAGATGCTATTTGCTATTCTTACCTTTTCTTTTTTTGTCTAAAGGCAAAGCATTATAGATTCTTCAATATCCATTTTTCATACTAGATATCTTTCTCTTTCAGGTATGCCTCTTGAAAACAATACAATGTTGGATTCTGGGTTTTAGTACATTTAGCTATCTTCTGTTTTATGGGTGAATTCATTCTTTCCACATTCACAGTTATGATGCTCAATTCTGTATTTTCCCTCATCCTTATTCTTATACTTCAACTCTTATTCTTAACCTTCTTTCCTGATATCCCCCCTTAAGTGTGTTTTGCTTCAAAACAATTTCTCTCCTTAATCTACATTCCATTTCATTCCCTCCCTTTTCACCTTTTAATTATTTTATTTTTTACATTTTCAATCAGAGAGATTTTTCAACATTTATTTTTTCATAATCTTTTGATTCTAGATTTCTCTATCTTCCTCACTTTCCTACACCCTTCAGATAGCAGCAAGTAATCTGATAGACATGGTATATGTATAAGCATATTTGACATATTTCCGTATGTCATGTTTTGAAAGAAGAATTAGAATTAAAAGAAAAAACATGAAAAGAAATTAAAAACATAAAAGAAATTTTAAAAAGTGAACATGCTTTTCTCTACATCAGACTCCATAATTTTTTCTCTGAATGTGGATGGCAGTTTTCACCTCCAGTGTTTTAGGATTGCCCATGAAGACAGACTGAACTGATGAGAAAAGCTGATAATGTTGTTGCTATCTGATAATGTGCTTTTTGATTCTACTCACGTCATTCAATGTCAGTTCATGCAAATCTTTCCAGGCTCCTCCTTATTCTCTTAAAGCTTTTTCTTTCTATTTTTCAATAAGATAAGGAATATTTTTTATACTCTTCCTTGGAAGTGTGAATTCTTCCCTCTATTAATCAATTCAAATGAGAATGAAATGGAAAATTACAATGAAGATAATAAGAGAGGGCAAATTAAAATACCTCACACCTATCAGATTGGCTAATTTGGCAGAGAAAGAAAATTATAAATGTTGGAAGGGATGTGGTAGAGGTGTGAAGTGAGCCAACCATTCTAGAGAGCAATTTGGAATTATGCCTAAATGGCTAAGGGTTTGACCACTTTCACCCATCTGTACTGTTACTAGGTGTGTATCCCAAAGAGATCAATAAAAGAAAAAAGCATTTAAATATATAAAACTATTTATTTTTATGGTGGCAAAGAATTGGAAATTGAGAGTATGCCCATAAATTTGGGAATGATTAAACAGGTTTTGGTGCATGAATGTGATGGAATACTATTTATTGTTCTATAAGAAATTATGACTAGGTGGATTTCAGAAAACCTGGAAAGACTTACACAAACTGATGCTAAATGAAGTGAGAAGAACCAAGAAAACATTGTACACATTAATAGCAATAGGATGATCAACTATGATAGATTTAGCTCTTATCAAAAATACAATGATCAAAGATAATTAAAAAAGACTTGAGATGAAAAATGCCATCAACATCCAGAGAAGGAACTCTGGCATCTGAATGCAGATCAAAGCATATTACTTTCACTTTAAAAAATTTTTCCCCTTTCTCATTCTTTCCTTTTGTTCTTATTCTTTCATAACTTGATTGATATGGAAGCATATCTAACATGATTTTCCATGTATAACCTATTTCAATTTACTTGCTATCTTACAGAAGGATGAGGGAAAGAAGGTAGGCAGAAAAATGTGAAACTCACAATTTTACAAAAAAAAGAAAGTTGAAAACTATCTTTACATGTATTTTGAAAAAAATAAAAAAGAAACAATGAATATGATGAATAGTAGAAGAAAGAAAAGACTTATATAAACCAATGCAAAATGAAGTAGAAAAATAAGGTTACTTAGACTATAGCAGTGTAAATGTAAATAGCAACTACAAAAAAATAAAAATGAATTGTTGCTAAATAGCAAAGAATCAGCATAACTCCAAAGAAGAACTATGAGACGGTACTTATTCTTACTACTTTGCAGGGAGCAGGAGAGGATACATGGATGTGAAATATTGTAGAAAAGCTTAGATATTTATCAATGTCCTGATTGGTTTTTCTTTTCTTTTTCCCTTAAAAAACATTCTTTTATATAATTGCTATCAAAAATTTTTTATCATGAAGTATGGATCTCAGAGTGAGAGGTTGAGAGAGAAGGGGACAAATTAATAGGCTATAAAAAGAAAAGACACGAAGAATCATTTATTTTTTTTAAATGAAGAAAATAGAAACATTGTGAATACAGTTTTACTTGTAGAGAAACTTAGAAAATAAACTTGATACCATATCATAACTTCAACATGTGCTCAAGTATACCCATCCAACACATTATCTTTCACAAGTCAAATAAATTCCTCAGTGTTTGAAGTTTTCTGGTTCTGCTTTGAGAAGGGTGCAGAGTATGAGACATCTAATGCTCCCAAGTTTGGTAATAAAGGATTTCAATTAAAAGAAAGTTCCATATATCTCAAAATATTATTAAGAAAGGTAGGAGCAAAATAGATATCAATTGATTGGGGAATTGTTAAACAAATTTTGGTAAATAAATGTAGTGGACTATTAGTATGATGAAAGAAACAATAAACATCATTTCATTTGCATGTGCTTTTGTTCCTCTCATAGGTATACACACAATTACAAAATTTATATTTCATTTTCTTTTTTATTTTATTTTCTTTTTTCATTAAAGATTTTATTTGAATTTTACAATTTTTCTCCCAATCTTACTTCCCTCCCCATCCCACCCCCCACAGAAAGCAATCTGTCAGTCTTTATTTTGTTTCCATGTAGTACATTGATCCAAATTGAGTGTGATGAGAGAGAAATCACATCCTTAAGGAGGAAACAAAAAGTATAAGAGATAACAAGATCAGACAATAAGATATCTGGGTTTTTTCCCTAAATTAAAGGGAATAGTTCTTGAACTTTGTTCAAACTCCATGGCTCTTTATCTGGATATAGATGGTATTCTCCATTGCAGACAGCCCAAAATTGTCCCTGGTTGTTGTACTGATGGAACAAGCAAATTCACCAAGGTTGAACATCACGCCCATGTTGCTGTTACGTTGTACAGTGTTTTTCTGGTTCTGCTCATCTCACTCAGCATCAGTTCATGCAAATCCCTCCAGGCTTCCCTGAATTCCCATCCTTCCTGGTTTCTAATAGAACAATAGTGTTCCATGAAATACATATACAATAATTTGCTAATACATTGCCCAATTGAAGGATATTTACTTGATTTCCAATTCTTTGCTACCACAAACAGGGCTGCTATGAATATTTTTGTACAAGTGATGTCTTTACACTTTTTCATCATCGCTTCAGGGTATAGACCCAGTAGTGGTATTGCTGGATCAAAGGGTATGCTCATTTTTGTTGCCCTTTGGGCGTAGTTCCAAATTTCTCTCCAGAAAGGTTGGATGAATTCACAGCTCCACCAACAATGTAATAGTGCCCCAGATTTCTCACAGCCCTTCCAACAATGATCATTATCCTTTCTGGTCATATTGGCCAGTCTGAGAGGTGAGAGGTGGTACCTCAGAGAAGCTTTAATTTGCATTTCTCTAATAAGTAATGATTTAGAGCAATTTTTCATATGACTATGGATTACTTTGATCTCGTCATCTGGAAATTGCCTTTGCATATCCTTTGACCATTTGTCAATTGGAGAATGGCTTTTTTAAAAAATATGACCCATTTCTCTGTATATTTTAGAAATGAATCCTTTGTCAGAATCATTAGTTTGTAAATATTGTTTCTTAATTTACTACATTTCTTTTGATCTTGGTTACAGTGGTTTTATCTGTGCAAAACCTTTTTAATTTAATGTAATCGAAATTATCTAGTTTGTTTTTGGTGATGTTCTCCATCTCTTCCTTAGTCATAAACTGCTCCCCTTTCCATAGATCTGACAGGTAAACTAGTCCTAGATCTTCTAATTTGCTTATAGCATTGTTTTTTATGGCTAAATCCTGTAACCATTTGGATCTTATCTTGGTAAAGGGTGTGAGGTGGTCTAATCTAAGTTTCTTCCATACTAACTTCCAACTTTCCAAGCATTTTTTTTATCAAAGAGAGAGTTTTTATCCCAATAGCTGGACTCTTTGGGTTTATCAAACAGCAGATTACTATAATCATTTCCTACTCATGTTCTGTTCCACTGATCCATCACTCTATTTCTTAGACAATACCAAACAGTTTTGATGACTGATGCTTTATAATACAATTTTAGATCAGATAGGGCTAAGGCCCCTTCTTTTGCACTTTTTTCATTAAATTCCTAGGAATTCTTGACTTTTTATTTCTCCATATGAATTTACTTACAACTTTTTCTAACCAATTAAAGTAATTTTTTTGAATTTTGATTGGTATTGCACTAAACAGGTAGTTTAGTTTTGGTAGAATTGTCATTTTTATTATATAAGCTCTACCTATCCATCAGCAGTTGATATTTGCCCAGTTATTTAAATCTGATTTAATTTGTGTGAGAAGTGTTTTATAATTGTTTTCAAAAAGTTTCTGAGTCTGTCTTGGCAAATAGACTCCCAGGTATTTTATATTGTCTGAGGTTACTTTGAATGGAATTTCTCTTTCTAGCTCTTCCTGCTGTATCTTGCTAGACATATATATAAAAGTTGAGGATTGATGAGGGTTTATTTTATAACCTGCAAGTTTGCTAAAATTGCTAATTGTTTCCAGTAGTTTTTTGGATGATTTCTTAGGATTCTCTAGGTAGACCATCATGTCATCTGCAAAGAGTGAAAGTTTTGTCTCTTACTTCCCAATTGTAATTCCTTCAATTTCTTTTTCTTCTCTAATTGCTGAAGCTAACATTTCCAATATGATATTGAATAGTAGTGGTGATAATGGGCATCCTTGTTTCACCCCTGATCTTATTGGGAATGCCTCTGGCCTCTCCCCATTGAATATAATGCTTATTGATGGTTTCAGATAGATACTGCTAATTATTCTAAGGAACAGTCCATTTACTCCTACACTCTCTAGTGTTTTTAGTATGAATGGGTGCAGTTTTCTGGGTATCTGAGCAGTTTTTTTGAAGGACATCACTGATCACCTCCTGATGTGAAGAAGCGGCAAGAAAAGGTGCTCCTAAAATTGTCTTCTTCACTCAGCTCTGACCTTTCTTCATTCAGCAGGTGACACACACAAGACACACACAAACACATACAAAATATAAAAATTTTTGCAAAGATTATTCCATTCATCACTGGTATATGAAATGCATGTACACTTATGTACTCCATACACTCATGAAAGCCATGAGAACTGAAAAATGAACAGCTTTTGTTGCAAGAGAAAGTATCATTTTCTAAAACCCTCAGTGAATGAAAGAAGACTGGCAAATGAAAGCTAGATTTACCAAAGTTGGATTTGAACTCACAATTTTCTGGAGTGGCCACAGTGAAAGGGAACACTTGAGGTTGTCACAGATTTTGCACTCAAAACTAACTTACCAAATTTGTATGCCCACCAAAAGGAGTGAATGACAATGCAATTTGCCACTAGCAGGAAGGCACCTTGCCAACCTTCATCAGTGAATATACACTTACCATGACAAATCCTGATTAGATCAAAGAAAAATTTTATGAAGACCTGGATATACTAATCATTAATGTGATGAAGGAGTATATGATTATAACTTTAGATGGCTTGAATGCAAGAGTAGGGAGAGATTGCCAGACATCACAGGAAGTCCTTAGTAGGAATGGAGTTGGTAGAAACAACAGCAATGGTCATGTGCTGGTAAAGACTTGTGTATCTTATGACCTTCTTATCATCAACACTGTCTTCTGTTTATTTCAAATAAAACTTTGTGGATGTACCCTTGCAGCAAACATTGTCATTTAGTAGCCTATGCCATTGTAAGGAGAAGAGACAAACAGGATATGAGAATTAAAAAGGTGATGTATATGATACAGAGAGCTGTATTGATCAGCTTTATCCTCTCCAAGTTAAATATTAACATTCAATAAAAGTTGCAGCCCCAAGGTATGAGGATTACCAGAAGACTTAATGTCAACATATTAGAGTGCTTCTCTGAGGGAACAGTTCTTTGCTAACTTGGAGCAATAGCTAAGCCAAGACATGTATGACAATTGTGGAGCAGAAAAGAAGAGGGTGGTTTTTAAAGATGTGGTGTACAGGGACTCCATTTACTCATCTGGAACAGAACACTCAGAAATATCAAGATTGGTTTGATGAAAGTGATGGGCAAATTCGAAAGCTAATAAACGAAAAATGAGAACTTCATATAGCTTATCAGCAGAATAGTTCATCTGTCTCTAAGAAGGCAATGTTTAACTCCATAAAAAGCAAAGTTCAAGTAGAGGGAGAGAGAATTCTTGACTCAGTAAGAAGGCAGATGAAATTTAACTTTATGCTGATAGCAACAGTCCAACTCAATTTTGTGAATCCCTGAAGACTATTTATGAACCTAAGACCTATGATATATCTCAACTACTCATTGATGGATATTAATTGATAATATCAATTGGTAATAAGGACATTATTTTGGAGAGATTTATTGAACATTTGCATAATGTTCTTAACAGATCATAATCAATGAACACTGAAGTCACTAAACTATATACCTCCTGTTGAAGTCAATCCCTCTCTAGCCAAAATTCCAACTCAAGAAGAAATTTTGAATGTCATTAGACTCCTCCCATTCAACAAAAACAAAAATCTATAAGACTAGGACTTCATTGCTCATTCAGGAGCTAACTTCTGGGTTATATGGCAAGAAGAGGTTATTCCCCCAGGAGCTAATGGATGTCTTCACTTTCCTTTCTATAAAGGAGAAGGAAACAGGTTGCTCTGTGGTGTCTCTCTTTCAGTCATTGTTGACAAGATTCTTGCCAGATCCTCCTTAAAGGTTGATGACCCTGTTGGTTTGAACTCCTTCCATGAGATAGCTTATAGATGCCCAACAGCATAGTTCCTATTAACATCAGCCAATGATACATTTAGCTTTTGTCAAAGGTATCTATTACATAGTAATAACGGTAGTTACAAACAAACTTCCCAGGAAGTGCAGGCAAATTCTATTCACCCCCAAAGCACACACAGTATCAGGGATGATTGGGCAGTGCAATCATAAAGAAGTACAAATATAGACAATATATGTTGCCAAAGAGCTCCCCATTGTGGTACTGACTGCATCCTGTCAATATTTTTTCTCTTTATAGAGATCCCATCCCCTTGGATGCAGTATCTATTCAAGTTTTTCAACTAGAGGTTTTCTTTTTTCCAAAGTTTAACTCTTGATTGCCATGGTTAGCTCTCTCTTGAGTCTTTAATTTTAATTTTGTTTTAGGTTTTTGCATGGGGTTAAGTGGCTCGCCCAAGGCCACACAGCTAGGTAATTATTAAGTGTCTGAGGCCGGATCTGAACTCATGTGCTCCTGACTCCAGGGCTGGTGCTCTATCCACTGTTCAACCTAGCACCCCAGCTTGTGAGCCTTTAAATCTCTTCTGTATTGTCTGAGGTCCTTTTTAGAAGTTCTTTCTTGGGGGCAGCTAGGTGGCGTAGTGGATAAATCACCAGCCCTGGAGTCAGGAGTACCTGGGTTCAAATCCGGTCTCAGACACTTAATAATACCTAGTTGTGTGGCCTTGGACAAGCCACTTAACCCCATTTGCCTTGCAAAAAAAAAAAAGTTCTTTCTTCAACTATCCCTGTTTCCACGTGTGAGTCTGTGTCTCTTCCCCTTCTTTGATTTAATACTTTTTAGTGGTCTAGTAGCAGCTTTTCTGAATAACATGGTGGATAGTATGGTATGATGGAGAAGTCCTTTTTGTTTCCTTCCCAACCTCCAGAAGTAATTTACTATTAGGGACTGGGTTATTTCTCCAGTTCTATTTCTGAGGAGCCTTCTTGGCTTGAACACTAAAACACTTAAAAGCTTAGTTACCTAAAACCCTGCAAAAGTGTATCCGGTTAACACTTGTCCTAAGAGGTTTCTTCATTTGGGAACTATGATCCAAATATGGCTAAATTGTATGCATTCTTTGACCCAATGATATAAGTAGTAGACCTATACCCCAAAGAAATAAAGGCAAAGGAAAGAAACTACAGATTCACAAATGTTTTAGTTTTTTTTATAGTGGCAAAGATAGCTAAAACTAAAATAAAGAACTAAAAAATTAAGAACTAAAAAAATCCCATAGATTTGAGAATGTCTCAAAAAATTATAATTTATGAATGTAGTTGAATAAGGAATGATGAAAAGGAAGGATTCAGAGGAACTTTGCAAGGTTCTTATAAATTGATTGCAAAGTGTAGTGAGCAAAACCAAAACATTATCTGTGTATTTATCTCTATTTTAATATCAATATAGCTTCATAACATTCTATGTAATTAAAACAGACATTTCAAAATATTTAGAAATATTGAGCAGCAAAATGTCCAACTATTTGATCTGTATTCTGAAAGATTAGTGATGGACTTAGGAGGCAGAATGAGATATATTTTGGAACATTGGAAGGAATTTATTTTGCTTGATTAAGCAGTTTTGTTACTAAAAGTTTTTTTTCTTTTTTTCCACAAAGGAGGATACATATTCGGTTGAAAAAAAGTTATATTAAATTTTTTAAAATGTTGCTGCTCCCTTTATTTCTGTCAAAAAAATATGTAGACATTATATACATGCTTCTTAGGCTGTCTTTTTAACATCAGTTTCACTTTTAACACCTTATTAATTCTGCAATCCCTTCTTTTCTTTATGTGATGTAAACAATTTGGTCAAGAAGTCACCAAATCCCACTCCTCCTAAAATTATGTTTTTGGAAATCATAAAGGAAAACTTACAAGGATGAGCAATTCAAATTCAAAATACAAATTGAATAGAACTGACAGGTCTGTGAGTTTTAGTGTGTCACTATGGGGAATTTCTAAAACTGCAATAAGTACAAAGTACTTTCAACTTCTAAAAGGTAATTAAAATTAATTTATTAAATAAATATAAATACCTCCCCAGACTTTTTCAGGAAGGTAATGGACACCAGAAGAGAGTAGAATATCATGTGTAAAAATTAAAATTATTATTTGAGAATTTCTAAATATTATCTATTCTATATAGCACTGGTATACTACTCTCCATGCTCAGAGTGGAGTGTTTCTGGATAATTATAGTTATAAGAATGTGACTTACGACTGTAGTTGAGTAGGAACTATAAATTAAGAAACAAAGATTCTAATTTGGACCAAATAGCAAATTGAGAGAAATAATTTTGAGTAACCAATATCCTGGGGAGTTTCAGAACTCTCGCTTTCTTCTAAATTCCTGATTTAAAAAGATTAGTTTCTTGGAGGACATTCCTGAGATAGAATGAACTCTTTTGGATCTTGGCCAGTCTGTACCCAATCTTTTGAAGAATTTAATTTAAGATGGGGGAAGACCATTATTTTCTCCTGAAGTTTGGTTGGAAAAAAATCATTTTGCCTAGCTAGCTAAGACTGGGAGTGGTCTGGGATAGAGATAGCTTCTCTGTCCAAATTTGACAGGTACTCTCAGTCCTTCATTTTTATAACAGCTCACTTTGTTTTTGCATTATCCAATCAGAGTCCTCATTGAACATTTACTTTTTGAAGGTATGGAAACTGTGAGCCCACTTCCATAATTGTTTTTGGATTAAGAGAGATGGTGGTCAAATAACCATCCTTTTAATACCTGCTGGTCTTATTAATAAAATGACTAAATTTCCCATATATTCTGTCAGACCTTTTTAATCATAATAAAAGTAAATAATAATAATAATAACTCATATTGTTAGAACACTTGTTATGTTCTGGGCACCACACTAAGTGTTCTAGAGTATTACTTCATTTGATCCCCACAGCTCTGGGAGGTAAGTGCTATTATCCTCCACTTTTTACAGCTGAGAATAGTCAGGCAAACAAAGGAAAAATGACTTGCCCAAGGTCTTTGAAGTCAGAATTGAACTCAAATCTTGCTGACTTCAGGTTTAGTATTCTTTCCACTGCAACCACCCAATTGTCTTAGAATAGCAGGAGAAAACCTCTAATTCATCAAGGAGAAAATGTTCCACAAACACCTGTTCTACTGCTGGGAGAGGAAGCACAAGAAATAACATATTATCCTTGGACTAGGTCCTGATCTCTCCCTGATTAATTCAGAATCACGTTTCTCAGATCTCTGGTCCAATCTCTACTAGATAGGAGCTTCAATTATACAAAATACTTACCTTCTAATTGAAGACGTTGAGGGGATCTTCCACTTCTTTAAGAAATCTGTTTTACTTCTGGGTAACTAATAATTACAGAATTTTTTTCTGAAATGGAATCTAAATCTTTTTCATTTCTACTCACTGCTTTTGTTTGTCTTCTCTGAACCCAAAGAGAAAAAAACTTAATTTCCCTTTCATATGATCATCTTTCAAATATTTGAAGTTGTATACTAGTCTCTTTTTAAAGGATGGGGATACTTTGGAAGTGCTTTTCAGGAGTGGAGAGGAAATCAGTAGATGAGGAAAATGTAAAGAAGATGGAGAGGAAGAAGATCAAAGTTTCATGATAAGTTTTGGTAAGCAAAAGGGTCATCAGACTGGTGTAGAGGGAGGGTAATATAAAAAGTCTGTGTGATAGAGAGAAGTAGTGAACAGTTGCAGTTTTTGAGAATCAAATGAGATATATAGCTGGGAGAATGGAAGATAGAAATACTGTGGGAAGCAAGAAGAGATGATTTGATAAACTAATGTGATGTACAGCATCTTGCTCTATTGAGGAACCAATGGAAATCAAAGAATGCATATTTATAGATCCAGTCAGTATAGTTGTGTGACTTTTCCCAGCTCTTTTCAGCACATATTTGAAAGATAAAGTAGGGGGATTGGGGATAATGCAGAATTGGGCATCGCAAAATGTGATTGGTGTTGGAATAAAGCAGAAAGGGTTACAGGACAGAAGATAATCAGTTGAACCTGTTCATTAATGGAGCAACAGCAGGATTAAAAAGAGAAGATGGCTGCTTGGGAACAAATGGATCATGATTGTGGTCTCTGACTTCCAAGCCTAAAATAATGTAGAAGCTGATATTATAGTATAGTGCTCTCATGATTTAACTTATTGGTATTCTCAGTGCCTAAAATTTCAATCAGCTTTTGATCACTGATTTCATTAGGGAAAAGGTCACCCAGGTAACATCAATTCTCTGGAGACACACTGCTAAGGAATAAAAGGATCTTAACTAACTCTTTGGATTTACCCCCACCAAGAAAATCATGTCTTCAGACACAACATAAGGGTCAATTTGTATACTAGTGCAGAAACCCTAGATTTACTTTTTAAATCTCTAGTTCTCTGGCAACCTCAGGATCAGAGAAAGGCTAACATTCTCTAAAAGGCTCAAGGAAAACAGTTGCTGCCTTCTTGTGCCTATATCTCAACTGTCTTGGTTCCCTGATTGTTTTAATATCAGGAAACTATAAAAGATAAATGGTGAATGGTAATTCATGATCTTAGAAAAATTATGGAAAATTCAAGTTTTACAGGAATGCAGATGTTAAAATGCTGATCCAATTTTCAAAGGGAAAAGGTTGAGTATTCAAATTATAGGCTAATGATTTTGACAGCCAAAATTGAATGGTTCATGAGCCCTTAAAAAAAGAAAGACCATCCACAAAAATGAGAATTTTTCATCAAGATTAGTAGGTCATGACAAACAAAATTTGCTTCCTTTCATCTCAAGACCACTAGACAAGAAGTTTAGAAGAATGCCATAAAGTAGCAAGACATACAATAAAATCCTTAAAATGTGGAAAGATGGAACAGTAAGAAAAGGGACATTCAGAGCTCACTGTCTGGTTTCAAAGAGAAGTAAAGCATAAAGTGATATCAAGTTAAAGGATATACTCTAGTGTTGTAATCCAAATCTTTACTCTATTCACTATTTATAGTAATGCCTTTGATGAAGGTTTGTTTGACCAATTCTCTAACTGGTGGATTGTATCAAAACTAATAATGATAGTTAAAATATATTACATGAAAGAATGGGGTCCAAAAAGTTCCTTCTGTGTTAGAACATTGAAGGAAATTTATTAAGTTGACAAATGATGATAAATCTTAAACTTAGTAAGAAAAGTACAGTATGGTCAAACAATAGCTCCTTTTCGTAAAGCTGAGAGGGTCTACAGAGATTGTCAACCCAACATGATGCTATCCTGTGACATGCCAGACAAAAACAAGAATGCTAATAGGACTTTAGACTAAATTGATGATAGTCTAGTGTGCAGCACAAGGTCAATGATTGCCCTATTAGTCAGATGGTAACTGGTAATGATTTCCCTATTAGTCAGATGGTAATGCTATGTTTAGATTTGGACTCTAAGTTTTGTGAAGAACTTTGATAAAGCTAGGGCATGTTTTGAAGAGCTATTTGATAGGGGGCCTAAGATCTAAGAAGGATCTAAGGATATTTAGTCAGGAAGAGAAAAAAATGGGATGGAGATGACAATGGTCTTTAACCTTTTGAAGGACTAAGATGGGAGGGCAGGAGGAATTAAACATGATTGATCCCAGAGGACAGAATTAGGAGCATTCACTAGAAGGAGTCATTTGGAAATTGCAGGCCAGTTGCCTGGGCAATTGAAAGGGTCTCATTGCTGAGCACCAGGAATCAAGATTTTGGGTCTTATGTAAGAGACAAGTACCAGTTTCTGGGGCAAAAGAGAAGCTTTCATTTTAATAAAAGTAAGAGTATTAGTAGGCTCAAAGGAGATAATGGATATAAAGCACTTTTTGAAAATCAAAATTGCTATAGAAATAGCAGTAATTCTTCTTGTTAATATCATTCCTATTCTTGCCTACAGTCAACAGCTGATGGTGCTGACTTCATTTTTCTCAGCCACTGAACTCAAGTAACATTTACAGAGTGCTAGAGAAGTGTGTTTTACCAACACCTTGTTCAAAAACAAGCCTTGTTCAAAACAAGTAGTTAAAAAAAAAAGTATATGTGGCATCTAGGTGGAGCAGCAGATAGAGAATTAGCCCTGGAGTCAGGAGGACCTGAGCTCAAATCCAGTCTCAGACACTTAATAATTACCTAGCTGTGTAACTTTGTGCAAGTCACTTTAACCCCATTACCTTGCAAAAATAGAATAAATAAATTTTTTAAATGTATATACATACTTTTAAGATTAATTTTCATTTCTAACACTTTTAAGTCAAAAAAATAAGAATAAATCAATACCTAAATTGCAGATAAAACTTCAGAAACTATAAATGCTAATAGTGAAAATTTAATCATTGTCAAGTTTGACTCCAGCACAACTCTGGACAAAACCTTCAGGTTTGTGAAGCACCTGTGAGCAAGAAGATCCAGAGCAACCTAGAATCATCATGAATATCTCTATTTTCTTGCAGCTACTTTTCTCAATCCCCTGACTTCCCTATTCTACTGAAAGCTATCTCTCAAGAGGTTATCACTAAATAGCCAAATTCAAAGACCTTATTTTTCCTTTGATTTTTTTATTTTCCTTGTGAAAGGAATTACAGAATCTAGAGGGCCAGTTCTGCTAGAATCTAATGTTCTGAACCTGGGCAAGTGTTTTCAAAATTTCCTTCAATGGGTCTCAAGTTGTCCATCCATGAAATGAGGGAGTTGGAGTAAATGATCTTAAAATCCCTTCCACCTTTAAATCCTATTCTCTTCTAAGAACCTGAGATCGATATCTCCCACCACTCAGGTTTTTCTTGATTTACATGGGCAACCCTTTTTAGTTTTTCCTCAGGGAATTTTTCCAGGAAAGCTAGATGGACTTAGGAGAGAAAACAACAACTTACCGTGACTTTTGGGCATAATATAGTCAGTGGTCTTCATCATCAGAACTCACCTGTAGGTAGATACTGGTCTGCATGAGTCCTCTTTCTTTTCTTCTTCCTATTGCAAGATCTGCCTACTGACTCGATGGCACCAAACACTTGGAGCAAACAGCACATGCTTCTCCATATCAGTGTCCCTTTTAATAGTCACAGGTTTCTTCAACTTGATGAGCTGCTGTTCTGAAACTTAGACTCTGATTACTCAAATGCCCCCTGGGAAGCTGCTTCATAATTATCATTCTAGAGAGCAATTTAACAAATGGGAATAGATTCAATCCCAGAATATTGTTTCCTATTTTAGATTTTTTACTTTGGGGATCTTGTCTCTGTAGAGTCTTTAGCTTAAAAATTATGACTTCTTTTGTGCCAAATATTATTTCAGTTTTGTGTCAAGCAACAGTCCTTTGGAGAAGAGACCAAATTATTTAAGTCTTGTCCTTGGGGTATTTTGGACTTTAATCCATCTGAGGCATTGATGATTTCTAAACCTTCAGAATGAGAATCTTCTAGACTTCTACAACCTTATTACTTTTGTGGTTCTCTTCTTTGATACTGTACAAATGCTTTCCATCACACTTCCCTATCAAGTTCATGCTTTATTATCTGACATATTAGATCAACTGACATCCCTTAGCCATCCTTTCTGCTCCTCTTAATAAAAATATATTCTCCTTTGTTAGTCATATATCCTGGGATACATCCATACATACATACATCCAGGGATGTAACTAGTTTTGGAAGCCTGTATCTAAGGCACTTATATTTATTGAACAGTGACAACAATTCAGCTCTTCACTTCTGAAAACAACTGCACTTAGTACTTGATCAGCAACAAGAGTCTCAAGTAGGAACTCTAAGTCCTACTGGTGAATTCATCCCTAGCCATACCCCCTATCCTCCCTACCAGTAATCTTTTGATGGTTGGGTACTTGTGATCTGCTCCACACCTTCCTGAATTTTGGCTAATTAAGAATCTATATACCACCAAAAGTCAGTAATCCCTCTGAGGTCATAGTTCAATAAGACTTCAAGGTTAGTTTTGCTAAGAAGTTCTCTCACTTTCTATCTTCTATTAAGATCTCAAGTTCTAATTAATGTCAGTCCATAGACATTTGAAGTCATGAACAACATTTCTGCCCTTCAGTCCAGGTGGTAAACTAGACATATTTATTACTATTTTTCCTCTATGTGCTAATCACATAAGTAGTATTTCATTTGACAATACTATTTAGACATATTTCTCTTTTCTAGTTAATTGTAATTTAAAGCTCTCCTACTTATATCTACAATCTCTTCCATAATACTATTTTCCTAATTATCCTTAGACACTCTCTGTCTCTGACCAAGAGTTCATTATTCTCATATATCAAGTCATGTTCCCAGTAACCAGTTTCTTCTCTTTGATATCTTAGATTTCTGGTCACTTCTCTTTCTTACCTAAAAATATTCAAAGGACCTGAGCTTCCTGGACAAAACTTTGTAATTCCTAGAGATTCTTTTCTTTTTCTTTTAGCACAAAATTAAAACTTCTTATTTTAATTTTTGCAGTGCTTTTAAATTTGATTCCAGATTACCTTTCCATATCTCTTCAGGCTTAGATTGTCCATAAACCATTTTGCTCCAACTTATTTAGATCTGTATTTACATGGAGTGTTTTTGTATTGTATTAGTTCTTCTCTCTGTCTTGGTAGGTTGATTCCTGTGTAATTTATATTCTCTGTAATTATTTTAATGGAATTTCTCTCTCTTCTTGGGTGTTTTTGGTAATGTTCTTATTATCTGCGTATATTTATTTCATATTCTGAAACTCTATTGAAGTTGCTGATTGTTTCAGTTACTTTTTTAATTTGCCTCTTTAGGATTCTTTAGACCATCATATCAGCTGCAAAAAAATTCCAGTTTGATTTCTTCTCTGTGTATGCTCATTACTTCAATTTTTTATTGAACAATAATGATGGGAGTTGATGTCCTTGATTCATCCTTGACTGTATTAAAAAAAAAAACCCTTCCTAAGAGATAATACTTGCTCTCAACCTATCTAGAGGAATCTTCATTTATTTAATCCTTGCTGAACTTCTTGGTTTTATTTTTTTTTTAACAAAAATGGATGTCAAAAGCTTTTTCTGGCCCCACGCCTCAGAGAGATACATTGTTGCACTGGTCACCAGAAGCTGGGGCCGGAGCCGGCCGGGCAGAGCTGGGAGTCATCAGGCCGGGCATGGACAAGCTGAAGAAGGTGCTGAGCAGCCAGGACAGGATCGGGGCAGACTGGCCGAGGTCATTGAAACAACATCATTAAGCTGGGGCACAAGAATCAAAGGCTTTGCTGCTTGTTTTGCCATAGGGATTATCTTCTCACTGATGGGTACTTTTCTGCTGTGGGTGCCTCGGAAAGGACTTGTCCTTTTTGCAGCATTTTATACTTTGGGGAACATTGAATCACTTGGGAGTACTATCTTTCTCATGGGACCAATGAAGCAATTGAAGTGCATGTTTGAGCCTACTCGACTGATTGCAACCATTGTGATGTTGTTGTATCTTGTCCTCACTCTGTGTTCAGCTTTCTGGTGGCACAACAAGGGACTTGCTCTCATTTTTTGCATTTTGCAGTCTTTGACCTTGATGTGGTACAGTCTTTCCTACATACCATTTGCAAGGGATGCTGTGAAGAAATGTTTTAATGCGTGTCTGGCCTAATAGGCAAAAAGACCCTTTTGAAACATTTTGGCCCAGTCTGTGATTTCCAGTTTTCATCCTTCCTCGGAACACAGAATCTCAGAGCTGCAAGGTACCTCAGAAACAATTTCATCCAACACACAGTGCAATGAGAAAATCTTCTACAACATATCTAACAGATGGTTGTTCCAGCCTTTATTTGAAGACTTTTAGTTTGGGGGAACTAAAATAAGGCAGCTTATTCTACTTTTGGATAGCTCTAATTGGTTAGGAGGTTGTATTTCTTACTTCAAGTAATTAATAGAGAATCTCACTACTTCAGAACAACTGTATATATTAAAATTTCTTATTTTTGAGTTGGTTTGGAGAAAATTAAAAAACAATTCTAATTTTAAAAAAAGCTTTCTCTGTACCTCTTGAAATTATCATTTGATTTTTGTTGGTTTTGTTATTAATTTGGTCAATTTTACTGATAATTTTTCTAATCTGAATCAGTTCTGAATTCTTCACATAAATCCAGCCTAATCATAACATATGATCTTTGTGATATATTACTATTATCTCCTTACTAATATATTTTTAAAAATTTTGCATCACTATTTATTATGGAAATTAGTTTTTCTCTATTTTAATACTCTCTCATTTAGTCATCAATATGACATTTGCATTATAGAAGGAATTTGGTAGGACTCCTTCAGTGTATATTATAGTGGAATTAATTGTTCTTTAAATGTTTGGTAAAATTCATTTGTAAATTCACCTGTTCTTACAGTCCTTCTCACCTCTCCTTCCTCCTCTGGGCACTTTGGGAGATCATTTATGACTTGTTCAATTTTTCTTTTTGATATTTTTTAAATTTCCTGTTCTGTTACTGGGCAGTTTATATTTTTGTAAATATTCATGAATTTCATGTAGATTATCAGTTTTATTGTCATATAGTTAGCTTCTAATATTGTTTTTATTTTTCCAGTATCTGTGAATTCACCTTTTTCATTTTTATACTACTGATTTTATTTTCTTTTTCTTAATCAATTATTTAATGATATCTCTTAATGGCTATTATCCCCTCCCAAATGCCAGTTTTATTTATTAGATTTCATTAAAAATTCAATTTGTCTAATCTCTTCTTTGATTTCATGATTTCTGTTTTGGTGTTTAGTTGAATGTCTCTAATTTGTTGCTTTTTAGTTTTTTAAAGTATATGCTCACTTTATGACTTACTTTATTTTATTATTGATGAAAATGCTTAGTTTTATAACTTCCCCCATGTACCGCTTTGGCTACATCAAACATTTGCTATGTATCCTCATTGTTGTTATTAACTTTTTTTTAATTTTTCAATGCAATGGGGTCAAGTGATTTACCCAAGATCATACAACTAGGTAATTATTAAGTGTCTGAGGTCACATTTGAATTCAGGTTATCCTGTTTCTAGGGCCAATCTATCCACTCTGCCACCTAGCTGTCCCTTGTCAATGTCTTTTAATGAAATTATTGATGATATCAATAATTTTGCCTTTCACCTATCATATGATTATTTCATTCCCAATTTACTTTTAATCTTTGCTTCAAAGCCCCTTAATTGAATGTAATTTTAATTGCATTATCATCAGAGAAGTGTACATTGAACATTTTTGTTTTTCTTCATTTTTGATGTTTTTATACCCTCATACACAGTCAATTTACCTGAATGTGCCTGGCACATGAGAATAATTTTTCCTATTCCAATCTAATATTCTCTCCAGAGTTTTATTATATCTAAGTTTAAAAAATTCTGTTCACTCATTTAACTTCATTTTTTATTATTTTTTGTTTATAAAAGTCTAGGCCTAGGAAGAAATAAATTGATCCCTTCTCCCCACACCCCCACTCCCTCACCCCATCCCCATCTGATTCTATCTATTTTCTTCTAAAAATCATTCAAATTTTCCTTTAAGAATTTAGATGCTATGGGGCAGCTAGGTGGCGTAGTGGATAAAGCACCGGCCTTGGAGTCAGGAGTACCTGGATTCAAATCTGGTCTGAGACACTTAATAATTACCTAGCTGTGTGGCCTTGGGCAAGCCACTTAACCCCATTTGCCTTGCAAAAAACCTAAAAAAAAAAAAAAAAGAATACATTGCTCCCCTCTGGAAAGAGATCCTAAAATGAAAACACCAAGGAATGTTGTGGCCAAATTCCAGAACTATCAGATAAAATTGCTATCTCTTATACTTTATGTTTCTTCCTTAAGGATATGATTTCTTTCTCATCATATTCAATGTGGATCAACGTATACCAAGGAAACAATATAAAGACAGGTAAATTGTCTTTTGTGAGGGGTGAGGGGAGGGAAGTAAGATTGGGGTGAAATTGTAAAACTCAAAATAAATAAAATCTTTAAAAAAAACAAAGAGTGAAAATCAAGTCATAGGTTGGAGAAATGAGCAGGCAATATAAGAAAAAATACCTTATCGTAAAAAATATACTTTGGTTATAAGGAAGAACAAAATACACACTCATAAAGAACTTTCTACATCCAAAACCAGCAAGAAAACTATGAATTGGGCACAGGTCATAGAAGAACTCAAAAAGGGTTTTGAAAATCAACTATAAAGGAGACGAAATTTGAATGAGAGGGAAGACAGAAAATCAACAAAAAAGAGTCAGCAACTTGGTGAAAGAAATACAAAAAGTACTGAAGACAGTAACACCTTTGGGTCAAATGGAAAAAGAGGTTCAAAAAATCAATAAAAAGAAAAAATGCCTTAAAAAAAGTAGAAATGATCAAATGTAAAAGGAGATACAAAAGTTCAGTGGAGAAAATCATTCCTTAAAATACAGAATGAGCAAAAGGAATCAGGTGATTCTCTGAAGATTCAAGAAACAAAAAACAAAACCAAAAGAATGTAAAATTTGAAGAAAATATGAAATATTTCATTGGAAAAAAAACTAAGCTGGAAAACAGATCCAGAAGAGATGATTTAAAAATTATTTGACTACCTGAAAGCCATGAGCAAAAAAAACAGCCAAGACATCATTTTTCAAGAAATTATCAAGGAAAACTTCCCTGATATTCTAAAAGCAGAAGACAAAATAAAATTGAAAGAATCCACCAATCACATCCTGAAAGACATCCCAAGATGAAAACTGCCAGCAATAGCCAAATTTCAGAACTCTCAAGGCAAAGAGAAAATATTGCAAGTGGCCAGAAAGAAGCAATTCAATTATCATTGGAACCCCAATAAGAATAACTCAAGACAAAACAGTATCTATATTAAGGTATCATAGGACTTGGAATATGATTTTCCAGAAGGCGCATTGGATTACAGCCAAAAATGAACTACACAGCAAAACTGAACATACACTTTCAAGAGAAAAGATGGACAGTCAGTGATATAGGGAAATTTCAAACTTTTTTTGATGGAAACAACCAGAACTGAACAGAAAATTTAATCTTCAGATAAAAAAATCTCAAGTGAAGCATAAAAAGTAAACATGAAAGGGAAATCATAAGAGTCTTAATGATGTTGAACTGCTTATATTTCTGCATGGGAAAACGATATTGAAAACTCCAATGAACTTTCTCATTTATGAAGGCAGAAGGAACATATAAAGACAAGGCACAGGTTGGAGCTCAATTTGATAGGATAATATATTGAAAAGATGAGTAATGGATGACAGAAGAATGTTTTGAAAAGGGGAAAGGTTGAGGGTGAAAGGGATATTTCACATAAAAGAGGCAAGAAAAAATTTTCCAGTGAAATGCGACAGGGGGGAGTGAGGGTGAATGAGTAAGCCTTACTTTTATCAAAGCTGTCTCAGAGAGGGAATAACATATGCACTTCATTGGGCATAGAAATCTATCTTTTCCTAGAGGAAAGGAGGAGAGGAAAGAAATGGGAGAAAGCAAGTTGGGGTGGGTTATAGAAAGGAGGGAAGATTGTGGGAGGGGGTAATCAGCTGCAAAACACTTTTGAGTAGGGAATAGGTGAAAGGAGAGAGAGAATATATTAAATAGAAGGTGGGGTGGAGGGAAATGGCAATAAAAATGTGGGGGGGGAAATACTGAAACAATTTTCTCTAATAAAGACCTCTGTTCTCAAAAATAGAGAATCAAAAAAAATTTATAAAAAAGTAAGAGCTATTGCCTAATTAATAAGCAATTTTAAAAATATAAATACCTTTCAATGAGGTTATTAATGCTATCTATTTAAATCAGTTTTTAAGAATGACCTAACCCACTAGTGACAGGAGAAATGTGGGTTGGAATAATTCAGAGGTACTAAATACCGATATATTCAGAGGTACTTATACCTACTGGACTGGCTTATAGGATAGAAAGAGAAAATGACAAATGTTGGAGGGAATGGAGTAAAAATGAGACATTGATGCACTGTTGGAGTAGTTGCAAAAGGAATCAACAGTTCTGCAGAGTAATTTGTAATTATGTCCAAGGACAAGGTAACCAAAGCTACTCTGTAACCTAGCAACTCCACTACTAGGTCCATATTTCAGAAGAGGTGAAAAATGTAAAGGAAAAGGGACTATTTTTATAAGCAACTCTTTTCTGTGGCAAAAGTGGAAATTGAGAGGATGCCCATCAGTTGAGGAATAGCTGAACAAACTGTGGTATGCCATTAAGATGAAATGCTTTTATGTTAAAAGAAATGATGAACAGGTTGCTCTCAGAAGAAAACTTGCATGAGAAGATTCAATGAGAAATGGAATAAATACAGAATAACAGCAAAGTTGTATGAGTATCAGCTATAAATGACTCCTTATCTCAGCAATTCAATGACCCAAAAGAACTGTGAAGGACTTAGGCTAAAGAACATGACCCATCCCAGAGTAAGAACTGATGTTGAAATACATATTGAAGCATACTTTTTAAACTTTATTTTTTTGAGGTTTGTTTGGGGAGGGGTTGTTATGTTTACTTTTACAACATGACTATTGGGATAATGTTTTTCATGACTACACACCTTAACTATATCAAAAATTTATTTTCTCAGTGAGAAGGATTGGCATGAAAAGAAGGAAGATAATTCAGAATTCAAAGGTTTAAAATGATATGTTGAAAAAATGTACATACCCTTTGATCTAACAATACCACTACTTGGTCTATACCCAGAAGAGATTATGAAAAAGGGTAAAAATATCACTTGTGCAAAAACATTCATAGCAGCCTTATTTGTGGTGGCAAAGAATTTGAAATTAAGTGAATGTCCTTCAATTGGGGAATGGCTTAGCAAACTGTGGTATATGTATGTCATGGAATACTATTGTTCTATTAGAAACCAGAAAGGATGAGAATTCAGGGAAAGAAGAATCTGCATGAACTGATGCTGAGTAAGATGAGCAGAACCAAAAGAACACTGTATACCCTAATAGAAAAATGGGGGTGATGGTCAAACTTAATGGACTTGATCATTCCATCAGTGCAACTAGGGCATAATTGTTGGGTTTCTGCAATGGAGAATACCATCTATATCCAGAGAAAGAATTATGGAGTTTGAACAAAGACAAAAGACTATTGCCTTTAATTTTAAAAAAAAAGTTACCTTATGTAATTTTGCTATCTCTTATACTTTATGTTTCCTCCTTAAGGCCATTATTTATCTCTCATCACTTTCAAATTGGATCAATGCATATCATGGAAACACTGGAAAGACTAACATAAAGCCTTCTGTATGAGGTGGAGGGAGGGAAGCAAGATCAGGGAAAAATTGTAAAATTCAAAATAAAGAAAATCTTTAAAAAAAATGGTAAGTTGAATATTTTGTCCTTTCTGGTCTTGGAATCTGTGTTCCGTGAGTGAAAGAAAGGTTCGTTCTGATCTTCTCTGTTCATTGTTTTAGTAATAGTAGCTCAAGAAGGCCTATCAATGAAATAGATCATCTTTCCCATGAACTTTACCTACATTTTGAATTTGATGAACATGTTGACAATTTCATAATGTGCTGAGGGTATCAGAAAGTTGAAGACCTCAGTAGTCTTACTACCAGAAATCACAGCTTCTCATGTTCTGCTTATAATCATCATTCCTGATAGAATTCTTAATCAATAGGTGCTAGAGAGAATAATTTTCTTTTCGCACATTTTTTATGGCTATTTTGACTTCCACATTCTTCAGACCATAGATGATGGGTTTCAGTAGTGGTGTTACAATGCTGTACTGTAGGGAGAAAACTTGCTACAGGATGGAGCCTGTAGCAGGGCTTACATATCAGCCCACACCTGTCACAAAGAACAAGATCACAACAATCACATGAGAGGAGCAGGTAGAAAAGGCTTTGCTCCTACCTGAGGCTGAAGTAATCTTCAGGATGGCAGAGATAATTCTAGAATAAGAAAACAGAATGGGAGGGAAACAGCCAAAGCCAATGAGGACCATTGTCATGAAAAATATCATCTTATTAAGGAAAAGATCAGTGCAGGAAAGAGGTAAGAGCACAGGCAACTCACAACTACAATGTTCAATGAGGTGGGAGCCACAGAAGTGTAGCCTCAACAAAGGCAGAGTGTTGAGCAAGGAGTTGATAACCCCATGTATATAAGATCCACAGGCAAGAAAGACACAAAATAGTTTGCTCATGACAATCAGATAAACCAGAGGGTTACAGATGGCTGAGTAGTGGTCATAGGCCATGGAAGAGAGGATAAAGGCTTCAGACGGATCAATGAAATATGTTGCACCCATCTGTGTCAGGCATCCACTGAAAGAGATGGTTTTGTCCTTGGCTAGGAGTATTTGAACCAACTTCAGTGCCACGAGTGAGGAATAAAAAATATCAAAAATGGATAAATTCACCAAGAAGTACATGGGTGTGTGCAGGTGAGAATCCATCTTGGTGACTTCCTTTATCAAAAGGTTCCCAGTCAAAGTGAGGATATACATCAATAAAATGATGAAGACAAGACCATAATGGATGTAGAGGCTGCTGGTAAATGGTAGAAGAATGAATTTTGTATTTGTGGTCTCATTACTCGGCATCATTTATTCAGACAAATCCCTTCCTGAGGAATAGAAAACCCTATCAAACAATGAAATAACAAGTTTTTAGTAATGAACTAATAGGTCTTCAACACCACGCCTAACATTACAGAGTAAAATTAAAGGTAAATTTTCTGCCTTCTGTTGGGTATGATTTTTGTGAGGAGCCAGGACAGGGGAAATACATGTAAGACAAAAAATGCAAAGAAGAATTTAATTATTGAGTTGGCTTGTTGATATTTTGTGCACTGGAGAAATGGAAAGAAATAAAGAACTGTGAAGATTTTACTTGATCAGGAACCTCAGGCATTGCAGAGGAGGGAGGATGAGTTGAATTCAGTGCTTTGGCATTGCATTTTATTATTATAGCTCGCCATTTCTATGAATGTAGAATCCTGGGTTATATATCCATTTTCTCCTAAATATACCTTGTAAAGAGAATTCTAATTTGCACTAGTAGATGAAATGCCTCAGCGGGAGATCTGTAGTGGTTTTCCTAGTAAAAATAAAGAAACAAACAAAAATGCACAAAGAAATTGATCATTTTGCCTCTCACAACTGAATTCTTATCCTAATATTTTTTTCCTGCCTTAGCGCCCTTTAATTCTATTCTTCTTTTCTCTTGACACTGCTAATTATTCTTTTTTCACATATGGCTAGAAAAATCCTACTCATGAAAGTCCTCCATGCCACCTAAGAAGCATTAAAGGGTAAATTATTATTCATCATCTTTGATGGTATTTTGCTCATTATTTGGAATAACAAATAGGAAATTCTACTTTCTACTGAAATTATTCAATTATATATCAAGTCTAGGGGTATCTAGTTGGTGAATTGAATCAAGAGGACCTGAGTTCAAAAGCAGCCTCTGACATTTAGTAATTATCTTGCTGTGTGATCTTAGGCAAGTCACTTAACCCCATTTTATTGAAAAAAAAGGAAAAACTAATAAAATAATTTAATTAGATTTCAAGTCTGAAACTAGAGCACTACCTCCTCAAGGACAAAGATAGTACCTTCTTCATAATTTTCATTTTTCCTTACCTAACTTTGTATGACTAGATTTTATCTGTATAGATATTTTTTAAATTTTGAGTTGATTACTGGACAATAACTGAGTTACTAGTTCTAAGTACCTTCTGCTTTAGCTATTATCATAAAGGTTTGAACATATACTCTCCAAAGCTAAATATTATGCAACAATTTATTTGAAATTAAAGATTAGAATTTTCAGTCAAGCTGAGCAAGTAATAAATTGTAGGAATGCCAGCTTCCTCCCATTGCTACTGAAAAATCACAAATAGAAACAACACAAATATAAAAAATGATTACAAGCAAAAATAAGTCAAAGTAGAGAATGAACAATGTCAAAAAATTCTTATACAGAAATATGTTGTTACGACTAAAACTAAAAGAAAAAGAAAGCATCAGAAATAAAACATGGGGCTGCTAGTTGGCAGAGTGGATAGAACACTGGCCCTGGAGTCAGGAATACCTGAGTTCAAATCCAACCTCTGATACTTAATAATTACCTATCTGTGTGGCCTTGGACAAACAAAGTAACCCCATTGCCTTGCAAAAAAAAAATCCACCTAAAAAAAGAAGTAAAACATTTGAAAAAACAATGTAAGTATCTGCAGAGTTGTCTTCAAAGTTAAATATTCAGAGAAACTAAGAAAATGGTGTAATGAAAAATCATAAGATCAGAATAAAAAATGATCAGTTAAAAAGTAAAAAACCAGAGAATTATAAGAAACTGGAATTTAAAAATCCTTAAAATGGCCAGGAAAATCAGTGAAGAATATTGTCAATATAGGAGCAAGAATAGAAACATGAACACACACAAACACAAACACACATACACACACAAACACACACACACACACACACACACACATACATACATACATTACATAGAGGAATTCCAAAAGACAATATATTTCCCATAGTAGGAAACAAAATGATGGAGATTGTAGAATAAATGAAATCAAAGTTTCAAAACTGATGGAATTAGTTAAACATCTGAAAAAATTACAGGTTCCAGGGATTGACCTAGAAAATGAATCATCAAATCACAATCTTAATTATCTTAGTAATAATTTGCAATAGCAATAATGATATCAGTGTGGAGTATGTTCAGTATAGCAGTGCAATGCACCATTTGGATTGTCTTAGAAAGGTACTGATGATAGATATCCTGGCAATATAAGGTACCAGACATTGAGGTCTGGCTTCCAGGCTTTCAAACTTTACTGCAGGGGGGGTACAGTTATGATGGGTTAGTCACATTGTTTGCCTAAAAGATGTTTGTATCACTTTTATGAAGTACTTTGAGTAGTTCCCTCTGAGAAGAATTTTGGAATTGTGTGTATTGATAGACACTGGCAAAGGACCATCCAGCACAGCATGTCCATATCAGTGAAGGCATTGTGCTGTATGAGTGAAGCAGAATTATAAGGACTTTAAAAGAAACATGAAAGGAGGGGCGGCTAGGTGGCGCAGTGGATAAAGCACCTGCCTTGGAGTCAGGAGTACCTGGGTTCAAATCCAGCCTCACTTAATAATTACCTAGCTGTGTGGCCTTGGGCAAGCCACTTAACCCCATCTGCCTTGCAAAAACCTAAAAAACAAAATTAAAAAAAAAAGAAACATGAGAGGAACAAATTTGGAGACATCTCCACTTCAAATGTTGATTTGAATTATTTGTGCTGGATCTGTAGATCTTTCAATTCTCTAACTGGTAGATTTACTCAAAGCTAGGTATGATAGTTATTATATTAGATGAAAGAATTAGGGTCCAAAAAGTTACTGCCAGCTGGCAATGATGAAGGAAAGTTATTAAGTTGACATTTAATTGCAATAATTATTAAACTTAGTGAGAAAAGTTTGACCAGATAATACTAGCTTTGCAAAAAGCTGAGGGAAGAGGCTCTAAGACGCCACCCTCTGACATGGCAGGCAAAGATGCTAACATTATATTAGACTGTTTAGATGGGAGCCTAGAGTACAACTAAATGTTGATGACCAGCATAATGATAGATAGAGTCAGATGGCAGCTGGAGAACAATGTGTTAGGTTTGGATTCCAAGTTTTTGGAAGGACATTGATAAAGCTAATGAATGCCCTGGAGAGAGGTGTTAAGTGGGGAGGGGATCTGAGAGAATGCCAAGCAAGAGACATTTGAAGGAATTGGAGATATTGAGCCAAGAGGAGAAAAGAGTTGGCATTCAACTTATACTTAATTATTAAAAGGACTGCAGCCGTCTGAGCCCGGGCCCGGCAGCCGCGCAGAGAAGGGGCGGGAGGCGCGGCGACGGCAGGCCAGGTGGAGGGGGCACGCCACCCCGCCAGCAGCAGCACCACCTGTCGCCTGGCGAGGAGCCCGGTGAATGAAAAGATGTTCTCCAGATTAAGAATAGTTGCCTCTCCTTGTACACTGGCATGTCGAAGTGCTCACACCAAAGAGAAAGGAAAGCCATTAATGTTGAATCCAAGAACAAACAAAGGAATGGCATTTACATTGCAAGAACGACAAATGCTTGGACTTCAAGGGCTTCTACCTCCTAAAATAGAGACACAAGCTTTACGATTCCATAGAAACATAAAAAGAATAAGTGATCCTTTGGAAAAATATATCTACATAATGGGAGTCCGAGAAAGAAATGAAAAGTTATTTTATATGATTCTTCAAGATGATATTGAAAAGTTAATGCCAATAGTATATACCCCAACTGTAGGTCTAGCCTGTTCACAATATGGGCACATCTTTCGGAGACCAAGGGGATTATTTATTTCAATCTCAGACAGAGGCCATATTAGATCAATTGTGGATAACTGGCCAGAAAATGATGTTAAGGCTGTTGTGGTAACTGATGGAGAGAGAATATTGGGTCTTGGAGATCTGGGTGTCTTATGGAATGGGAATTCCAGTAGGAAAACTTTGTTTATATACAGCTTGTGCTGGAATACGACCAGATAAGTGCCTTCCTGTGTGTATTGACGTGGGAACTGACAATCCATTGCTTTTAAAAGATCCTTTTTATATGGGCTTATATCAGAAAAGAGATTGCTCACAACGTTATGATGACCTGATTGATAAATTTATGCAAGCCATTACTGACAGATATGGTCAGAACACACTTATTAAATTTGAAGACTTTGGAAATCATAATGCTTTCAGGTTCCTGAGAAAATATCGAGAAAAATATTGCACCTTCAATGATGATATTCAAGGGACAGCCTCTGTAGCACTGTCAGGTCTTCTTTCCGTACAGAAATTTTTTTGGTAAACCAATCTCAGAGCAAACCATCTTGTTCCTTGGTGCAGGAGAGGCTGCTCTTAGAATTGCAAATCTCATTGTTATGGCCATGATAGAAAATGGTATTTCTGAAGAAGTAGCACAAAAAAAATCTGGATGTTTGACAAATATGGCTTATTAGTTAAGGGAAGGAAAGATATGATAGATAGCCATCAAGAACCATTTGCTCACTTAGCTCCTAAAACCATACCTAAAACTTTTGAAGATGCATTAAATATACTTAAACCTACAGCTATTATTGGTGTTGCAGGTGCTTGTCGACTTTTTACTCCTAATGTGATCAAAGACATGGCCTCAATCAATGAAAGACCAGTAATATTTGCATTAAGTAATCCTACAGCAAAGGCCGAATGCACAGCTGAAGAAGCATACACCCTTACAGAGGGTCGATGCTTATTGGCCAGTGGTAGTCCATTTGAACCTGTGAAATTAAAAGATGGGAGATCTTTTACCCCAGCCCAAGGAAACAATGCTTATATTTTCCCAGGAGTGGCTCTAGCTGTAATTCTTAGTGGTGTTCGGCATATCAGCGACCATGTCTTTCTAGAAGCTTCAAAGGCACTGACAGAACAATTGACAGAACAGGACCTAGCTGAGGGAAGGCTTTACCCACAACTCTCTAATATTCAGGAAGTTTCAATTAACATTGCCATTAAAATTACAGAATATCTGTATGCCAAGAAGATGGCTTTCCATTACCCAGAACCAGAGAACAAGACCGAATATGTTAGATCAAGAATATGGCAAAGTGACTATGATTCCTTGCTGCCAGATGTATATGAATGGCCTGATTTTGCATCACAACCTCCCAAATTATCTGAAAGAACATTTGCTAAGCTGCAGGGACCTCTTCAAGATCCCCCTTTTTTCCAGACCAAGTAGAGAAAACCTTTGAGATTTGCAATTTTTTTCCCTATTTTGTTGTCTTACTCCATTTTGCTTGATCTGTTGCCCCAATATGTACAAATCTTATTTTTGAGAGAATACATCACTTACACTGTTCAAGAATTTTTTTAAGAAAGTTAAATGACTGTAATGTTCTAATACAAACTTAGAACACATACCACACTATATATGTTTAAAATCTATATACATATATTTTTAACATGTATTTGTTTATATTCTCATTCACTGCTGACTGCCAAAGTTAAGTTACTTCTGCCATTATAAGTAATAATCTTTAGCCAATTCCTTCAGGATTATTTAAAATTCACTCCTGTGGATGTGAATAATTAATGTTGAATACTAACTCAGCAAGAAATCCCTTTAACTAGAAAAATCTATACTTCTCCAAAGTCTAAAGGAAAACTTTTTCCTGGTATTAAAATGTTATTCCTTTATTCAGCTGCTTTTTTTTAATCAGAGACTTTGTAAATCTCTGACAGACTAGTTTATGAGATAGGAAAAGTTTATCGTTATATTTATTTTCTCTATAGGGTCTAAAACATTATATTGGTAGAGTGATATGGGATCTTGCACTAGCCTTAGAAAAACCAAGGAAATGGTCAGCCAGCCTATTAAAAATACATAAAAATTGTAATCAGATCCTTTTTTTAATTTTACATAGGTAATATTGATATGTAATTCACAGCATACTAGTTAAATTGCTCAATCTTGAAGTTTCATTCTGAAGCAAGCATAATTTATAATACTTCCATTTTCTTGGATTTCTAATGATTCCTTTGGAAGGGGATATAATGTAATAGAGGATTTAATATAATGTACCATATATTCATAAATTATTCAATTAAATGTATTGTCCCCTTCACAATCACCACTTCGACAATCAGTGTGTTTCTTCCAACTGCCCTGCCATTTGCACAACATTTTTGGAACTCCTTGGAGTTACTAAAAGTACTTGGGTTTTTTGCTTCTGTTTTTGTTGTTGTTTTTATTTTTACTAAAATCTTAATCTTTTGAATTTTAGAAATAGCCAAAAATTGTTCAGAGTTAAGTCTGATTTATAAGATAGATTATGAAGATGGATAATACCTTTTGAAGGTATTTAAGTATGACAATAAATTTTGCAGGAATTTTAAGTATGACTATAAAACAATAAGATTAATTTTCTTTTATACTGACATTTGTAGATAATTCCAAACAAAGAGTCCCAGATTTGAAAAGCAATACTTAATCAAAAGTATACATTTTAGTCAATATAGTACTTTATAATTTCATTTTAAATGTGTAAGTTACTTGATTTTTCTCCAAAATATTCATGTACTTTTTAACATTATAGAAAAATGTATGGTGGTTTTTAGAAGGAGACTCCTCTTTATTTCTATCCTTTGATTCATTTCCCCAGTAGAGAGAGTTGTTGAAAGGCAGATAGACAGTAATTCTGAGTATGATTAAATGTTTTTTGAAATTCAGAAAACTTACCTTTGATCATCCTTGTATAATGGGACTGCATGGAAGATTGGGTTTAAATAATTATAGACAGATGCCCTAATTATTCACCATATAGAAATTTGTGTTTTATAAATCAATGTCCTGTGAAATAAGTAAATTAGGTCCACAGCTGTACATGTTTCATGTTTGCAGGTACAAAGTTTAACAGTTTTTCTCACTGTTGTTCTTTTAAAATAAGCAACCTATAGAAATGATCCTGTCCATGAAATTATAATAATTTTAGGCTCTGATGTAGTACCAAACAATAGGTATTATTATATATCTCTTCCAGTTATTATTTTTAGAAACCACGAACTATGAATTAAAAATTACTTTTATGTTTTTGGTATATTTAGAGTTAAGCATTTTAGAGAAAAATATTTATATTTAATGAATGCCCTCATATATGTGGGCAGTAAGTTTTGTGTTTTCTTATCATGAGGGAAACTGGCTTAACATTTTGGTTATACAGTTTTTTAAAAAATAAAATAACATAGTATCTTTAAAGTTGCTAGATATCAGTTGTCTCTTGTGGCGACAAAATATTAAGGAAAATCTTATTTCTTCTTAACAGTAGAAGCTTGCTAATGTCATGTAATTATGAATCCAAATTCATGCTCTGATTCTTATTAGTAGAACATGTAGAACATGTTACTCAAGAATTGGTATTTTATAAACTGACACTAATAGATGCACATTGTTTGAAAATTTTAACAAGAAAAACAGATTTGTAACAAAGTTGAAATAACCTAAAATATTTTGGTTTTCTATTATGTTATTTCTGAAAAAAAGTATAATGAATTTGATATGGAATGAGAAAATAGTTGCACCCTATAGGAGAAAAAAGAAATTTGAGGGGCAGCTAGGTGGCGAAGTGGATAAAGCACCAGCCCTGGAGTCAGGAGTACCTGGGTTCAAATCCGGTCTCAGACATTTAATAATTACCTAGCTGTGTGGCCTTGGGCAAGCCACTTAACCCCATTTGCCTTGCAAAAAAAAAACCTAAAAGAAAAAAAAGAAATTTGAACTGTTGTTGGTTTGTCACAAACGGTTTCATAGTACAGATTGAAAGAATGTTGTAATCTGGTACCAGGAATTGTGTAGGGTAGACCAAATAGAGCACTTACATGAGAATAAGGGAAAGATTGCTTCACTGGTCTCCTTTTCCCTGGTGAAGAGGAGAATAATTTACATTATAATGGGAAAAGTACATGAGTTTGAGATTTTTGTTAAAATGCATAAAGTATAAAGTGTGGTATGAGTTTTAAGTTCTGTACTGTGAATGGTTTTCTGCAATTTAAATATTTTTTAAAATATCAACTTAAATGATGCTTTTTCATAGAATGATTTTTCATCTACTTTTGCTATGCTTAGTGTTTATAATCTCTAAATTCATTTAAGTACATTTAAGGTGTTAGTCTGAGAATAAATGTAATTCATTTGTATTGAAGATACTGCTTCAGAAGGTTTCCTGAAAATACATCTTGTTACAGTGCATTTCATTAGTCTTGGTTTATAAAAATAGATTCATCAACTATGACAGACCATTTTTTAGTTTGCAAAGAAGAGTAAGCTGAGAAAGCACTGATTTTTTAAATATATTGTTGTTTATTGTCTTCTGACAATTTGCATTACCCTGTGACACTAAATTTGAAGACCTTAAGAAATGTCTTATTTTTCTGAACTCAGTATTACTTTTTTTCAGGATTAATATGTAATGGTTGTTATGTGTTATCTACAACTTGGAGTCAGTAGCAGCTAAACTTAAATGAAGTAACACTTGCCACAAAGCTTCCCAAGGATAGATATGGAGAAAACTTTTTCTTACACTCCATTCAGATATTCTTCATAATCTTGTCCTTTTTAACCCTCTGACCTTGTATTTGCCCCAGGATAATTTCTTTGCTCTGTATCACTAACAATAATGGGGTCAGTTTTATAAGAACATGGGTGAGAGCTTAAATTAAATTTCCCAAACCTCAAATTTCACTTTTAAAGGGTGGATGCAAAGTACTGCAATTGGCAGCACTTATATTTTGTATCTGAAGTCACATTTATTCAGATACTGCTGTGTTAATAAGTTAGTCACAATGAGATATATATCTCTGGTCATGAAATAGTATTTGGTTGTTTGATCTTTTGATATACATCAAATTATTTCCTTGTCAGTATTGACATGAGCACACTGAAGATAAACTAAATAGATATGTCTAACATTTAAATTTCATTGATTAAAATAATCCAAATATTGAAAAATTCCCAGACCTTTAATCTGGATGAGATTTTTCAGTATTCTAATTTAACAAGCAAATTTTACCACCATTCCAAAAAAGAAATTAGGTTATATGCAACATTGTTTCTTGTAAGAGTGAGCATGGAATGGGCCCATACTGTTAACAAATCAATTAAGTACAAGTGGACACAAGAAAGGTCTTTGTAAAACACTGATTTGCTTTCACTGAAGATTCAATGCAAAATGGATTTGGGAATTCTTAATCTTTTTGCTTTCTTATAAGGAGTGAGTGGAAGAAAATGAAAATATGCTAAAAATTGTATGTTAAATAAAATGTCTTTTTATAAAAAAGGACTAGGATGTGCAGGAGGGATTAAACACGATTGATCCCAGAGGATAGAACTAGGAGCAGTGAATAGAAAGAGCCACTTGTGAATGATAGACCAGCTGCCTGGGCAGTTGATAGGGTCTCTTTGCTGAGCCCCAGGACTCAGAATGGTTGACCTTGTAAAAGGGACAAACATCAGTCTCTGGGGCAAAGGAGAAGTGTTCCTTCTGAGAAAAGATATCCAGACAGGAGATAATGGATATGAAGTACTTTTAAAAAGTGAAAGCTGCTATGTAAATGTCGATTATTCTTCTTGTTATTATCATTTCTGTTGTTGCCTACAGTCACCTGGTGATGGTGATGATTTCTTACTTTGACCCTTCACCTGGACTCCTGTTAAACTCAGCTAATGTTTATAGAGTGACAAAGGGGTCTGCTGGCAGGGCACTCTGGGGGCAAAAAAAGATTTTTCACATATGCATACTTTTAAGTTTAATATGCATTTCTAACACTTTCTAAAGTCAAGAAAATAAAAAAAATTAAATCAATTCCTAAGTTGTAGCCACAATTTCATAAATGAAATGGTTGGTGGAAATAATTAACAATTGTCCCTCTCAAGTTGTTTGAGCTGAATCTAGCACAAGTCCAGATAGAAACTTCAGGCATGTGGAGCACCTGTGGGCAGTCATGAGGATCCAGAGGAACCTGGGATCAAAATGAATATCTTTAATTTCTTTTAACTTACATGTCTCAGTCTTTCAAAGAATGCTACCCAGTTTCCTTTCTCCATTGAAACTTTTCTCTGAATAGCCAAATTCAGTGATCACATTTTCCTTTAGATTTTATTTTCCTTGCTGGAGGTCCCACTCTGCTAGAATTTAATGATTTGACCTTGAGCAAGTGTTTTTAAAATTTCCTCCAATGAAACTCCAGGAAATGAAAGAATTAGGGCAAATAATCTTGAAATTCTATGATCTTCTGAGAGGCTGAACTTCTTCCCATCCCTCAGGTTTTTGCTGATATACATAGGTAACTCTTTCCATGTTTTCTTCAGGGAAACTTATAGGAAAAATATCAGCTTACCTTGACTGTGGGCCATGAAATAGTCACTGGTCATCATCATCAGAACCCACTAACATGGATTCAGCACTTCCTATAGGTAAACACTGATCAGCATGAGTCCTCCTTCATTTCCTCTTCATACAGCAAGACCTACCTATTTATCTGATCATCCCAAACATTTACAGTAACCAGAACACATTTCTCCATATGTCACAGACTTCTTCAATTTGACGAGCCACTGGTCTGATTGTCAGACTCTGACTGCCCAACTGACCCTTGGAGGAGGTTTCATGATTTTCATTCTAGAGAGTAATTTAACATATGGATTTGGATTCAATCCCAAAATATATATTTCATTCTAGGCTTTTACATCAGGGATCTTGTCCCCATAAGGTCTTTTGCTTAACAAGTTAAATTTTCTTTTATGGTAAATATTATTCCTGTTTTATTGCAAGCAGTAGTCCTCTGATGAGGGGGTCATCTTATTTAACTCTCTTCCTTGGGGTACTTTGAACTTTAAGCCATCAGAAATCACTGGCGATTTATATGCTTTGCTGATTACCTATTCACAAAATTGTCTTCAGTGTAAGAATGCTTGGGCTCCCACAACTAGTTGTTCTTAGTTGACATTGACCAAATGCTTTCCAAAACACTTACCCCTCAAGTTCATACTTCCAATCAGACATATACGCCACAGATGAATTGTGACTCTAAGTCATCCCTTCTGCCACATCTGCTCCTCTAAATAAGGCATCTTCTTCTTATCCCATTCTCCAGGAGATATTTCTACATTTGAGAACCTGAGCTTTGACTTAGGGTACTTAAATTTAGTGGACATTGACAAAAAAAATCAGCAGCTAACTTCTATAAAGAACTTCTCCTAATACTTGGTAAGGAAATTTTTTTATTTCATTTTTTATTTTGGTGTCAAATAGAAATTATAGCCATTTCAAGTGAGCTCCTCCCTGTCCCTCCATGCACTAACCTCCTAAGAATGGTCTTCTGATGTTTGAGGCACTAGGTCCTGTCCCACACTTTCCTGAATTTTGTGTAGGGTCAAAATGACTCATTAAAGTTCTATATTTCAATAAATATCTAAAACTGTGTAGTCAAAGCACCCTAAGAGCTTAAGTTCACTTCAGTTAAGGAGTTTTCTCACTTTCTTTCTTCTTTAACATTTCAAGTACAAATTAATCTTAATACACAGACATTTGTAGTCACAAACATTATTTCTGCCCTTCTTTTCATATGATATACTAGACAAATTTTTTCTGTTTTTCCTCAATGTGCTAACCATGAGTAATATTTCTATTAACAACATCATTTATTTAATTAATTGTTTAAGATTGTATTTATTTTGAGTTTTACAAGTTTTTCTCCTAAACTTACTTCCCTCCCCCCACCCCCATAGAAGGCAGTTTACCAGTCTTTACCTTGTCTCCATAGTATACATTGATCCAAATTGAATGTGATGAGAGAGAAATCATATCCTTAAGGAAGAAACATAAAGTATAAGAGATAGCAAGATCAGGCAATAAGATATCAGGTTTTTTCCCTAAATTAAAGGTAATAGGGGGCAGCTAGTGATGCAGTGGATAGAGCACCAGCCCTGGAGTCAGGAATACCTGAGTTCAAATCCAGCCTCAGACACTTAATAATTACCTAGCTGTGTGGCCTTGGGCAAGCCACTTAACCCCATTGCCTTGCAAAAACTAGAAAAAAAATTAAAGATAATACTCCTGGGTCTTTGTTCAAACTCCAAAGTTCTTTCTCTGGATACAAATGATATTCTCCATTACAGACAGCCCCAAATTGTCCCTGATTGTTGCACTGATGGAATGAGAAAGTCCATCAAGGTTGCTCATCACCCCTGTGTTTCCATTAGGGTGTACAGTGTTTTTCCTGGTTCTGCTCATCTAGATCAGCAATAGTTCATGAAAATCCCTCCAGGCTTGCCTGAATTCCCATTCCTCCTGGTTTCTAGTAGAAGAATAGTGTTTCATGACATACATACATATACCACAGTTTGCTAAGCCATTCCCCAATTGAATCACATTTACTTTAATGGTATTTGGGCACATTTCTCCCTTTCTGTTCATTTCTAAGTTAAAACTTTTCTAGTTATATTAATAAGTCTTTTGCAAAATCCTTTCTTCCTAATTACAATTAAATGCTCTCTCTCTCTAAACAAGAGATCATCATTTGAATTTCCCAAAGTATGTTCCAGAAAACCAATCCTCTTAGATTTCTGAAAACTTCTCATGTTATTCATTTTCTGCTAAAGTTCATGATTTCCTTCTCAAGTGCTGATCAAAATATTTGCAAGGTCAAAGCTTTTTTATCCCTAGAGAACTTTGATTTTTCTTTCTGTAGCTCACTATGGTCTCTACAACAAAATGAAAACTCCTCGTTTTTAGCTTTGAAATGCTTTTTAATTTAGTTCTAGTTTACCTAAGTCACTAAAGACTCAGCCTTCCCACAGACAACTGATTTTTCTCTATATATTTAGATCTGTCTTTATTTGTATTAAGTATTTTTATTGTATTCATATCAGCCTTTTGTATGTATTGATTGTAACAGAGATTCCAAAGTAATTTATGCTCTCTGTAATTATTTGCTTTTAAGTTTTTGGGTTTTTTTGCAAGGCTTCCCCAAGACCACACAGCTAGGTAATTATTAAGTGTCTGAGGCTGGATTTGAACTCAGGTACTCCTGACTCCAGGGCTGGTGCTCGATCCACTTTAACCACCTAGCCTCCCCTCTGTAATTATTTTCAATGAAATTTCGCTTTCAATTTCACCTTTTTTTTAATATGCAGAAATCACATGATTTGTGTGGATTTCTTTCATATCCTGCAACTTTTCTGAAGTTGTTAATTGTCCAATAAACTTTAGTTAACTCTCTAGGATTCTTTAGACCATCTTATCATCCAACAAATGCTCATTTCTTTTTCCCTCTTTGCATGTTTATTTCTTCAATATCTTTTTAAAAAGTAATGGTGATAATAGACATCTTTGATTCATCCTTGATAAACTCGTAGTTTATGCTCATTACACATAATGCTTGCTTTTAATTTTTGCTAGATCCTAGATACTAATTATTTTAAGCAGTCTCCATTTATTCCTTTCTTTTCCAATATTGGTTTTTTAAAAAGCAGGAATGGGAATCAAAAGCTTTTTCTGCATCTCTTGAAATAATTGTGATTCAAAGACTGTTGCAATCATTGTTCTCTTGGTTCCACTCACAACCCTCTGTACAAGTTTATAAAAATATTCTTAATTTCTCTATATCTGTCCCTTTCACAATTTTTATGGAAAAAATATACTCATATATTGTGAATTATTCATCCATTCCACAATTGATGAACTGTCTCATATTATCAAATTCTTTGATAGAACATAAAAGAACTTCCATGAATGTTTTTTTGTACTTGTCAGTTCTCTCTCTCTCTTTCTTTAAGGTCTTTGGAGTATTAAGACTGGATCCAAAAAGTGAATTCGTTTTTGTGACTGTTTTCCCAAATGGCTGGAACCATTCACATCCATTGTACCCATTCCCACCAACATAACATCAATGTTTATTTTCCTGTAGTTCTTCCAAAAATGGTCATTTTTCTTTTCTTTTTTTCTTAACATTTTATTTCTTTTCCAATTATATTCAATAGCAGGATTTTTTTGTAAGGTTTCAATTTTACAATCCTCCCCACAGAAGGCTGTCTGATAGTCTTTACATTGTTTCCATGCTATACATTGATGTAAACTGGATGTGTTGTAAGAGTAAACATAACCCCCCCACCCCTCCCCAAGAAGATGAGAAACCTCAATAAGAGAGAGAGAGAGAGGGAAAATATGTACTTCACTCTGTGTTCAGATTCCAATGGCTCTGTCTCTGGGGTGAGTTGCTTCCTTTATCAAATAAGTCCACCAGAGAAGTTGCTTCAATATTTTTCCCACATTTGCTATTACTAGCTGTACCTTCACTCTGTTCTTCCCCACTCTCATTTATACTATTCTCTCTCTCCTTTCATCCTGGCCATGTCCAAAAGTGTTTTGAGTCTTAGTACCCTCTCCTTCAATCTTCCCTCTCTTCTATCACCTATTCCCCTCTTCCCTCCCCCCATTCCCCCTTATCCTATCCCTTTCTTCTCATTTTTCTCTAGAATAAGGTAGATTTCCTCACCCTATCAAGTGTGTATGTTATTTCCTCTCTGAGCCATTTCTCATGAGAATGAAGTCTCATTCATTTCCCTCTTGCCTTCCTCCATTGCACTCCAATGAAAAAGTTTTTTCTTGACTCCTATGTGAAATTTCTTAGCTTCTCCTTCATCTCCTTTCCCTTCAGTCCAGTACTTTCCTTTATCACCCACTGACTCCATCTTTGTATTATATTATACCATTATATTCCTATCTTTCCTGTGTCCTGTCTATATATGCTCCTTCTAACAGCTCTGATAAATGAGAAAGTTCATATGAGTTATCAATATCTTCTTCCCATGCAGAAATACAAACAGTTCAATATCATTAAGTTCCTCATAGTTAGTCCTTCTCTTCTATCCCCTCTATGTTCACCAGAGTCCTGTACTTGCAGATCAAACTTTCTGTTCAGCTCTGTTTGTTTCAATAGCAAAATTTGAAAGTCCCCTGTTTCATTGAAAGTCCATCTATTTCCCTGAAAGAGGATGACCAGTTTTTCTGGGTAGTTGATTCTCAGTTGTAAACCAACATCTTTCACCTTCTGGAATATCATATTCCAATCACTGTGAGCCCTTAATGTAAATGGTGCTAGATCATGTGTAATCCTGACTATGGAGCCTCGGTAGTTGAATTTTTTTGTTTCTGGAAGCTTTGAGAATTTTTTCTTTGATTTTGGAATTTGGAAATTTGGTTATAATATTCCTGGAAGTTTTTTGTTGGGGATCTCTTTCAGGGTGTGATTGGTGAATTCTCTCATTTTCTATTTTACCCTCAGCTTCTAGGATATCAGGGTGATTTTGGTGTATTTTTTCTTGAAAAATGGAGTCTAGGCTCTTCTTCAGATAGCCCAACAAATTTTTTTGTTTTCATTTTTTAGATTTTGCAATGCAATGGGGTTAAGTGGCTTGCCCAAGGCCACACAGCTAGGTAATTATTAAGTGTCTGAGGTCTGATTTGAAGCCAGGTACTCCTGACTCCAAGGCCGGTGCTCTATCGACTGTGCCACCTAGCCGCCCCTAGCCCAGTAATTTTTGAATTATTTCTTCTGGATGTGTTTTCGAGGTCAGTTGTTTTTCCAATGAGATATTTCACATTTTCTTCTAATTTTTGACTTTTTTTGGAAGATTTTTATTTCTTCCTGTGTTTTGTGCAAAGTCATCAGCTTCCTTTACTTCCATTTTGCATTTGAAGGAGTTATTTTCTTCAGAGCACTTATTTATCTCCTTTTCCAGCTGGCCAGTTCTGCTTTTTAAGGCATTCTTCTCCTCATTTGCCTTTTGTTTTACTTTTTCCATTAGGCCTAAACTGGTGTTTAACATATTTTCTTCAGTATTATTTTGTATATCTTTCACCAAGCTTTTGATTTGGTTCTCATGATTTTTCTGCATCGATCTCATTTCTCCTCCCAATTTTTCCTCCACCTCCCTTAATTGCTTTTCAAAGTCTATTTTGAGCTTATCCACAGTCTGAGCCAATTTTCTATTTCTCTTGGAGGTTTTGGATATGGAAACTGATTTTCACAAAATCTGAGTATGTGTTTTGATCTTCCATGGCACTAAAGAAATTCTCTATGGTCAGATTCTTCTTTTTACTGTTCTTTACTAATTTCCTCATCCCAAGACAAATTTACATCACTTCCAAGGCTTTGGGGTTGTTTTGGGGGAGGGACACCCCACTGGTACCTTTATTCCTCCTAGGTTTTATACTCTTTTCTCTGTGCTTTGATATGTAGATGACCACAGCACTATCCTCTACCCTGGGGCTACAAGGAGAGATCCAGCTTTGTTACTTTGTAAGGAAGCCCAAACTGCAATATCTGATTGTTGGCAAACAGCAGAGAAATCTCTGCAGACTTCCCTTAGCATTTCTGGAGGGACAGGCTGTTTTGTCCAGATTCTCCCTGCAGTTTCTGTGACTGGTGTTCCCTCACTCCATACTCATTCTGGTGTAGCAGTTTCCTCACTGCCCCTTCCAGCTGGTGCCTTTGATCTCTCGGCTGCACCACAGTTTTTTTCCCAACTCCTGGTCCTGGTGAAACACACCTTTCCTGCAGAAATTCTAAATTATCTTGGACTGGGAAAATGCAATCACTCAGTGTTTCTGTGGGTACTGCCCCTCTAAATTTTGGCTAGAGACATCCTTTGTTGTGGAGGGTTTGGGGGTTGGAGTTCTCGGGAAATGCTGCCTTCACACCACCATCTTGACTCTGCCTTTGTTTACTTTTACAACCCGACTACTGTGATAATATTTTTCATCAATACATATTTTATCTATATTAAATAACTTGCTTTCTCAATGAGAAAGATAGAGATGAGAGGAAGATAATTCAGAATTCAAAGTTCTAAATGTGTATGTTGAAACTTATTTTTGCATTAACCTAGAAGAAAATAAAAAGAAATAAAATAAAACAATCATAAAAGGCAGAATTACATTTTCATGATCTTCTTGGTTTCTTTTATGGGTCAAAAACTGAAGCAGGTGTCTACATAGCCTGGAACAGGAAGATGGCACTGTGAATTCACTTTACATCTGAGTTCCACATTGCCACTGTATTCAATTTCTTCAGACAGAATATTTTGTTCTTTCTGGCCTTAGAATCTGTTCCTGGAGGGAAAGAAAGGTTCATTCTGATCTTCTCAGTTCATTGTTTTAGTAATAGTATCTCAGAAAAGCCTATAAATGAAATAGATCATTTTTCCCATGAACTTTACCTACTTTTTGAATTGGATGAACACATTGATTTGAGATACTTTAGTTCTTTTATTATTTCTACTCTTCATATTTTTTCATTTCATTTCAGTTGCAGGCCTCAGAAGTATTACTACCTAAAATCACAACTTCTCATGTTCTGCTTATAATCATCATTCCTGATAGAATTCTTAATCAATAGGTGCTGGAGAGAATAATCCTCTTTTCCCACATTTTCCTTATGGCTATTTTGACTTCCACATTCTTCAGACTGTAGATAATGGGGTTCAGTAGTGGTGTCACCATGCTGTACTGTAGAGAGATAACTTGCTCCAGGATAGAGCCTGTAGCAGGGCTTATATATAGGCCCACACCTGTCACAAAGAACAGAATCACAACCATCACATGGGAGGAGCAGGTAGAAAAGGCTTTGCTTCTACCTGAGGCTGAATTGATCTTCAGGATGGCAGAGATAATTCTAGCATAAGAAAACAGAATGGGGAGGAAACAGCCAAAGCCAATGAGGAACATCGTCATGAATAATATCATCTTGTTAAGGAAGAGATCAGTGCAGGAAAGAGGTAAGAGCACAGGCAACTCACAACTATAGTGGTGAATGAGGTGGGAGCCACAGAAGTGTAGCCTCAACAAAGGCAGAGTGTTGAGCAAGGAATTGATGACTCCAAGTATATATGATCCACAGGCCAGAAAGACACAGAATCGTTTGCTCATCACCATCAGATAACCCAGAGGGTTGCAGATGGCTGAGTAGCGGTCATAGGCCATGGCTGAGAGGATAAAGGCTTCAGATGAACCAATGAAATATATTAAACCAATCTGTATGAGGCATCCACTGAAAGAGATGGTGTTGTCCTTGGCTAGGAGTATTTGAATCAATTTTGGTGCCATGACTGAAGAATAAAAAATATCAAAAATGGATAAATTCACCAAGAAGAAGTACATAGGTGTGTGCAGGTGAGAATCCATCTTGATGACTGCCATTATCAAAAGGTTCCCAGTCAAAGTGAGGAGGTACATCAATAAGAAGATGAAGACAAGAACATAATGGATGTGGAGGCTGCTGGGAAATGGTAGAAGAATGAATTTTGTATCTGTGGTCTGATTGCTTGGCATCATTTATTCAGACAAATCCCTTCATGCAGAATAGGAAACTATATCAACCAGTGAACTAACAAGTCTTTAGTTACTAACTAGTAGGTCTTCAACACTATGCCTAACATTGCAGAGTAAAATTAAAGACTTGAAAATGTATTTTCTGCCTTCTGGTGGGTATGATCTTTGTGAGGAGACAGGGACAGAGGAAATATATATATAAGACAAGAAAAATAGTTATAAGGCAAAAAACACAAACTGGAATTTAATTATTAAGTTGGGATATCAATATTCTGTGCACTGGAGAAACAGAAAGAAGTAAAGAACAGTAAAGGTTGTACTTGGTCAGGAATCACTGGCATTATAGAGAAGGGAGAATGAATTGAATTTAGTGCTGTGGCATTGTATTTTCTTTGTTATAGTACTCCATTGCTACGAATGTAGAATCCTTGGTTCTTTCCATGTTCTCCTGAATATATCTTGCAAAGAGAGTTCTAATTTATATTAGTAGATAAAATGCCTCAATGGGAGATCTATAGTGGTTTTCCTGGTAAAAATAAAGAAACAAACAAAAATGTACAAAGAAATTAATTATTTTTCTCTCAAAACTGAATTCTTACCCTAACGTTTCTTTCCTGCCCTCTCTCCCTTTAATTTTATTCTTCTTTTCTCTTTCTTTTTTCATATCTGGTTAGAAAAATCCTACTCATTGAAGTCCTCCATGCCACCTAGGAAGCATTAAAGTGGAAATTGTCATTCACAATCTTTGATGGTATTTTACTCATAATTAGGAATAACACATAGTAAATTCTACTTTACATTGTAATTATTCAATTATATATCAAGTCTAGGGACATCTAGGTGGACAGTGGATAGAGCACTGACCCTTGAATCAAGAGGACATGAGTTCAAAAACAGCCTCTGACATTTAATAATTATCCTGCTGTGTGATCTTAGGCAAGTCACTTAATCCCATTGTCTTGAAAAAAAAAGAAACAAATAATAAAATAAATTATTTAATTAGATTTCAAATCTGAAACTAGAGAACAATCTCCTCAAGGACAAAGATCATATCTTATTCATATTTTTCATTTTCACCTCGACTGTGTGTAGATTTTATCTGTATAGATATTTTTAAAATGTTGAATTGACTACTGGGCAATAACTGAATTACTCATTCTAATTAAATTCTGCTTTAGCTATTATCATATATACTTTCCAAAGCTAAATATTATGCAACAATTTTTTTTTGAAATTAAAGATGACAATTTTCAGTCAAGCTGACCAAATAATAAATTGCAGGAACACCATCTTCCTCCCATTGCTAATGAAAATTCTCAAATAGAAACAACACAAATAAGAAAAATGATTACAAGCTAAAACAAGTCAAAGTAGAAAATGAACTATATCAAGAAAATTTTTATATAAGGACTATGATGGTACAACTGAAAATAAAAGAAAAAACTAAAGCATCAGAAGTAAAATACATGAAAAAAGAAACAACATAAGGTATCTGCAGAATTGTCTTCAAAGTTAGAAATGATTCAGATAAACTAAGAAAAAGGTGTAAAGAAAAGAAAAATCATAAGATCAAAACCAAAAATGATCAATTAGAACGTAAAAAACCAGAAAAGTAAAAGAAGCTAGAATTAAAAGATCCTTAAAATGACCAGGAAAAATAGTGAAGAATATTGCCAATTTGGTCAGGAACCACTGATAAAAATAGAAACATGAATACACACACATGCATGCGTGCATGAACAAACATAGACACACACACACACACACACACACACACATAAGAATTCCAAAAGAAAATATATTTTCCATAGTAAGAATCAAAATGATGGAGACTGTATAATAACTGAAATCAAAGTTGCAAAAATGATGGAATTAGTTAAACATCTGAAAAAATTATAGGTTCCAGGGATTGACCTGAAAAATGAATTATCACATCACAATCTTAATTATCTTAGCAATAATTTGCAATAGAAAAAATTGTATGGGTGTGGAGTATGTTCAATATACCAGTGGAATGCATTGGAAGCTTCCATAGAGATGATCTCCTGGCAAGATACTGAGGTCTGCCTTCCAAGCTTTGAAACTTTACTGCAGGGGGTACAGTTATGATGGGTTGGTCACATTGTTTGAATGCCAAACACACATTTGCCTAAAAGACTGTTATATCACTTTATGAAGAACACAAAGCAAAGTCTCTCTGAGAAGAATTTTAAAATTGATTGTGTATAATGATAGATACTGGCAAATGATGCCTCCAAGACAGCATGTCCATATCAAAGAAGGCACTTAGCTGTATGAGTGAAGCAAAATTGAAAGGACTTTTAAAAAAACATGAGATAAACAAATTTGCGGACATCTCGACTCCAAATGATACTTGAAATATTTGTACTGGACCTGTGGAGCCATATGAATGTGTATTGGTATAATCAGAAGTTGTCAAATAAGCTGTACCTTAAGAGCAACAAACTGGTGTCACTTTGATCCTATTGGAGAACAAAGGACAACAACCAACCAATAACAATGATAATATACTTCGAAATTGAATTCCAGAAAATTTAGAGTAACAAAAGCATGTAAACTGTATATAGAACACTCTTTAAACCACTTTTTCAAATTTCACTCATACTTACATGTTTTAAGTTGTCTAGTACCAAGGCTCAAAGCTTGAGAACCCTGTCTGGGAGTTTCCTTTCCAGGTTTTTTAGAGGATGCCAAGAGTGTAGTTTCCATAAACAATGAGCCAATAAACACACAACATTTAAAAAAACATTTTTAATGAATAGAAATAACAGCTACATAACAATCTTCCCAAAAAATGCAGGCAAATTCTCCCTACTCTGCAAATATACCCAGTGATGTGGGGAAAATTGGGCGCAAACTTGGAATAAAATCATAAAAGAGGTTTACAAATAGATACAATATGTGGCCATTGAGTTCCCAACTGTGGTATTGACAAGTTTCTGTCAATGTTCTTTTCTTTCTTTATAGAAATCCCATCCACTTTGGATAAAATACCTCTTCAAGTTGTTCAGCTGGGAAATTCTTCTCTCCACAGTTTAATTCTTGATTTCCAGGGCTAGGTATACCATGGGCCTAAAAATAATTTTCTTTTGTGCTGCCTGAGATCCTTCTTAGAAAAACTTTTTTTCAACTAATTGTCTGTGGTTCCATGTTTGTAATTTGTGTCTCTTCCTCTTGCTTGATGCAATGCTTTTCCTGGTCCAGTAGGTGCACTTCAAAATGACATGATGGGTGTTGAGTTATGATGGAGAAGTCCTTTTTGCTTTGTCCTCAACCACAAGAATAATACATGAGCATGGGACTGGGTTACTCCTGCTTTTCAATTACTTTTTTTTGCAAGGCAAATGGGGTTAAGTGGCTTGCCCAAGGCCACACAGCTAGGTAATTATTAAGTGGCTGAGGCTGGATTTGAACTCAGGGACTCTTGACTCTAGGGCCGGTGTTCTATCCACTGAGCCACCTAGCTGCCCCTCCTTTTCAAATTCTAAAAGTATACTTACTGACTCACATACATTTTCACACATAGAGATTAGTTCTTTAAAGCACTGCAAAAGTGTATCCAGTTTTCACTTATCCAAAGAGATTGCTCAAATTTGGAACTATGATCCCAGAATAAATAAATTGTGTACATTCTTTGATTTAGTGATTCCACTTGTAGGCCTATATCCCAAAGAAATAAAAGCAAAGGAAAAAAGGAACCAGAGATTCACAAGTATTTAGAGGACCTATTTTTGTAGTGGCAATGAACTGAAAGTTAAAGGGTTAAAAATAAATGAGGGAATAGCTCAACCAAGGAATGAAATTAAATGTAATTATATTGTGCCATAAGAAAGGATGAATGGGATGATCTCAGAGGAATCTCACAAGTAGAAGTCAAGTGTGGTGAGCAAAACCAGAATAGTATGTGTATCTGGATCTAAAATAACATTAAAATCATTATATAATATCAAAGTAGTAAAAATGAATATTTTGAAAGACTCAAGATCATAAATCAACACAATGATCTACCATGACTCTAGAGGGGAGACAATAAAGAATATTACCCACCTTCTGAAAGAATAGTGATGGACTCAGGATTCAGAATGAGATATATTTTTTTGAACATTGTTAATGAAGGAATTTGTTTTGCTTGATTAAACATTATTTTTAATAAGGTGTTTTTCCCAATAGAAAAAAGTAAATAGTACAAAAGTAAATAGTAATAATAATAGCATATTGCTATGTTCTGCTCACCACACTAATTGTTTTTGCATTTGGACCTCCCAACTCTGGAAGATAATATTATCCTCCATTGCTTTAATCATTCACTTTATGTAACAAAGGACAGTGAGGCAAAGATTAAGTAACTTGTCCAAGGTCATAAAATAGCTAATAAATGTTTGAAGTTAGATTTGAAATCATCTTCCTGACTCCAGGTCACATAGTATATCAGCCAACTATCTTAGAGTGGCAAGTGAAAAACCCCTTGAACACCAAGTAGAAAGTGTTCCACAGACTCCTGTGCCACTAATGGGAGAGGAACCACTATAGGGATAACTGATGAGCCTTGGATTATGTCTTGATCTCTCCCTGAATCACATTATTGCAAAATTGCTGAATTTGACAACTGAAGGAACCTCAGCAGTCTGGTCCAATCTCACCTAGGTAGAAATGAAACAGATTCATTTCAGAAGAATTCTATAATAATTCAAGCTACCCAGATATGAAACTGACATCTAAGATAGGGGAAGGATTCCTTGAAAGTCTTCAGAGGCTAAATGAGGACTAGTTAAGTATCTTGATTCATGAGCCCCTAAAAAAGAAAGATTACCTATAAAAAATCAGACATCATTACTATTAAGTCGTGACATTATTTAGTCATTAAGACATAATTAAGCCCTGACAAACAAAACTTCTTTTCTTTTTTCTCAGGACTGCTAGACTAGAAGATTAGAAGAATCTCATAAATGTGGCTTATTTGAATTTCTGCAAGATATATGACAGCCTCAAAGATGTCCTTGTAGATAAGATAGAAAGATGTAGATTGAACAGCAGTGAGAACATGGACATTCAGAGCTGGCTGACTGGCATCAGAGAAGAATAAAGAGTACATGAATACCAACCTGGACAGGACATAGCTATTGTGGCAACCAAGATCTCTATTTATATCTTAATGTTCATTGAGGACTTCGATGTAGACTTGTTTGGTCAATTCTCTAATTGGTGGATTTAAACAAAGCTTGACATGATAGTCAATATATTAGATGAAAGAATTAAAGTCCATAAAGTTCCTGCCAGGTTGGAATGCTGAAGGAAATATATTAATTTAATATTTAATTGCAATGATTCTTAAACTTGGAGAGGAAAGTACAACCAGGTAATACTTGCTTTGAAAAAAGCTGAAGGAAGGGAGTCTAAGAGGATTCAGCTTCATGTCACCCTGTGACATGGCAGGCAAAGATGCTAACATGGTTTTAGACTGCCTTGATGGGAGCCTAGAGTACAGCCAAATATTGATGATAAGCCTACTGATAGAGCTAGCTGAAGAGCTAGGTGTGTTTTCAGTGTGGGCTCTTCAGTTTTAGGAAGGAGCTTGATAACACTAATGCATGTCTCGAAGAAGCTTTACGTGGAGAGGAGATCTGAGAGAATGCTAGGCAAGAGTCATTTAAAGGAGCTAGGGATATTTAGCCCAGAGAAGAAAAGATTTGGGATGGAGGTGACAGTTTCCTTTATTTAAAGGACTAGAATGTGCAAGAGTATTTAAACATGATTGATCCCACAGGACAGAACTAGGAGGAGTAGATAGAAGTACCCACTTGGAATTGGCAGGCGAGCTGCCTGGGAAGTTGAAAGGGGCCCCACTGCTGAACCCCAAGAGTTAGGAGCTTTGACCTTATATAAGAGCAAAGCACGAATTTCTAGGCAAAAGTACAAACTGTGATAAAAGGATCACTCTTAGTAGGCTCAAATGAGATACTGAATGTAAAACTCTTTTCAGAAGTATGTAAACTTCTGTATAAATGCCAATTATTTATCATATTGTTAATATTGTTCTTATTGTTGCCTACACCAAGTGATGGTAATGACTTCATTCTCTGAGCCTTCTCTGAGTATTTTTGCTGAACTCAAGTAATGTTTAAAGAGTGAAACAGGGGTGTGATAATAAATGTTCAACAACCATATCCTCTGGACTTTTAAAAAAAGTGCACACATGCATTTTTTTTTTGTTTTGACAAGGCAGGTCCTCCTGACTCCAAGGCTGGGACTCTATCACTGCACCACCTAGCTGCCCCTATATAAATACATGTTTAAGTTAATTATATTTCTAATATTTCCTTAAGTCTGAAAAATCAAGGAAATAATAAATCAGTCTCTGATTTCAGAAAGTGTAAATACTCATAGTGAAAATTTAGGGATTGTCTCGCACAAATTATAAGAGTTGGCTTTCACAAAAGTCTAGATAAAAACTTAAAACCTGCAGAGCACCAGTGAGGAAGACGCAGAGTACTCCGAGGTCAACATGAATACATCTATTTTCCTTCACTTGCACTTCTCAATCCTTTGAAACCTGACACCTGACTTCTCTCTACTGAAATTTCTCTCTTACAAGTCATCACTGAAAAGTTAAATTCAGTGGCCTTATTTTTCCTCAGGTTTTAGCTTCCTTAACAAAGGTGTTAAAAGATAAGGAAAAGTTGTTCTGCAAAAATCTAGCAAGTGTGTTAAAATTTTCCTTCTGTGAATTCAGTCTGTTCATCCATGAAATGAGGGAACTGGATAAATGATCTTGGAAAGCCTGAGCATCCTCCTACCTCTCAGCTTTTCCCAGATTTACACAAACAATGCTTACAACATTTATCTCAGGGAGTTTTCTGAGGGAAGCTAGAATTTAGGAAGGCAAACATCAGATTACTTTTATTCCAGGCAATAATATAGGCAGTGGCCACTATCCTCACTATCCAAAATAACATGTAATGAGTACATTCTGTAGGTAGACACTGACCAGCATGAGGACTCCTTCTTCTCTTCCTCCTCCCACAGAATGACCTGTCCACTCCTCTGATAGATTTAAACACTTGGTGCAACCAGAATATACTTCTTCATATCTGTGTCACTTAAATAGTACAGGTTCCTTCAATATGATGAACTGCTGGTCTGAATGATAAACTCTTTGACTACCCAGTTAGGAGGAGGCTTCATTCCCCTTCTAGAGACTAATTGAGCATATTGGGATTAGATTCAATCCCAGAATATTATGGTGTTGTTTTTTTTCCCCTAGGCTTTTATTTCCTCCCCATAGAGTCTTTTGTTTAACAAGGTCAAAATTCTTTATTGAAAATATTATTTCAGTTTTATTACAAGTAACAGTCCTCTAGAGAAGTGCCATTTTATTTATCTCTCCTCCTTGAGGTACTGTGAACTTTAACCCCTCTGAGGTCATCAGTGACTCCTAAATTTAGCTGATTAGCTAGTCACAAAATTGCCTTCCATATAAAAATATTCCACTCTCCAACAATCTTCTAACTTCTTTTACTTTCTTTTTTGATACTGTCCATATGCTTTCCATCACAATTCCTCCTAGTTTCATGCTTTTTAATCAGACAAATGTGTCAAAATAGCCCATTTTACTGTCCTTTTCAATATAATTCCAAATTGTGTTCCTGAATGACTGGTTCAGTTACAGAGCCTCCACCCAGCCCTACCAATCTTGAAATGTATCTCTTGGGGGTGGCTAGGTGGGTTGGTGGATAAAGGCCCAGCCCTGGAGTCAGGAGTACCTGAGTTCAAATCCAGCCTCAGACACTTAATAATTACCTAGCTGCGTGGCCTTGGGCAAGCCACTTAATCCCATTGCCTTGCAAAAAAAAAAAAAAAAAAATGTATCTCTTAACCATCCCTTCTACCACATCTTCATTTGCAAAGATAGTTCTAATTTGCTTTGATAGGGGCAGCTAGGTGGCACAGTGGATAGAGCACAGGCCCTGGAGTCAGGAGCACCCCAGTTCAAATTCAGCCTCAGACACTTAATAATTACCCAGCTGTGTCACTTTACGCAAGTCGCTTAACTCCATTTCTTTTGCATTAAAAAAAAAAAAAAAGAATTAGCTTTGGTAGAGGAAATACCTCAATGGAAGTGCTGTAGTACTTTTGTAAAAATAAGCAAACGAAAAAGAAATGAATTATTATTCTTTCACAACTGACTTTTTATCTTGACATTTCTTTCCTGCTTTGGCTTCCTTTGCTTCTCTTCTCTTCTCTTCTCTTAGCACTACTGATCCTTCTTTAATCATCTCTGCCTATCAAATCCTACTCAAAGTACACTAAAGTGGAAATTATCATTCATCAGTTTTGATACAATTTTGCTCAAAATTTGGTATAATACATCAGAATTTCCATGTTGCCTTGTAATTATTCATTTATAATAAGAACTAGAGCACAGTCTCCAAAGAACTAAGAACATGTCTTGCTCATAATTTTCATTTTTGCCTCACATCAGTACATAGTACTGGGCTTTATACAGCATAGATATTTATAAAATGTTGAATTGGCCAATGGTCAATAATTAAATTACTAGATCCAATTACATTCTGTCAGCTATTGTCATAAAGTGGTTGACTACATACTTTCCATGTACAAAATAATATGCAGCAATTTTTTTTATTAAATCTGAGTATTTTTTCCTTTTTTTACTTAATGATTTTACTTTGAATTTTACAGTAAAAATTAGGATAAAAACATTAGGATAAAAATCCTAATCTTACTTCTCTCCCCCAACTGGCCCACAGAAGGCAATTTGCCACTCTTTATATTGTTTCCATGGTATACATTGATTCAAATAGAATGTGATGAGAGAGAAATCATATCCTTAAGGAAGAAACATTAAGTCTAAAAGATAGCAAGATCAGACAATAAGATATCAGTTTTTTTCCCCTAAATAAAAGGTAATAGTCCTTGGGCTTTGTTCAAACTCCAAAGTTCTTTCTTTGAATACAGATGGTGTTCTTCATTGCAGATAGCCCCAAAGTGTCCTTGTTTGTTGCACTGATGGAATGAGCAAGTCCATCAAGGTTGCTCATCACCCCTATGTTGGTGTTACGGTGTACAGTGTTTTTCTGGTTCTGCTCATCTCGCTCAGCATCAGTTCATGGAATTCCCTCCAGGCTTCCCTGAATTCCCATTCCTCCTGGTTTCTAATATATCAATAGTGTTCCATGACATACATATACCACAGTTTGCTAAGCCATTCCCCAAATGAAGGACGTTTACTTTAACATTATTATTTAGACACATTTCTCCCCTTCTGTTCATTTCTAATTTAAAACTCTTCTAGTTATATTAATAAGTCTCTTGCAAAATCCTTTCTTCCTAATTAAAATTAAATGTTCTCTGTCTCTAACCAAGAGATCATCATTTAAATTTCCCAAGGTATGTTCCAGAAAACCATCTTCTTAGATTTCTGACAACTTCTCATATTATTCATTTTCTGCTAAAGTTCACGATTTCCTTCTCAAGTGCTGAACGAAATAGTTGCAAGGATTTCCTGGTCAAAGTATTGTAATCCCTAGAGAACTTTGATTTTTCTTTCTGTAGCTCACTATTGTCACTATAACAAAATGAAGACACCTCATTTTTAGCTTTGAAATGCTTTTAAATTCGTTTCTAATTTACCTTTCTAAGTCAATTAAGATTCAGCCTTCCCATAGATAATTAATTTTTCTCCACTTATTTAGATCTGTCTTTATTTATATGAAGTATTTTTATTATTGTATTCATATCAGTCTTTTGTGTGTATTGTAATGGAGATTCTAAAGTGATTTATGCTCTCTGTAATTATTTTCTTTTAGGTTTTTTTTTTTAAAGCAATGGGGTTAAGTGGCTTGCCCAAGGCCACACAGCTAGGTAATCAGTAAGTGTCTGAGGCCAGATTTGAACTCAGGTACTCCTGACTCCAGGGCCGGTGCTCTATCCACTTCACCACCTAGGTGCCCCTTTGTAATTATTTTCAATTAAATTTCCCTTTCTATTTCATCTTTTTTTTGTAATATGAAGAAATCACGTGATTTGTGTGGATTTCTTTCCTATCCTGCAACTTTGCTGAAGTTGTTAATTGTCCAATAAACTTTAGTTAATTCTCTAAAATTCCTTAGGCCCTCTTATCATCCAACAAATGCTAGGTTTTTTCCTCTTTGTATGTGCTTATTTCTTCATTATCTTTTTAAAAAGTAATGGTGACAAGACATCTTTGATTCATCCTTGATAAACTTGTAAATTATGCTCATTGCACATAATAATTGCTTTTAATTTTTCCTAGATCCTGGCTAATTATTTTTTTTAGATTTTTTTCAAGGCAGTGGGGTTAAGTGGCTTGCCCAAGGCCACACTGCTAAGTAATTTTTAAGTGTCTGAGGCTGGATTCAAACTCACATACTCCTGATTCCAGGGCCGGTGCTCTATCCATTCTGCCACCTAGCCACCCCTCCTAGCCAATTATTTTATGCACTCTCAATTTATTCCTATCGTTCCCGATATTCCAATTGCTTTTTAAAAGCAGGAATGGGAATCAATAGCTTTTTCTGCACCTCTAGAAATAATCATGATTCAAAGACTAAACCCTGCAGTTATTGTTTTCTTGCTTTAGCTCACAACCTGCTCTACAAGTTTATACAAATATTCTTAATTTCTCTATATCTGTCCCTTACAAAATTTTTATGAAAAAAAACACTCACATATTGTGATTTATTCATCCATTCCACAATTGTTGGTCCATCTCATATCATATCACATAAAACATAAAAGGACTTCCATGAATATTTTTGTACTTGTCCATTCTCTCTCACTTTCTTTAAGATCTTTGACTGGATCCTAAAAGTGAGTCCATTTTAGTGGTCTTTTAAGTATAATTCAAAATTCTTTTCCTAAATGGCTGAACCAATTCACAGCCATTGCACCCATTCCCACCAACATAACATTAATGTTGTTTTCCTGTAGCTTTTCAAAAAATTGTCATTTTTTTCTTTTCTGTAATTATTGTCGGTCTGGTGGGCAGGATCTCATGGTTTCTTTTATTTACATGAGTGATCTAGGACCATTTTTCCTTATGGTATTGATATATTGATTTTTCTTCTCTTCAGAATCATCGGTTCATATCTTTGGACCATTTAGTTAATGTGGAATGGTTCCATCACTTATTTATTTGTATCCATTCTTTTTATGTCTTAGAAATCAGACTTTTATCACAAAAATTTACTTTCAAAATTTTTTCATTTATTTTAATTTCCGTTATATCTGCCCTGATTTTAGTTCTGCAAAAATTTTAATTTTATGTCATTGAAATTTTACATTTTACTTTCCATGATCCTCTCATTTGGTCAGTAACTCTGCTTCTATTCAGTTATAAGAAGTATCTTCTTACCAGTTCCTCTAATTTATTTATAACCTTTGATGCTTAAATGATGTTTTATGTACAAAGGGTAAAAGGGTAAAACAATCACTTGTACAAAAATATTCATAGCAGCTCTCTTTGTGGTAGCAAAGAATTGGAAAACAAGTGAATGTCCATCACTGGGTGAATGACTGAACAAATTGTGTTAAATCTATGATATGGAACCCCAGCAACCAAGAAAAGAATGAAAGGTTTTCATAAAAATTAAAAAAATCCAGATGGTGAGAATAATATTTAGGATTATAACTATTTTATTTAAGTAATATAACTTATCTTGGAATGCAAGGTCTAGGAAACAGTCTGTTTATCATGAAACTAGAGGAGTTTATGAGCTTCTTTGAAATGCAAGGTCTTTCTCATTAGAAAAAGACTATCCTTCTAGTAGTCAGTAAAAGTAATATTATCAAAAGTTAGGAGAGCAAGTCACCTGTTTGGAATATAAGGGGCTTTTGAAAAATAACAGTTTGTTCTTTCTTTAACATTGCTTAACCCTGAAAGGACTTCACTAGGAATTAATCCTGAAATGGTTTTATTGGGAATATTCCATTCAGTTGTCATGATTCTGAAGTACTACTGGATTGGCTTATAGGATAGAAAGAGAAAATAACAAATGTTGGAGAGAATGGAGTAAAAATGAGACATTGATGTACTGTTGGAGTAGTTGCGAAAGGATTCAACAGTTCTGCAGAGCAATTTGGAATTATGTCCAAAGGACAAGAAAAACATAGCTACTCCTTAACCTAGCAAAGTCATTACTAGGTCCATTTATCAGAAGAGATGAAAAACAGGAAGGAAAAGGACTAATTTATAAGCAACTCTTTTCTATGGCAAAAGTAGAAATTGAGAGGATGCCCATCAGTTAAGGAATGGCTGAACAAAATGTGGTATGTGATTAAGATGAAAGCTTTTCTGTTATAAGAAGTGATGAAGAGCACATTCAACTGACATCATTGTATACCGTGGAAACAGTGTAAAGACTAACAGAATGCCTTCTGTAGGTGGAGGGGAGGGAAGCAAGAATGGGGGAAAATTGTAAAACTCAAAATAAATAAAATCTTTCTTAATAAATGGAAAACATGAGAAATAATGAACAGTGAAACTCTCGGGAGAAAACTTGCATGAGTAGATCCAATGGGAAATGTACTAAAATACAAAGCAACAGCAATGTTTTAGGAGGATCAGCTATAAATGACTCCTTATCTCAGCAATGCTGTAACCCAAGAGAATTGTTAAGGAATTAGGCTAAAGAATACAACACATCCCACAGTCAGAGCTGATGTCCAAATACAGAGTGAAGCCTATTTTTTTAACTTTATTTTTTGTGTGGTTTGTTTTTTGGGGGTTGTAATGTTTACTTTACAATATTATTATTGTGGTAATATTTTTCATCAATATATATTTTGTCTATATTAAATGCCTTGCTTTCCCAATTAAGATTGGGATGAGAGGAAGGAAGATAATTCAGAATTTAAAGTTTAAAAAGTGTATGTCGAAACTTGATTTTGCATTAACCTGGGAGAAAATAAAATGAAATAAAACAAAACAATGACAAAAGGCCTAATTATACTCTCATAGCAACAGAATATGATCTTCTTGGTTTCATTTATAGGTTGAAATATGAAGCAGGTGTCTACATTGCCTGAAACAGGTAGATGGCACGATGAATTCACTTCAAATCTGAGCTCCATGTTGGCACTATTCAATTTCTTCTTTGTCCTTTTTGGCCTTATAATCTGTGTTCCTTGAGTGAAAGAAAGGTTCATTCAGATCTTTTTGGTTCATTGTTTTAGTAATAGTATCACAGAAAAGCCTATCAATGAAATAGATCATTTAGCCCATTGTCTTTATCTAATTTATGAATTTGATGAACATGTTGCTTTGAGATTCTTTAGTTTTTTAATCATTTCTTCTCTTGATATTTTTATCATTTCATTTCTTCAATCAGTTCCTTCTGTGGGATAACAATTTAATAATGTCCTGAGGGTATCAGAAAGTAGAAGGCCTCAATAGTCTTATTACCAAAAATCACAACTTCTCATGTTCTGCTTATAATCACCATCGGTGACAGAATTCTTAATCAATAGGTGCTAGAGATAATAATCCTCTTTTCCCACTTTTTTCTTATGGCTATTTTGACCTCCACATTCTTCAGACTGTAGATGATGGGGATCAGTAGTGGTGTCACCATGCTGTACTGTAGGGAGATAACTTGCTCCAGGATGGAGACTGTAGCAGGGCCTATATATCAGCACACACCTGTCATGAAGAACAAGATCACAACAATCATGTTGGAGGAGCAGGTAGAAAAGGCTTTGCTCCTACCTGATACTGAACTGATCTTCAGGATGGCAGAGATAATTCTAGCATAAGAAAACAGAATGAGGAGGAAACAACCAAAGCCAATAAGGATCATGGTCATGAATAATATCATCTTGTTAAGGAAGTGATCAGTGCAGGAAATAGGTAAGAGCACAGGCAACGCACAACTATAGTGGTGAATGAGGCGGGAGCCACTGAAGTTCAGCCTCAGGAAAGGCAGAGTGTTGAGCAAGGAATTCAAGAGCCCAAATATATAAGATCCACAGGCCAAAAAGACGCAGAATTGTTTGCTCAAGACCATCAGATAAACCAGAGAGTTACAGATGGCTTATTAGCGTGCATAGGTCATGGATGAGAGGATAAAGGCTTCAGATGAACCAATGAAATATATTAAACCAAACTTTGTCAGGCATCCACTGAAAGAGATGGTTTTGTCCTTGGCTAAGAGTATTTGAATCAACTTTGGTGCCATGACTGAAGAATAAAAAATATAAAAAATGGATAAATTCACCAAGAAGAAGTACATGGGTATGTGCAGGTGAGAATCCATCTTGATGACTGCCATTATGAACAGGTTCCCAGTCAAAGTGAGGAGGTACATTAATAAGAAGATGAAGACAAGAACATAATGGATGTAGAGGCTTCTGGGAAATGGTAGAAGAATGAATTTTGTATCTGTGGTCTGATTACTTGGCATCATTTATTCAGACAAATCCCTTCCTGCAGAATAGAAAACTATATCAAACAGTGAACTAACAAATCCTTAGTAACTAGTAAGTCTTCAACACTATGCCTAACATTACAGAGTAAAATTAAAGACTTGAAGATATACTTTCTGCCTTCTGATGGTTATGATCTTGCTGAGGAGAAAAGGACAGAGGAAATACAAATAAGACAAGAAAAATGCATATAAGAAAAAAACGCAAGCTAGAATTTAATTATTAAGTTGGGTTATCAATATTCTAAGCACTGGAGGAATGGAACAACATAAGGAATAGTGAAGGTTGTATTTGGTCAGGAACCATAGGCATTATAGAGGAGGGCGGATGATTTGAATTCCGTGTTGTGGCATTGTATTTTCATTATAATAGTTCTCCATTGCTATGAATGTGGAAACTGGGGTTGTTTCCATTTTCTCCTGAATATATGTCACAAAGAGAATTCCAATTAGGATTATTAGATGAAATGACTCAATGGGAGATCTGTAAGTGGTTTTTCTGTTGAAAGAAAAAAAACAAACAAAATGAACAGAGAAATTAATTACTTTTCTCTCACAACTGAATACTTATCCTAACATTTCTTTCCTGCCTTGATTTGCTTTAATTCTTTTCTTGTTTTCCCTTGACACTGGTGATCATTCTTTTTTAATATCTGACTAGAAAAATCATACCCATGGAAGTCCTCGATACCATCTAGGAAGCATTAAAATGGAAATTATTATTCATCATCTGTGATGGTATTTTGCTAATAATTTGGAATAAAACATAGTAAATTCTACTTTGTATTACACTTATTCAATCATATATCAAGTCTAGGGGAATCTTGGTGGCACAGTGGATACAGCACTGGCCCTTGAATCAAGAGGACCTGATTTCAAAAGCAGCCTCTGATATTTAATAATTATCCTGCTGTGTGATCTTAGGCAAGTCACTTAATCCCATTGTCTTGAAAAAAAACAGAAACAAATAATAAAATAAATTATTTAATTAGATTTCAAGTCTGACACTAGAGAACAATCTCCTCAAGGACACAGATCATATCTTGCTCATGTTTTTTTTTCATTTTCAACATACCTATTTGTAGATTTTATCTGTAAAGATATTTTTAAAATGTTGAATTGACTACTGGGTAATAACTGAATTACTACTACTAATTATATTCTACTATAGCTATTATCAAAAAGGGTTTGAATATATACTCCCCAAAGCTAAATAATATGTGACAATGTTTTTGAAATTAAAGATGAGAATTTTCAGTCACGCCGATCAAGTACTAAATATCAGGAACACCAACTTCCTCCTATTGCTCCTGAAAAATCTCAAATAGAAACAACACAAATAAGAAAAATAATTACAAGCAAAAATAAGTCAAAGTAAAAAAACGAACAATGTCAAAAAAATTCTTCTACAAGAAATATGATAATATAACTGAAAATGAAAGAAAAAACTAGAGCAACAGAAGTAAAATAAATGAAAAAAGAAACAAGGAAAAGTAGCTGCAGAGTTGTCTTCAAAGTAAGAAATGATTTAGAGAAACTTAGAAAATGGTATAAAGAAAAGAAAAATAATAAAATCAAAATTAAAAATGATCCATTAGAAAATAAAAAACCAGAGAACTAAAAGAAGCTGGAATTAAAAGATCCTTAAAATGACCAGGAAAAAATAGTGAAGGATATTGCCGATCTAGGAATAATAATAGAAACATGAACACACACACACACACACACACACACACACACACACACACACACACATACAAACACATATATATACAGATGAATTCAAAAGACAATATATATTCCATAGTTGGAAACAAATCATAGAGAATATGGAATAACTGAAATCAAAGTTCAAGAAATGATGGAATTAGTTAAACACTGAAAAAATTACAGATTCCAGGGACTGACCTTTAAAATTAATTATCACAACACAATCTTCATTTACTTAGTAATAATTTACAAAAGCAATAATAATATGGGTGTGGAGTATATTCAAAATACCACTACAATGCACAATGGTAGAAAGCTTCCATTTTGATTGTCTAGAAATATATTGATGGGGGTGGCTAGGTTGCACAATGGATAGAGTACTGGCCTTGGAGTCAGGTGTACCTGAGTTCAAATCCAGCCTCACACACTTAATAATTATCTAGCTGAATGGCCTTGGGCAAACCACTTAACCCCACGGCCTTGCAAAAAAGTAAACCTAGGAACAATAAATAAAAAGAAAAATATTGATGATCACTTGGCAACATAAGTTACCAGACACTGAGGTCTGACTTCCAGGCTTTCACACTTTACTGCAGGGGGTACAGTTATGATGGGTTAGTCACATTGTATGAATGCCTAAAAGATGTTTGTATCACTTTGTGAAGAACACAAAGCAAAATCTCTCTGAGAAGAATTTTCAAATTGATTGTGTATATTGATAGATTCTGGCAAAGGACCATTCCAACACATCATGTCCATATCAAAAAAGGTACTTTGCAGTATGAGTGAAGCAGAATTGAAAGGACTTTAAAAGAAACATGAGATAAACAAATTTGGAGACATCTCCACTCCAAATGTTTATTGAATGATTTGTACTGGACCTGTGGAGCCATATGAATGTGTATTGGTCTGATCAATCATTGTCATACATGATGTACCTTAAGAGCAACAGAGTGGTGTCATGTTGATCCTATTGGAGAACAAAGGACAACATCCAACCACTAACAAGGATAACATGCTTGCAAACTGAATTCCAGAAAATTTAGATTAACAAAAGCATGTAAACTGTATATGAAACACTCTTTAAGCCACTTTTTCAAATTTCACTCATACTTATAGGTTTTAAGTTGTCTAGTACTAGGGCGCAAAGCATGAGAACCCTGTCTGGGAGTTTCCTTTCCAGGTTTTGTACAGGATGCCAATAGTGTATTTTCCATAAATAATGAGCCAATGAACTCACAGCATTTTAAAAAAGTTTTTATTGAATAGAAATAACAGCTGCATAACATTCTTCTCTCTCTACTCTGCAAATACACTCAGTGATGTGAGAAAACTGGGCAAAACTTGGCATAAAATCAAAAAAGAAGTTTACAAATAGAAACAATATGTGGCCACTGAGTTCCTAACTATGGTATTGACAAGTTTCTCTCAGTGTTCTTTTCTTTCTTTATAGAAATCCCATCCCCCTTGGAAGCTACACCTCTTCAAGTTATACAGGTGGGGATTTCTTCCCTCCACAGTTTAATTTTTATTGCCAGGACTAGGTCTCCCACAAGTCTAATACTAATTTTCTTCTGTGCTGCCTGAGATCCATCTTAGAAACTCTTTTATCAATTAATTGTCTCTGTTTCCATGTTTGTAATTTGTGTCTCTTCCTCTTGTTTGAGGCAATGTGTTTTTAGTGGTCCCATAATTGGCCCTCAGAATGACATGATGGATGGTGAGTTATGATGGAGAGGAAGTCCTTCTTGCTTTGTCCACAACTGCAAGAATAATTCTTGATCAGGGTCGGGGTTACTCCTCCATTTCAACTTCTAAGAGTATACTTGCATACTCAGATACATTTTCACACCCAGATCTTAGTTATTTGAAGCCCTGCAAAAGTCCAATTTTCACTTATCCAATGAGATTGCTCCAATTTGAATTATGATCCCAGAATAAATCAATTTTGCACATTCTTTGACTTAGTGATTCCACTTGTAGGCCTATATCCCAAAGAAATAAAAGCAAAGGGAAAAAAGGAACCAGAGATACACAAATATTTAGAGTAGCTCTTTTTGTAGTGGCAATGAACTGAAAATTAAAGGGTTAACAATACATGAGGAAATGACTCAACCAAGGAATGCAATTGAATGTAATTATATGAATGTACTTTGATACTACTGTGGCCATAGGAAAGGAGGAATGGGATGATCTCAGATGAATGTTGCAAGGTTTGTATGAGGTGAAGTGAAGTATGGTGAGAAAAACCAGAATAGTACGTTTATCTAGATCTACAATAACATTAATATCAATGTGTAACACCAAAGTAGTAAAAATGAACATTTTGAAAGACTCAAGATCATAAATCAACACAATGATCAACCATGACTCCAGAGAAGAGATAATAAAGACTATTATCCACCTTCTGAGAGAATAGTGATGGACTCAGGATGCACAATGAGATATATTTTTTGTATTGTTAATGAAGGAATTTTTTTGCTTGATTAAACATTCTTTTTATTAAGAATTTTTTTACAAATAGAAAAAAGTGAATAGTACAAAAATCAATAACAATATTAATAATATATTGCTATGTCCTGGACAACACACTAAGTGTTTCAAGATTATAATTTCATTTGAACCTCTCAACTCTGTTGATTTTTTGGATTTTGCAAGGTAAATGGGGTTAAGTGGCTTGCCCAAGACCACACATCTGGGAAATTATTAAGTGTCTGAGGACGGATTTGAACTCAGATAATCCTGATTCCATGGTCAGTGCTCTATCCACTGCTGCATCTAGCTGCCCCTAACCTCCCAACTCTGGAAGATACTATTATCCTTCACTTTTATAATCTTTTACTTTTTTGCAACTGAGGACAATGAGGCAAAGATTAAGTAACTTGTCCAAGGTCATATAGCTAATAAATGTTTAAAGTTAGATGTGAACTCATTTTCCTGACTACAGGTCATGTATCACCCAATGGTTTTAGAGTAGCAAATGAAAAGCCTCCTGAAAACCAAGGAAAAAGTGTTCCACAGACTCCCATGCCACTACTGTGAGAGGAACCACCATAGGGATTACTCATGAGCCTTGGATTATGTCTTGATATCTCCCTGAATCACATTATTGCAAAATTGCTGAATTTGACACTGAAGGAATTTCAGTAGTCTGATCCAATCTCACCTGGGTAGAAATGAAACATTTACATTTCATTTCAGAAGAATTCTATAATAATTCAAGCTACCCAGATGTGAAACTGATTTCTTAGAGAGGTGAAGGATTCCTTGAAAGTCTTCAGAGGCTAAAAGAGGACTAGTTAAGTACCTTGATTCATAAGTCCCTAAAAAAGAAAGACTATAAAAATCCCCAGACATCATTATTTTTAAGTCGTGACATTATTAAGTCATTAAGACATGACATTATTAAGACATTATTAAGTTATGACAAACAAAACTTATTTTCCTTTTCCTCAGGGGTACTAGACTGGAAGATTAGAAGAATCCCATAAATGTAGCTTATTTGAATTTCTGCAAGACATATGACAGCCTCAAAAATGTCCTTGTAGATAAGATAGAAAGATGTAGATTGAACATCAGTAAGAACAGGGACATTCAGAGCTGGCTGACTGGCGTCAAAGAAGAACAAAGAGTACGTGAATATCAACCTGGACAGGACATAGCTAGTGTGGTAACCAAGATTTCTATTCACATCTTAATTTTCATTGAGGACTTTGATGAAGGCTTGTTTAGTCAATTCTCTAAATAGTCAATATATTAAATGAAAGAATTAAAGTCCAAAAAGTTCCTGCCAGGTTGGAATGCTGAAGGAAATCTATTAATTTGATACTTAATTGCAATACCTCCTAAACTTAGTAAGAAGAGTTTGACCAGGTAATACTTGCTTTGAAAAATGCTGAAGGAAGGGGGTCTAAAGGATTCAGCTTGATGTCATCCTGTGACATGGCAGGCAAAGATGCTGACATGATTTTAGACTGCCTTCATGGGAACCTAGACTACAGTAAAATATTGATGATCAGTCTACTGATAGAGATAGCTAAAGAACTAGCTATATTTTCAGTTGGCTCTTTAATTTGGGGAAAGAGCTTGATTATGCTATGCATGTCTTGAAGAGGCTTTATGTGGAGAGGGGATCTGAGATAATGCCACGCAAGAGTCATTTAAAGGAGCTGGGGATATTTAGGGCAAAGGAGAAAAGATTTGGTATGAAGGTAACCGCTGCCTTTATTTGACAGACTAGGATGTATAGGAGGAATTAAATATGATTGATTCCACAAGACAGAACTAGGAGCCACTTAGAATTGGCAAACCAGGTGCCTGGGCAGTCGATACAGGGCTCCACTGCTAAACCCCAAGAGTTAGGAGCATAAGAGAAAACCACTAGTTTCTAGGCAAAAGGAGAAACTTTATGATAAAAGCATCAAAGTTATTAAGCTCAATTGAGATAATGAATGTAAAGCTATTTTCAAAAGTATGCAAATTGCAACATAAATGCCAGTTATTTTTCTTCTTGTTAATATTTTTCTTATTGTTGCCTAGAATAACCAAGTGATGGTGATGACATCATTCTCTGAACCTTCTCTGAGTACTTTGGCAGAACTCAAGTAATGTTTAAAGAGTGAAACAGGGGTGTGATAATGAATGTTCAAAACCCAGTCCTATGGAGTTTTTAAAAAGTAAACATATTTTTTGGATATATATATAAATACACTTTTAAGGTAATTACATTTGTAATACTTCCTTAGGTCTATAAAGTCAAGGAAACAATAAACCAATCTCTGATTTCAGAAAGTGTAAATACTCATAGTGGAAATTTAGGGATTGTCTCTCACAAATTATAAGAGCTGGATGTGGCACAAGTCTGGACAAAAACGTAGAGCTGTGGAGCACCAGTCAGGAACACCCAGAGCAGTCTGGGGTCAAGCTTTATTTTCCTTCACTTGCACTTCTCAATCCTTTGAAGCTTGACACCTGACACTGTAACTTCTTTCTCACAGGTCATCACTGAAAAGTTAAATTCAGTGGCCTTATTTTTCCTCAATTTTCCTTGACAATGGTGTTAAAAGATCAGGAAAAACAGTTCTGCTAGAATTTAGCAAGTGTTTTTAAAATTTTCTTTCAGTGAACTCTGTTTGTTCAGCCATGAAATGAGGGACCTGGATAAATTATCTTGGAAAGACTGAGCATCCTCCTACCTCTCAACTCTTTCCAGATTTACACAAGCAATCCTTTAAATCTTTATGTCAGGGAGTTTTTGTGGGGAAGCCAGAATTTAGGAAGGCAAACACACTGCTTACCTTTTACTCTCTTGGTCATAATATAGGCAGTGGCCACTATCATCACTACCCAAAATAATATGTAATGAGTAGCTTCTGTAGGTAGACACTGGCCAGCTTAAGGACTCTTTCTTCTGTACCTCCTCCCAAAAAATGACCTGCCCACTCATCTGATAGTTTCAAACACTTAAAACAACCAGAATATACTTCTTCACATCTCTGTCCCTTAAATAGTACAGGTTCCTTCTATGTGATGATCTGCCAGACAGAACATTAAACTCTTTGACTATCCATTTGGGAGGAGGCTTCATCATTCCCCTTCTAGAGAACAATGTAGCATATGGGATTAGATTCAATCCCAGAATATTGTGGTATTGTTTTCCCTAGGCTTTTACTTTGTCCCTATAGAGTCTTTTAACAAGTTCAAACTTTTTTATGGAAAAATATAATTTCAGTTTTATTACAAGTAGCAATCCTCTAGAGAAGTGTCATCTTATTTTTCTCTCTGCCTTGAGGTACTGTGAACTTTAACCCATCTGAAGTCATTGGTGATTCCTAAATTTTGTTGATTAGCTAGTCACAAAATTGCAGGTGGTGTAGTGGATAAAGCACCCGCCCTGGAGTCAGGAGTACCTGGGTTCAAATCTGGTCTCAGACACTTAATAATAACCTAGCTGTGTGGCCTTGGGCAATCCACTTAACCCCATTGCCTTGCAAAAACCTAAAAAAAAATTGCCTTCAATATGAAAAACTTCTACTCTCCCACAACCTTCTTACTTATGTAACTCTCTTTGTTGATACTGTCCATATGCTTTCCATCACACTTCCTAGGTTCATGCTTTTTAATCAGGCAAATAGACCTCTGATATCTGGTATCTCTTAACCAACCCTTCTGCCACGTCTGTTTCTCCTAATAAGACATACTCTTCTTTTGTTAGTCATATATTCCATTTTACCAGGGAGCCTGAATTTGAACTTGAAACTTAAATTTGGGGGACAGTCACAAAAAATTCAGCACTTGGTATTTTTGTATTTTTTAGCCTTTACTACCTTTCTTTGACAATTTTGTCTAGTGGTATGGATGGGTGAAAATAGTTAGCCCACTTTGCTGACCTTTTGGGTATATTTCCAAATTGCTTTCCTGAATGACTGGTTCAGTTTACAGCCCCTCCACCCAGCCCCAGTCATGAAATTAATGTGCCTTTTTTCTCCAATAATCGTCACTATCCATTCCTGGTTTTTTTTTTTTTCAGTCTTCTGTGGGTGGCAGAGGGAATGGTGAAGGGCAGGGTAGGAGGAACACAGAATTGCCTTTACTTATATGAATCACTTAGAAATATTTTACCTTATTATTGTTGATATATTGTATTTCTTCTTTTGAGAATCATCTATTCATATCCTTGAACCATTACTTTTTTTTTAAAAGAAAATAGAGATTTTTTAAAGGAAGTTACAGCATATTAAGAAAGTAATAGAAAATTTAAAAGATCGCCATGTATTGCTGATTGAATTGACCAGGCCAACTGGCCAAGGTTTAATAGGAGACTGAAAGGTTAAAAAAAAGGTCAATGCCCTCCCTCCTTCTCCTTAAATTCTCTCCCAGAGTCCATGGGAGGGAGTGGTGACCTGGGAATTATCCAAGTCCCTCCTTGGAGATTTTGCCTTTTTGCCAATCATCTCTTTTAGGTGGTCTTCCAGGGCCTGTGCTCCCTGGCTGCCACACTAAAAATGCAATCCAAATCTGGTTAAAGGTCAGGCCCTCAGGTGTGGAAGGAGAAACGAAGATTACCTTTACAATGCAAACAAAGGATTTACAAAGTTTGTCTCGTACTGATCTCATCACTACCATGGCCAGGTTTCTCTGCATCACTTGTTTCTAACTTTACATCTTGGTAAAAAGTAGTAGTATTGTAGCCCTCTTGGAGTCTGGACCTGGTGCCATGACAGGCCAAAGTTTCTACTAGTTATTGTTTTACTAGTTATAGTTCTGCACTATAAAAAGTGCTGAGGGAGATTCAAAAATAAGGCATAGTCTTTACCCTGAAATAATTTGCAATACAGTAAGCTTTCTCCTTTTTCATTTAAATATATTTACTTTATTTTATATCTAAAATCATTACTTATAATTTATATAAACTTTAAACTTCAAATGATCTTGTTTTGTTTTTTCTTTTATTTTATCCTAGCTCAGCCTTTAGTCTGGTTGTATGTTTTAGGGTTCCTCAAATGTAGTATCTAACATTCCCTCAATGCTGAATTTTTTATTTTAGCTATTTTCAGTCAAATGGATCACTTTTGTCATGGGAACCAATTAAGAATTCTGGACAACTGCTGATTGTCTATTTGACCTTTCCATTCTTTAGTTTCCTTCTCTCTTTGATTAATAAAGATTTTCCAAGTGACTGAGCAACAAGCTGACATACTTGAGCTGTTTTTGTTGCTACTTCTGGGCATCATGATTCTTTTATCCTAGAAGACTTGCAATGATCATTTGCTTAGTATATTGCATCATTCCCTCTCTATAACTAAAGCTAAGGCTGTGCCTCTTCCAGGTATATGTTCCCTTACTCCAATCTTCAAGTAGGATGCCAGCCTTACCTTCCACTTGCTTCCATAGTTGCTGTGTGAGTCTAACTTTGGCTGACATTAAAAAAAATTATAAACTCCTTGAAGCAGTATTATATATGCCTTTAACATGAAACTTAAACCCAAAAGTATTTGCTGGTGTTCCACATTTTCAAGTTTTACAAAATTTCATCAATAAATTAATTTTGAAAAATGGAATTTACATAAAAAATTAACTGATATCCAGTTATTTTTAACATCACTTAATATTTCACAAAGTATTTAGTTTTGGCAGTTTGGGTTGTAATACAGAAGCTGAAACCAAATATAAATGTAAAACGCCAGTCATGTGATGAAGCAAGGCAAATTAATTTATGATATTATTACTACGAGTTTTAGAAGATGGCGGAGAGAAGACAGGCACAGTTCTAAAGTCTCCTGATCTCTTCCCCATCTATCACATGAAAAAAACCTCTTAAAAGAAATCTGATCCAGAAAACCAAGAAAGAAAAGCCAAGAGAAAGAACAGATACCTCAAGATTTGTCTCCTGCAGCAGCCTTGGACGAATCCGGGCGGGTGAGTCTGGGCTCCAAGGGAGGATCAGCCCCGGATCAGCCAGATTAACAGCTGAATTGGAACCCGGAGTCTGAGGGCCTAAGAGCCGGACCTGCTGGATCAGTGGTGGGGCTGGACGAAAGGGGCTTGGGTCTGCGGGGAAGCAGAGGTGCTGGTGTTGGTGCTGTCCCCCTGGAGCTCCGGGACCAGGCTGGGGGAAATATTCTGGTGCAGGAGAGCTGCAGACACCATCCCTAGGCTCCTAGGGTCTAAGAAACTCTGAGGGCATGCCTCCATTGCACAAAGGCCTCTCCTCAAAGGCAAATTACTTCTGCCTCAGGCCCAGGTGTGTGAGCAGAAGGACCAACCCAGCTGAGGAATCACCTCAGGCCAGGGTAAAGCCCACCATTGAGTGAAGGCAGCAGAATTCAATAGTTCCAACTCCTCCCTTCCAGCAAAGGGAGAAGGCCTCCCAACCAAGGTCACAGACACCCCAGAGAGGGAAACCAGCACCTCCTACTGTCCAGCGAGAGAAACTGCACTCAGTAAAGGCTTCAGCAATCTCAAGCCCCGGTGAACCAGCGCCCCCCCCCAACTCAAGGTCTTAGCATAATGAAGAAGGGTCAGCAGAAAGGTGGATCCATAGAAAAATTCCTGGAAGGGAAAGACCCCAACTCAGAGAGACCGGGAACCTCTGAGGAGAATACAATCTAGTCTCCAGCACAGAAAGACTTCCTTAAAGAAATAAGGAAGGAGCTTAAAAATTTGGGAGAGACAATTAATAACCTTAGAAAGTACAATTGGACAAACACAAAAGGAGAATAAATCTCTCAGATCATCAATTGGACAATTATAAAATGAGAATAATTCTCTCATATCCTCAAACGAGCAAATGCAAAAAGAAATTAATTCTCTCAAAAGCTCAATTGGTCAAATGAAAAGCTCTTTCAAAAGTAGAATTGACCAATTGGAAAAGGAGTTGCCAAAGGTTAATGAAGGGGGCAGCTAGGTGGCACAGTGGATAAAGCACCGGCCTTGGAGTCAGGAGTACCTGGGTTCAAATCTGGTCTCAGACACGTAATAATTATCTAGCTGTGTGGCCTTGGGCAAGCCAATTAACCCCATTTGCCTTGCAAAAAAAAAAAAAACCTAAAAGTTTAATGAAGAAAACTTCTCCCCCCAAAAAATAATGGACTCTACAGAAACTAATGACTCCATGAGACAGCAAGAGTCAGTTAAACAAAATCAAAAAATAGAAAAAATAGAAGCAAATGTAAAATACCTCATAAACAAAACCACTGACCTTTAGAATAGATCGAGGAGGGGCAACCTGAAAATTATAGGACTTCCTAAAAACACTGAAGAGAAAAAAAGGCTGGAGTTAATATTTCAGGATCTAGTGATGGAAAACTGCCCTGATATCATGGAATCAGAGGGCAAAGTAGTTATTGAAAGAGTACATCAATCCCCACCAGAAAAAGATCCTAAAATGAAAACACCAAGGAATGTTGTGGCCAAACTCCAGAAATATCAAGTAAAAGAGAAAATCCTGCAAGCAGCCAGAAAGAAACAATTTAAATATCAAGGAGCCACAGTAAGGATCATGCAGGACCTGGCTGCATCAAATTTAAGGGATCGAAGGTCCTGGAACGAGATATTTTGAAGAGCATGGGAGCTTGGAATACAGCCAAGAATCTTTTTTTCCTGCAAAGCTGAGCCTTCTCTTCCAGGGAAAAAGATGGACATTTAATGAAATGGAAGAATTCCAAAAATTTCTGATGAAAAGACCAGAGCTAAACAGAAAATTTGGACATCAAACAGGAGGTTCAAAAGACACATGAAAAGGTAAAAAAAAAGGGGGGGGAGTGGTAAAAGGGAAAAAATGCAATCCACTAAATTGAAATTGGCTAAACCTCAGCATGGGGGTAAAAAAAAAAAAGATTCTCATAAACCTTGAGAAATGTAACTCTAACAGAGAGAATACACCCAGCCACAAATGATGGACATTCATGAACTATCCATTAGACTACTATTTAATGGGATGTCACTGGCTTTAACCCCACTTGGGAGAAAGACTCTAATAACTCTCAGGAATTTTGACTCTATTAGACAGAATGTACAGAACTAGAAGGGACAGACACTCAGAATTTTCTATGACCTAGATAGGATGATCTAAAAAAAATACACTACCTCCCTAAAAAGGGGGACAGGAAAGAGATGGGAGGAGGGAGGGGATTGAATGGGGTAAATCTCATTACATTAAGAGGTACAAAAAAAATATGGTAATAGTAGGAAAGAAGGGAGCAGAGGAGAAACACCTGAATCTTCTTCTCATCAGATTTGGCTTAAAGTCAACCTACACATACTCAGTTAACTTATAAAAAATCTAACCTTTCAAGTATTAAAAGGGGAAAAGGGGAGGGGGGACAGAGAAAGGGAAGGGGAGTGGGGGAAATAAGGGGAAATAACAAAAGGAAGGGAAGGGAAAAGAGAAAAGGGGAAAAGGGAAAGAAAGGGGAGGGTGTGATATAGGAGGGCAAAAACACTGAAGGGGTGGTTTTGAGAAACAAAAGACTGGGGAATATGGATAAAAGGGGGGAAGGGGGAAAAATACAAACAGAGGGAAGATAGCACAGAGGGAAATAAAGAATTAATAATCATAACCTTGGATGTGAATGGGATGAACTCTCCCTTAAAACATAAGCCAATAGCAGAGTGGATTAAAAACCAGAATCCTACAATATGCTGCTTACAAGAAACTCATTTGAAGCAGAGAGATACATATAGAGTAAAGGTAAAAGGTTGGAGCAAAATATATTTTGCTTCAGCTGAAGTAAAAAAAGCAGGGTAGCAATCCTTGTCTCAGACAAAGCAGCAGCAAAAATAGTGTTAAAGAGATAAGGAAGGAAACTTTATCCCCCTAAAAGGTACCATAGACAATAAAGTCATTTCAGTATTGAATATATATGCACCCAGCGGGACAGCACCCAAATTCTTAGAGGAGAAGCTGAAAGAATTACAGGAAGACATAGACAGCAAAACCTAGTGGGAGACCTCAACCTCCCGCTATCAGATCTGGATAAATCGAATCATAAAACAAACAAGAAAGAAATTAGGGAGGTAAATAGATTGTTAGAAAAATTAGATATTATTATTACACTCTCAATTTATGTTTAATGCATCCACTGCATATGGTGTTAGACTAGAAAAAAGCCAGTAAAAATAATGGAAAGCACTCTATGAAAATCAGTCTCCACGAAAATCAGTCTAGAAATTTTTTTTAAAGTCAGGAAAAGAGAAAAGATATCCAATAATGCAAATACTATAACATCAAATTCTGTTTTCATGGTTTCAAATAGAAAAATGTAATAAAAGTGATATATTGCCATAAAAGAAGAATGTGGCAAAAATGGGAACTGAAAGCAAAAACTGAAAATAAGGAACACAAAGATTTTACATATGCGGACAATGGACAGCTAAAATCTGGTATTCTATTAATTAGTATAATCAGTATAATCAGTATAAAGGGGCCATTGGGGCCCCTCTTGCTTAGCGGCACCAGCTTGGTGAACACCCGGGACTAGCTTGTGGCAGGCCAAGGCATGGAAACCAATGTCAGTTCCCCATGGCAACCGCATGCTACGGTGTCCTGGGAGGGAAACAGGGAGGAAACCAAACTATTACTTTTTGAGCAATGGTTTCAATGCTTCGTTATTTATATCACTTACATATACATATATATATATATATATATATATATATATATACATATATATATATATATAAAACTTATATCAGAATTTTACCAAAAATGGATGAAAATTTTTTCAATTCTTTTTAATTCTTTTTTGTGTTGATTTTCTTTGGACAAAAATTTTAATTTTCAATCATCAAAATTCTTCACTTTACCTCCTATTGTCTTGCCTATCAGTTATTTCATCAATAACTCTTTTTCTATCCATAACTGTGAGAATTATGTTTCTTCCTGTTCCTCTACTTTGATATCTAGGTGGTGTCTCCATTTGAAACTTATTGTGGAATTTAGTGTGTGATCTTGATCCATAAATGATTTATAAGACTAATTTCCAGGCAGATAAAGAGTCTTCACCCTCATCCTGTTATTTTGGAGGGTCTTGAGGATACCGAAAATTAATTCTATTACCATTTCTTTTTCAATTATTATGGGGTTTCTTGGGGTATCTTGCTATGTAATATACTTTACAATCTATTAAAATAAGGTCCTCTGCCTTTCTCTATATCTCTTTGTCCACTTCTTTCGGGGTTTTTTGAAATGCAGTGAGGTTAAGTGGTTTGCATGAGGCCACACAACTAGATATTTATTAAGTTTCTGAGGAAGGATTTGAACTCGGGTACTCCTGACTCCAGGGCTAGTACTCTATCCACTGTGCCACCTAGCCACCCCAGTCCATTTTGTTTTGCTTTTTTCTCTTCTCTCCTAACTTTTTGTTCCTCCCAAATAATTTTGTCATTTTTTCCAATATTTTGTGTCTATTATTAATTTAATTTTTAACATTATTGCAACAATTTTTAAATTAAACAAAATCTCCTTCCCCTACCCCCAAAAGAAATATAGAAACCTCAAGAGAAATGAAGCAAGAGGAAAAAAGTGCACTTCAGTGTGTGTGTGTGTGTGTGTGTGTGTGTGTGTGTGTGTGTGTGTACAGATATCATTACTTCTTTCTCTGGGATGGGCTGCCTTCTTTATCATAAGTCCATTAGAGAAGTTGTTTCAATGTCATTTCCCAAAGTTGTTTTACTAGATATAAATCTCTCCATTCTATTCCTCCTCACTCCCATCTCTCTCCTTTCACCCTGTTCCTCCTCAGAAGTGTTTTGTATCTGACTACCCTCTTCCACAATTTTTCCTCTCTTCTATCACCTATTCCCACCCTCCCCGCATCACCCTTATCCCATCCCTTTCATCTCATTTTTTCTAGGGTAAGATAGATTTCTATACTCTAATGAGTATCTATGTTATTTCTTTCCTGAATAATTTCTGATGAGAATGAAGGATCCCTCATTACTGCTCACCTTCCCTTCTTCCATTCCATTGCAAAAGATTTTTCTTGATTCTTTGATGTAAAATATGTTAGCCCACTATATCTCTCCTTTCTATTTCTCCTGGTACTTTCCTATTTCCCCCATTGTCTCCATTTTTCTTCTACATTATACCATTATATTCAGCTCCCTCCCATGCCTTGTGTATAGATGCTTCTCCTAACTGCTCTTTTACATGAGAAGCCTCATATGAGTTTTCAGTATCTTCATCCCATGCAGGAATACATGCAGTTCAACATCATTAAACCCTTCATAATTAGTGCTTCCCACTCACCTCTCTATGCTTCACCTGAGTCCTATACTTGGAGACGAAAACTTTCTGTTCAGCTCTGGTCATTTCAACAAGAAAGTTTGAAAGTCCACTGATTCATTGAAAGTCCATCTTTTTCCCTGAAAGAGAATATTCTGTTTTGCTGGGTAGCAGATTCTTGGTTATAATCCAAACTGTTTTCTCTTACAGAATATAATATTCCAAGCCCTATGAGCCCTTAATCCTGTGTAATGCCAAATCCTGTATAATTCTGACTATAGCACCAACAGTAATTGAATTATTTCTTTGTGGCAATGTGTAGTATTTTCTCTTTGATTTGGAAGTTTAAAATTTTGGCTATATTATTCCTGGGAGTTATGTAACTGGGATCTCTTTCAAGATGGACTCCCTCAATTTCTATTTTACCCTATGCTTCTAGGATATCAGAGAAATTATGCAGGATTATTGCTTGAAAAATAAAGTCTAGGTTCTTTTCCTGATCATGACTTTCAGGGAGCCCAATAATTTTGAAAATTTTCTCCCCTTTTTCTATTTTTCCATGTAAGTTATTTTTCTAACGAGATATTTCACATTTTCTTCCAGTTTTTCGTTCTTTTGGTTTTGTTTTCCTGTTTCTTGATGGCTCACAAAGTCAATCCATGTCCCTAAGCACCATTCTACATTTAAGTGAATTATTTTCTTCAGAGAGCTTGTGTATCTTTTTTCCAAATGGGCAATTCTTCTTTAAATGGCATTTTCTTTGTTGACCTTTAGGACTGTTATTTCCATTTGACCTAAACTGTTTTTTCCTTAAATTTCATTTATTTAAGGCAACATGGTTAAGAGACTTACCCAAGGACACAGAGCAAGCCAGTTACTAAGTGTCTGAGATCACACTTAAACATGGGTCCTTCTGACTCCAGGTCTGGTACTTTAACCACTGCACCACCTAACTACCCTATAAACTTGTTTTTAAGATGTTATTTTCTTCAAAATTTTTTCACCAAGCTGTTAACTCAGTTTTCATGATTTTTCTGCATCATTCTCATTTCCATGTTCAATTTTTCCTCCACCTCCCTTACTTGATTTTTAGAAATTTTTTTTGAGTTCTTGGATACCCTGAAAAAAATTCATATTTTTTTGAAGTCTTTTGATATCAAAGTTTTAACTTTGTAGTCTACTGAGTTTATATTTTCATTCTCCAAAGGGGCAAAGTAATTGTCTATGTCAGATGATTTTTCTTCTGCTGACTCATTTCTAAAACCCATGATTTAATTTTTAACACGTTCTTATGGTGGGGTTCTGCTTCCAGGGTGGAGGAGAGACTATCCCATGTTTTTGAGAGTATTTGTATCTGTCTTTAGGGATAGCTCCCAGGGACCTCAATTCCTTCAAATTATTATGAGAGCCTCTGACTACCCTCCTGGCCTGGGCTCTGATCTGTGGATGTCCACAAGCACTCCCTTCTGCCCTGGAACTGTGAGGAAGGTCCCTGCGATGCTATGATAGTAAAGCTTCTTTTCCTGAGTCTAGGATCCAGACAGCAGACTGGATTTCAGCATGCACAGTCATAGAATGCTGCCTCATAGAAAGATAGATAGCTGAATGATCTCCACAGTCCCCCTGGAGTACTCTGGAAGCAGCTGCCAAGTAGATCCCTGCTGTGTGGGTCTCCAGGCCTATTCGTGGGCCCCAGGGTCTGGGTCATCACTGCCTGTGCTGGACTGAACTCCCCTATCACTTTGATTCAGCAGAGTTTTTCTTCTGAGCTTTAAAGTTGTCCTTGGCAATGTTTGAGCCAGGAAACCCCAGAGACACAGGCGACCTGTGGAATTTCCTAGATGACTGGAACCAGTTTGCTGACTCTATGCTGGCTGGGCCCAGGCTGTGCTAGAGCCTGTCTAACCCCTGGGTAACTGACCTTTCCCAAGGATCATTTAAGTTGTCTTGACTAGGAAATTGTCACTCAGCCTTTCTATGGGATCTGCCACTCTAGAATTTGATTATAGTCATTATTAAAAGGTATTTGGAGAGGTCTGGAAAGAGCTTATGGGAATTCCTGCCTCCACTCTGTCACCTTCATTCAACCCCCTATTTAAATCATTTTTTAAAATGACCCTAACTCACTATTAACAGGAGAAATGTAGGATGGAATAATTTTGAGGTACTGCTTTATGCCTAATAAATTGAATTATAGGACATATAGAAAGAGAAAATGACAAATGTTGGACAGGATGTAGGAAAAATAAGACATTAATACATTGTTCGAGCAGTTCTGAAAAGATTCACAATTCTATAGTGTAATTTGAAATTATGCCCAAAGGACTATAAAAGATGGCTTACCCTATGCCCTAACAATGGCACTAGCAGGTATGTATTCTAGAAGAAATGAAAAACAGGAAGAATAAAGAACCTATATGTATAATGATATTTATAGGAACTTTTTTCTGGTAACAAGGAACTGGAAATTGGGGGAATGTCCATCAGTTGGTGAATGGCTGAACAAAATGTGATGAAATGCTTTTCTGTTATAAGAAACTATGAACAAGATCCTCTAAGTAAAAAATTTGCATGAGCAGATACAATGGAAAATGTACAATAGACAAAGTAACAGCAATGGTGTAGGATGAGCAGCTGTGAATGACCTGCCTTTCTCAGCAGTGTGACTCAAGAGAACTCTGAAGAACATGATAAAGAATGCTATCCTCACTAAAGATAAAGCTGGATGATATCCAAATGCAGATTGAAGCATACTTTTTAAAAATGAATTTCTTTTGACGTTTCTTTTGGGTGGGATTATGTTTACTTATACAATATGATAATTGTAGTAATGAATTTCCTGACTATAAAATTTAACCATTATCAAATAACTTGCTTTCTCCAAGGGGGATTGGGAAAGAGGAAGGGAGATAATTCAGAACTCAAGGTTTTAAAAATGAATGTTGAAAATTGTTTTTACATGTAACTAGTGAAAAAAAAAGAAAAGAAAAGAATGGAATATGTACAATTTCAAAAGGCAGGCTTACATTCTCAAAGCAACAGAACATGATCCTCTTGTTTGTTTTTGGTTTGACACCTGAGGCAGGTTTGTATACCACCTGGATCAGGCAGATGGCACCATGAATTCTACATTTGAGTTCCTCATTGCCACTGTATTCCATTTTGGGGGGAAGGGGTTGCAAGGCAACGGGATTTAAGTAATTTGCCCAAGACCACACAGCTAGGTAATTATTAATTGTCTGAGGTTGGGTCCTCCTGACTCCAGGGATAGTGCTATATTCACTGTACCACCTAGCTGCCCTGTATTCCATTTCTTCAGTATTTTGTTCTTGCTGGCCTTAGATCTGTGATCCTTGAGGGAAAGAAAGGCCCATTCTGATGTTCTCTTTTTGTTTAAGTAATGGTATCTCAGAAAGGTCTATCAATGAAATAGACCATTTTTTTTCATGAACTTCACCTACTTTTTGAATTTGATGACCACATTGATCTGACATTTCTTAGTTCTTAAATTACTTCTCTATTTCTTTCTTCTATTTTTATCATTGCATTTCCTTAATTCCCTCTGTGGCATAATAATATTTAATGTGCTGAAGAGTTTCCTGTTTTATTTCTTATGTTGGTGATATTTAAATATATTTTTCTTTTGTCATTTCTATTTCTAATTCTCTTGAGCCTTAATATTTTTCCCTTATAACTAGTTCTTCTTTTATTTGTTTTAGCGTTTCCTTCCTCCCCATAAATTTTTTTCCACTGAGAATTTTTGGTAATTTTGTTTCTTTCCAGAATTTTGATTACCATTTTTCAGTGTTGATATTAAAGAATATTTGGAATCAGCATGGAAAATGGACAGTGGTAGACATATAGTTGGGAAAACCTGAGTTCACTTCTTGCTTCAGGCTATGCGTCATGAACAAATGATAATCTCTAGGTACCCTAGCCATACCGATTCCATTACCCCAGTTGGATTTATCAAGTCAAAGATTGGTTTTAATTTCCCTTAGAAGAGGGAATGACTTTACTTACAATTATACCTAATAAGACTGGAAAAAGATTTTTCATAGCTTTGGACTTGCTCCACTGTCCTAGAGTTACTTGCTTTTTTGAGATTGTTAGTAGTAAAAGTCCATAGAAAACTGACATCGTCTTTCTAAGAAGCAATATTAATGGGAGAAAGCACAGAACTCTTGGTTACCAACTGTCTTGGTATCCATAGTTGAAAGATGGATTAAAAATATCAGTGATTTTAGCAACAGTAACCTAAATTTGTCTATCATTTACAAATCTTGAGGACTTTGGTGTTGGTAGGCAGGAGAGAATAGGTTAGGTCATTCATACATTGAATAAATGCATGTACTGACTTTCTTATGTCATCATTCACAACCACTTTTCTGGAAATTCCCCTAGCAGTATAAAGTCATGCTTTTTCTAAAGACAGTTAACTAGAAAGAAATGGGAAAAACACAACAAAATATGAAATCACAGGTTCACAGAATAAAGCACAAAAATTTGCATGGAATGCAAATTGAATTCTAATTGAATGAATAGACAAACATCTGCTATAGAATCAAGTATTTTGGAGAGCAAGGAATCAAATATTCCTAGTGATAGTTAAAAGAAAGATCTGAAGTACATTCCAACTTTGACTGGCTGTGGGAACACTTAATCTTTTGATGTTTTGATTTCAGAATCTATTAAAGAGAAATACTGAGGGCGGCTAGGTGGCGTAGTGGATAAAGCACCGGCCTTTGAGTCAGGAGTACCTGGGTTCAAATCCCGTCTCAGACACTTAATAATTACCTAGCTGTGTGGCCTTGGGCAAGCCACTTAACCCCATTTGCCTTGCAAAAACCTTAAAAAAAAGAGAGAGAGAGAAATAGTGATACGATAATGAAGATGAAATACACATTTTTATAATGGTCTTACATTACAGGGATTGGTGGGCTCAAATAAACAAACTAATAGAAAAATAAATTTCTGGGGAAAATATATATGAAGGCAGAAGGAGTATGGAAGTTTGTATTATTATCCCTCTGATCTCTTTGGTCCATCGCAGGTGTCAGAATGCTGAAGGCCTGACTAGTCTTTCTACCAAAAATCACAACATCTCATGTTCTGCTTATAATCACCAGGGCTGATGGAATTCTTGATCAATAGGTACTACAGAGGATATGCATCTTTTCCCCACATTTTCTTTATGGCTACTTTAACTTCCATTTCTTCAGACTGTACAGTAGTGGGGTTGCCATGCTGTACTGGAGGGAGATAACTTGTTCCAGGATGGAGCCTATAGAAGATCTTACATATCAACCGACATCCGTCCTGAAGAAAAAGATCACAACAAACACATGAGAGGAACAGTGAGAAAAGTCTTTGCTCCTGCCTGAGGCTGAGTTGATTTTCAGGTTGGCAGAGATAATTCTAGCATAAGAAAACAGAATGGGGAAGAAACAGACAAAGGCAATGATGACCATTGTCATAAATAATATCATTTTGTTAAGGAAAGGGTCAGTGCAGGAGAGAAAGATAAAAGCACAGGCAACTCACAACTATAGTGGTGAATCAGGTGAGAACCATAGAAGTGCAACCTGAACAAGGGCAAAGGATTTAGTACAGAGTTGGTGACCCCAAGTATATAAGAACCACAGGCCAGAAATACACAAAATCATTTGCTCATGACCATCAAACAAACCAGAGGATGACAGATAGCTGAGTAGCAGTCATAAGTAAGGCCTGAGAGGATAAAGGCATCAGATGAAGTAATAAAATATATTTCCCCAATCGATGTCAGGAATCCACTTGACTATAACTGTTTGAATCAAATTTGGTAACATGACTGAGGAATAAAAAATCTCAAAAATGGATATTCGCCAGTAGGAAGTATATAAGTGAGAATTCATCTTAATGACTGCTATTATCAAAAGGTTCCCAGCCAAGGTGAGGAAGTACATCAATGAGAAGCAGACCAGGACATAATGAATATGGAGGCTGCTGCTGGGAAATAGTAGAAGATTGCATTCATCAGATTTGACCGTATTTTGCTCAAAATTTGGCATAATACATCAGAAATTCCACATTGTATTGTAATTATTTATTTATAATCTGAATTAGAGCACAGTTCAAAGGATTAAGAACATATCTTTCTCATCATTTTCCTTTTTTCCTAACCTCAGTACATAGTACTGGATTTTATACAGCATAGATAATTTTAAAATGTTGAATTGACCAATGGTCAATAACTGAATTAATAGATCTAATTACATTCTGACAGCAATTATCAAAAAGGGGTTGACTACATATTTTTCATATAATATGCAGCAATATTTTAATTAAGCATGACTATTTTCAATCAAGAAGACCAAGTAACAACTTTGAAGAAAGCCAATATCCTCCCATTGCTGCCAAAAATCTCATATGAAACAACACAAATACGAAAACTGTCTACAAGCTAAAAGTCAAAGTAGAAAATGAACAATGTCAAGAAAATTCTTATATAAGAACTATGATGGTACAACTGAAAATAAAAGAAAGAACTAAAGCATCAGAAGTAAGTCACATTAAAAAAGAAACAATGTTAGATATCTGCAGACTTATCTTCTAATTCATAAATGATATAGTAAAGAAAAAGGTAAGAAAAATCATTATATCAAATTTAAAATGATCAAATAGAAATTAAAAAATTATAAATTAAAAAACCAGGGCAATTGGTGGTGCAGTGGAGTCAGGAGGACCTGTGTTCAAATTCAGCCTCAAACAATTAATTACCTAGCTGTGAGACCTTGCACAAGTCACTTAACCCCATTGCCTTGCAGTGAACAACAACAACAACAGAGAAGGAAGTGCTGCTGGAATGAAAAGATCTTTAAAATGACCAGGAAAAACAGTGACACTTCACAGGACTCCTGCTAAACTCGGGCAATGTTTATAGAGTGACACAGGGGTCTGCTGGTAAAAGTTCAGCAACCAGGCTCTCTGGGGACAAAAAAAGAGTTTGCAAACATGCACACTTTTAAGGTTAATTTGCATTTCTAACACTTTCTAAAGTCAAGAAAATAAAAAATTTAAATCAATTACTAAGTTGCAGCCATAATTTCATAAAGTGTAAATGATTGCTGCAAAAATTTAACAATTGTCCCTCACAAGTTCTTTGAGCTGACTCCAGCACAAGACTGGATAGAAACTTCAGGGATGTGGAGCACCTGTGGACAGTCATGAAGACCCAGAGTAACCTGGGGTCAACATGAATACCTTTATTTTCTTTTAACTGACATTTCTCAATCTCTCAAAGTTTGCTCCCTAGCTTCCTTTCTCTACTGAAAATTTTCTCTCAATAGCCAAATTCAGTGATTACATTTATCCTATAGTATTTATTTTCCTCGCTTGCAGGTCCCACTCTGCTAGAATTTAATGATTTGACCTTGAGCAAGTAAGTTGTATGTAAAATTTCCTCCAATGGATCTCCATGAAATGATGGAATTAGGGTAAATGATCTTGAAATTCAATGATCTTCTGAGAGGTTGAGCTTCCTCCCATCCCTCAGGTTTTTCCTGATATACATGGGTAACACTTTCCAGCTTTTTTTCAGGTAAGCTAGATGGACTTATGGGAAAAAATATCAGTTTCCCTTGATTGTGAGCCATGAAATAGTCATTGGTCATCATCATCAGAACCCACTAACATGGATTCAGCACCTCCTGTAGGTAAATACTGGTCAGCATGAATCCTCACGTACTCCTGACTCCACGGCCAGTGCTCTATCCATTTCACCACCTACCTGTCCCTCTATAATTATTTTCAATGAAATTTCATTTTCTATTTCATCTTCTTTTTTGTAAAATGCAGAAATGACACAATTTGTGTGGATTTCGTTCCTATCCTGCTACTTTGCTGAAGTTGTTAATTGTCCAATAAACTTTAGTTAACGCTCTAGGATTCTTTAGGCCATCTTATCACGCAACAAAAGCTAGGTTTTTCCCCTTTGTCTATGCTTATTCCTTCATTATCTTTTTTTAAAAAGTAATGGTGATAATAGATATCTTTGATTCATCCTTGACAAACTTGTAGATTACTTTTAATTTTTGCTAGAGCCTAGCTACTAATTACTTTAAGCAGTATCCATGTATTCCAATCGTTTCCAATATTGGTTGTTTAAAAGCAGGAATGGGAATCAAAGGCTTTTTCTGCACCTCTTGAAATAATCATGATTCAAAGACTATTGGCAGTCATTGTTCTCTTGTTTCAGCTCACAACCCTCTGTACAAGTTTATATGAATATTCTTAATTTCTCTGTATTTGTCCCTTTCATAATTTTTATGGAAAAAATATACTCATATATTGTGATTTATTCGTCCATTCCATGATTGATGGACCACCTTATAATATCAAATTCTCTGCTAGAACATAAAAAAACATAATTTTCTACCTCTCAGTTATCTCTTTCTTTAAGGTCTTTGTAGGATCCTAAAAGTAAGCCCATTTTAGTGATCTTTTAGGTATAATTCAATATTGTTTTGCCAAATGGTTGGAACCATACACAGCCTATGTGTTCCCACCTATAAAACCTTAATGTTTTTTTCCCTGTAGCTTTTCCAAAAATTATCATTTTTCTTTTTTGTAATTATTGTCAGTCTGATGGGCAGGATCAAGGTTTCTTTTATTTGCATGAATGACTTGGGACCACTTTTCCTTATGGCTGTGGATATATTGTATTTCTTCTCTTGAGAAACATCTGTTCATTTCCTTTGACCATTTAGTTATTGTGGAATGGTTTAATTTCTTATTTTTGCATCCACTCTTTTTATGTCTTAGAAATCAGACTTTTATCACAAAAATTTCCCATGAAAATTTTTTCATTTGTTTTATTGTCCTTTCTATCTGCTCTAGTTTTAGTTGTGCAAAAATCTTCATTTTATGTCATTGAAATTGTGCATTTTACCTCCTGTGATCCTCTCATTTAGTCAATAATTCTGCTTCTATTCAAAGTTATGAAAAGTATCTTCATTTCAGCTCTTTAATATTTTTTAACCTTTGATACATATGTGATGTTTTGTGTGCAAAGTGTAAAAGGGTAAAAACATCACTTGTACAAAAATATTCATAGCACCTCTGCTTGTGGTAGCAAAGAATTGAAAATCAAGTGAATGTCCATCAAACGGTGAATGGCTGAACAAATTGTGGTAAATGTACATTATGGAACATTATTGTTCTATTAGAAATCAGGAGGGATGGGATTTCAGAGAAGCCTGTAAAGCCTTGCATGAACTGATGCTGAGTGAGGTGAGCAGAAGCAGAAGAACACTGTACACCCTAACAGCAACATGGAGGTGATGATCAATTTTAATTCCATCAGTGCAATAAGTAGGGAAATTTTAGGGTATTGTGACAGAGAATGCCATTAGTATTCAGAGAAATAACTCTGGAGTTAAAAGTAAAACCAAAGGTTACTACCTGCAATTTAAAAAAATTGTCTTATTTTGCAATCTCTGATATTTCAATTTTTCCTCAAGTATATGATTTTTCTCTTGACACATTCAATTTTGATCAATGTATAGCATGGAAACAATGTAAAGATTATCAGACTGCCTCCTATGGGGATTTGGGGGGAGGGAAGGAAGGGTGGGGAAAAACTGTAAAATGCAAAACCTTATAAAATGATAGATATGAACTAATATTGTGTACAATTGGAAAAACAGTCAAATATTTATAAAAGAAGTGTTTTGGGGGTGGCTAGGATGCATAGTGGATAGAGCACTGGCCCTGGAGTCAGGAGTACCTGAGTTCAAATCCAGTCTCAGACACTTAATAATTACCTAGCAGTATGTGGCCTTGGGCCCCATTTGACTTGCAAAAAAAAATTAAAAATAAACCCAAAAAGAACTGTTTTGTAGGGGCATTCATATAATTCTTATATATGTTTTTGCGTGTAGACTTAAATAATACCTTCTTTCTTAGTTATTTTTGAATTAGATTATTTTCTCTTTCTGCTCAGTATTAAACCTAAAAATTTATTATATTCTTTTATTGTGACTTTGAAATAGGATGATCTAATTATATCTTTAAAATATCCTGTTCAAGTGAATTATATTTACATGTTGATTTAAATATTTCTATGATTGTACCTATATTAACTTATTCCAGCAAAGTAGATATGGCCAAAAAAGTAGATAGGACAGTTATTTCATTTATTAAGAATAACCCTAAAACACAGAGAAATTAAGGAATTTATCCAAGGTCTCCCAGGTATGATCCAGATCTCGAAATATAGGTCTTCTGACTTCAAGTTCACTACTCTTTTTATATTATCACACATTGCCTCTTCTATTGTAAGAATTATAAGAAAAGGCTTCAATTGATCTCTTGCCCTCAGGCAAATGGATCCCTAGATTGAGAACACAGGAAAATACCTCTGGTCAGTTCTGAGACTTAATCAAGTCAGAATTCTACTGTAGAGGATCATGATGGATCTCCACAACAATTATTTGGTTTTACGAATTGTCCATGGTGTGATGGATAGATATATGTTCTTGATTTAGAAAGCCCTGAATTCAAGTCCCAAATCTGATATAACTCATGTTAGTTAAGTAACTTAAACACTCAATGTCCAGCGCTAAGACATTGTAAAGCAGGTGTGCTCCTATCCACAGAAGTAGAGACATTGCACTCTCAGAAAACATAAAAAAGCAGGTGAAGAAAGACAGACTTCTGCCTCTTAATCTCTAGTGCCCACTGAAAGGCATCCTATGGTGACAGCAATAGCTACTGAGGATGTAATCTCTGTGTTTGTCACTTTGACGCTCTAAATGTTGATCAAGTAGGTGTTGGCATCACCTCACTAGACTGAGATGCTTGGAATATCAATTAAAACTACACATAGAGGCGGCTAGGTGGCACAGTGGGGCGGCTAGGTGACACAGTGGGGTGGCTAGGTGGCGCAGTGGATAAAGCACCGGCCCTGGAGTCAGGAGTAACTGGGTTCAAATCCGGTCTCAGACACTTAATAATTACCTACCCATGTGGCCTTAGGCAAGTCACCTAACCACATTTGCCTTGCAAAACAAAAAAAAAAAACTACACATACACACACAGAGAGACACACAGATTACACATACATGTATATGTATATATATGTATATACATATATATTCTATGTCTTTTCCAAGCTTGATCTCACCTCCTTTAGTGATGAAGTCATTTAGATTTCCATACCAAAATTCACATAAGAAGTCATGATATAGGGGACGCTAGGTGGTGCAGTGGATAAACCACTTGCCCTGGAATCAGGAGTACCAGGGTTCAAATCCAGTCTCAGACACTTAATAATTACCTAGCTGCATGGCAAGCTACTTAACCCCATTTGCCTTGCAAAAAATCAAAAAAAAAAAAGGTCATGATATATTCAATCTATTTAATTTGACCCACAATTTACTTCCAAGGGATTTTTTGTCTCTTTTATGACTTACTTTGAGGGTTGCTTATCCACATGAAGATAATTAAATAAATGTATACCTACTAAACTAGAAAGAATCCGACTGATGGAAGCCTACTACTTTCAAGGAGACATGCAATCTCAAAAACTCTCCTATACATTCATTATTTCCTCTAAATAGGTGAGCTCAAATACATGTCAGGAAACATTTCCATACAATTTTCAAGGTCTCTGGAATAAAAACAAAATTCATTTGATTGTCAAATTATAAAACCAAATTCATCCCATTGGAATTGAACTCTACCTAATATTCTTAGTTTTGCTGGACTGACTGTTTAGATGCAGAGTACTTGATCTCTTGAGTATTGATTACGCAGATTATAGTATAATGGAGAATTACATAATTTCATCACTAAAGGAGATGAGATCAAACTATTTGTGTTGTTGTTCTGTTCTTTGGTATTATAACATTTTGGAATTTCATGGCACAGCAGGTCCTTCTATTCTCCATTCTCTCTCTTATAATCACCCTTATTAAGACACTTCTTAATTCGTCTTCATTTTCTGTCATGAGACTGGTATAATCTGCATATCTGATATTGGTGCCGTTTCTCCTGGCAACTTCAATTATTTATTTTGATTCATCTAGTCTGGCATAACACAAAATGTACTTTGCAGGTAAGTATAATAAAATACATGTTTTAATCAATTTCAAATTTTGGTATGTATTAAAATATAGGAAAATAGATCCATGGAGCTAAGTAGACCAGAGAACTTCACGAATAAATCAAATTAATAGTCCAGGATTTCATAAACACCAAACATAAATTATAATTTAGCTATCTAATAAGTGCTGTTGAAAAGAACAGGAAGGAGTTTTAGAAATTAATTTAGATCAATGTCGTTCAACATATTCTCAATAAATTTAAAAGGAATATATGAACATAATGTTAAAAACCATATCATAAGAAATGTGAAGAGTAGCAGATCATATCCCTTTCACAAGTATTTTCAGGAGATGAATTCTTAGTCAAAAAGGGAGAAAGTAAGAACAAATGGTAAAATAAATAATTTTCTAAAAATGAAATTGAAAAGTTTTAGCTTAAATGAATTCAAAGAAGGTACAATCAATTGTAGAGGAACTGTTGAAAGAGAGGGACACTATGGGATTGTAAGTGAAATGGAGAATTAAAATGATTGTCTTAGTAAAGTAATTAGGATTTATGCAAATAAAGTGACATAGATGTTTTTATATTTTAACCCAAATTCCCACTGCTAGGTATTATACCAAAAAGAAGTCAAACTGTTTAAAAGAAAGTCTCCATAAATATTAACAGGTTTATAGCAGCACCTTTGTTTTTCAGGCAGAAATGTAGATCTCTGTTAATTGGCTAAATAACTTGTGGTAAATGAATGGAATGGAATGATAAATAAGAAAAGAATGGCAAGACTTACATGTAAGACTTATATTTACTAATGTAAAATGAAGTAGCAAAGCCAAGAAAGCAATATTCACCCTGAGCATTGCAAATGAAATGAAAATGAAAATAGCAATTGTAAAAGTATTTTTAAAAAAATGAATGCTCCTAAATTACAAAGAATCAACATGGCTCCAAAGAAGAGCTATGAGAAGGTAATAGCTTATACGGCTTTGCAGGGAACAGGAAAGGATATGAATGTGAAATATTGCATAAATCTCTATATTTTTCAATGTATTGATTGGTTTTGAAGATTTTCCTCTTTTTTCTCCCTTTAAAACATTCTTTTATATAGATAATTACTAGCTTACAATTTCATTGTTATAAGGCATGGACATGCCTGAAACATGAGCAGAGGAGAGACAGAGGGGCAAATTTAGAAACTTTAAAAACATAGATTTAATAACTATTTTTAAATGATAAAAATAGAATCATTTAAAATGCTTTGTTACTAATAGAGAAATTTAGAAAAGAAAGTTGACAGCATATCTTGTCAAAATTTCAACAAGGGCTCAAATGAACTAAACACATTATCTTTTACCTAACTTGAAGTCCAATGAGTTCTTCAGTGTTTGGAGCGTCCTAGCCCTTTTGTGGAAAAAACCCAGAGTATAGGATAACGAATGCTCCCACAATTGACAAAAAAAAGATATTCATTAAAAGAAAGGCTCCAAATACAACAAAATATTTATAACAAACCTTTTTTTAATATCAAAAAGGATATCCCTTGATTAGACAATGGTCCAGAAAATTTTAGTAAAGAAATGTAATGGAATATTATTAAGATATAAGAAAAATGTCATTTCATTTGCATGTAATTTATATTTCTCACAAAAGTATATGTATAGAACAAAGGCAGAAACAATATAGCAGAGAAAAGTCTGCGAATTGGGGAACTCTCCCCCAAACAACTCCAAACACCTTTATAAGATGATTCTAAAGCAATGCTAGAGTAGCAAGTCCCACAAAGACATAGAGTGAAACAATTTACCAATACAAAAAAATGTGGACAATCTGTGTGAAAGGTCTGTTGCTCTGAGGTAATAGGAATGCAGAGCAGCAAAATCCACACTGAAGTCAAATGATCTACCAACCAGGAGCAGGAGGAGAGGTGACTGAGTCAGTAGCAGTGGAGGTGCTCTTAGCCTTTCATTTAAAGGAGGACCTCTTAGCCCAGGGATTTCCAAGAATAACTTGGAAGGTCAACAGAAAAACTGTGCTGCACCAAAGTAAGATTGGACCAAAGTCCAGCATAGGAATCAGCAGCCCCAACCAGACCCCTGAAGACCAGGAGCAGGTCTCAGGAGCCAACTGAATCAGCAGCAATAGCTGCTTCAGGAGTTCTCAGTCCATGGATGGTAAGAGGGTCAGAAAAAGAGTACATGGGTCTCTTTGCTCTCCCTGAGGCAGGACTCTGTTGCTTTGTCCATACTCAGATCTGCTGCCTAATCTGGGGCCCCTGTCTTTGAAAGGGGTACTGAAGTGTATTAGAACTTATTGGCCCAGAGGAATAGGAATCATCCTCAAAGTTCCAGGACAGGAAGGAGTGTTTATGGTCAGCCACAGATCAGAACACAAGAGAGGAGAGTAGTCATAACCTCTCATAAGAACTTGGAAGAATTGAAAACTTGCAGATTCCTATAAGTAATTGAAAACAGTTGGAAAAGCCCTCAAATGTTTGGAACAGAGCATCCACCACTTGAGAAACAGAGCCCCACCCTAACAAAGAGTGAAAATCAAATCATATGCTGGAGAAATGAACAGGCAACACAAGGAAAAAACTCTGACCACAGACAGTGACTTTGGTCATACGGAAGATCAAAATATATACTCATAAGAATATAACAAAGACAAAGTTTATACATCCAAAACCTGCAAGAAAACTATGAATTGGGCTCAGGCCATGGAAGAATTCAAAAATGGTTTTGAAAATGAATTAAAGGAGATAGAGGAAAAATTGCAAGAGAAATGAGAGGGAAGTGAGAAAATCATGAAAGCCAAGTCAATACCTTGGTGAAGGAAATACAAAAAACACTGAAGAAAATAACATCTTGGGGCCAAATGGAAAAAGAGGTTCAAAAAAGTCAATGAGGAGAAGAATGCCTTAAAAAGTAGAATTGATCAAATGGAAAAGGAGATGGAAAAGTTCACTGAAGAAAATCATTCTTAAATTATAGAATGGAGCAAAATGAAGCTGATGACTTTCTGAAGAATCAAGAAACACAAAACAAAACCAAAAGAATAAGAAACTAGAAGAAAATGTAACATTTTTCAACAGAAAAACAATACTTAAGTTGGAAAACAGATCCAGAAGTGATGATTTAAAATTATTGGACTACCTGAAAGCCATAAGCAAAAAATAAAAGAGCCAAGACATCATTTTTCAAGAAATTATCAAGGAAAACTGCCCTAGAAGGAGAAGGCAAAATAGAAATTTAAAGACTCCACCAATCACCTCCTGAAAGAGATACCAAGATGAAAACTCTGAGAAATGATCAAATTTTAGATCTCTCAAGTCACAGAGAAAATATTCAAGTGGCTAGAAAGAAGCAATACAATTATCTTTGGAGCCCCAGTAAAAATAACTCAAGACAAAGCAGTATCTATTTTAAGGGATCATAGGACTTGGAATATGATATTCCAGAAGATAAAATGGCTTGGATTACAACCAAGAATCAAATACAGAGCAAAACCGAACATAATCTTTCAGAAGAAAAATGGGCAGTCAATGAAATAGGTGGCTTTCAAATATTTTTGATGAAATGGCCAGAACTGAACAGAAAATGTAACCTTCAAGTTAAGTATAAAATAAGAGAAGGAAATCATAAGGGTCTCAATGATGTTGAAATGCTTATATAACTGTGTGGGAATACATTATTGATAACTGAACTTTCTCATTTATTAAGTCAGTTAGAAGGAAAAAATATAGAAAAGGAACAATTGGGAGTTGAATTTTAAGGGATAATATATTAAAAAGATGGAGTTAATAGATGGAAGAAGAACGTTTTGAAGAAAGGGAAAGGGGGGAGCATGAAAGGAATATTTCACATAAAAGAGGCAAGAAAAAGTTTTGTAGGGAAATGTAATGGGGGAGGTGAGAGTAAATGAGTGAGCCTTACTCTCATCAAAACTAGCTCAGAGAGGGAATAACATATGTACTTCATTGAGAAAAGAAATCTATGTTTTCCTAGAGGAAAGGAGGAGAGGGAAAAAATGAGAGAAAGGGAGTTGGTGGGGTTACAGAAAGGATGGAAGATTGTGGGAGGGGGTAATCATGTAAAACATTTTTGAGTAGGGCATAAGTGACAGGAGAAAGAAAAGAAAATAAATGTTGGGTAGGATGAAGGGAAATGGCAATAACAACTGTGGGGGAAAATATTCAAAAAATTTTCTCTAATAAAGACCTCATTTCTCAAACTTAGAGAATCAAATCAAATTTATAAAAAATAATAGCCATTCCCTAATTGATAAATAATTTAAAATATAAATACTTTTCAATAAGGTTATCAATGATATCTATTTAAATCATTTTTTTAAAATGACCTAACCCACTATTGACAAGAGAAATTTGGGTTGTTTGTGGAATAAAAATCCACTTTAAAAAATATAAAGACTCCTCTGAGCAAAAGAAAGTTTATTTTGGCTTTTCTTCAGAAAAGGGCACACTCCAAGTCTCACAAAGGTAGTGAAGATTAAGGAGCTGCCCTGAATTGACAGGCAAGCAAGATTATATGGCCTAACATGATTGCCAACTCCTCCATATCATCAACTCATTGGTTAGTCTTCAATTACAATCTACTTGTGAAAATCTACCCCAGCAACCATGAAAAGAATGAAAGGTTTTCATAAAACTTACCTCACCATCTAGATGGTGAGAATAACTTTCAGGATAATGACTATCTTATTGAAGTAATATAACTTGTCTTGGAAAGCAAGGTCTAGGGAACAGTCTGCTTATCATCAAACTAGAGGAGCTTATGAGCTTCTTTGAAATGCAAGGTGTTTCTCATTGGAAAAAGACTACTATCCTTCTAGTAGTCAGTAAAAGTAGTCTTATCAAAAGTTGGGAGAGTGAGTCACCTGTTTGGAACACAAGGGGCTTTCTTAAGAATAACAGTTTGTTCTTTTTTAAAATTTCTTAACCCTAATAGGACTTCACTATGAATATTATTCCTGAAAAGGTTTTATTGGGAATATTCCACTCAGTTGTCATGGTTCTGAGGTACTACCTTAGACCTACTGGATTGGCTTATAGAATAAAAAGAGAAAATGAAAAATGTTGGAGCGTATGGAGTAAAAATGAGACATTGATGCACTGTTGTGTAGTTACAAAAGGATTCAACAGTACTGCAGAGAAATTTGGAATTATGTCCAAAGAACAACAAAACCATAGCTACTCCTTAACCTAACAAAACCACTACTAGGTCCATATTTCAGAAAAGTGGAAACTGAGAGGATGCCCATCAGTTGAGGAATGGCTGAACAAACTGTGGTATGTGATTAAGATGAAAGATTTTTTTATAGTAAATGATGAATAGGATGCTCTTAGGAGAAAACTTGCATGAGCAGATGCAATGGGAAATGTACTAAATACAAAATAACAGCAATCTTGTAGGAGGATCAAATATAAATGACTCCTTATCTCAGCAATGCTGTGACCCAAGAGAACTATAAAGGACTTAGGCTAAAGACTACTATCCATCCCAAAGTCAGAACTGATGTCCAAATATAGATTGAAGCATACTCTTTTAACTTTATTTTTGTTGACATTTGTTTTGGGGATGGGGTTATGTTTGCTTTTACATCATGACTATTGTGGTAATATTTTTCATCAATACATATTTTACCTATATTAAATATATTGCTTTCTCAACTAGAAAGATTGGGATGAGAGGAAGGAAGATAATTCAGAATTCAGTTTTAAAAGTGTGTGTTTAAACTTTTTTTGCATCAACCTGGCAGAAAATATAATGAAATGAAACAATCACAAAAGGCAAAATTATATTCTCATAGCAACAGAACATGATCTTCTTGATTTTTTTTATAGGTTGAAATATGAAGCAGCTCTCTACATCACCTGGAACAGGCAGATGGCAGGATGAATTCACTTCACATCTGAGCTCCACATTGTCATTATATTCAGTTTCTCCAGGCAGAATATTGTGTTCTTTCTGGCCTTAGGATCTGTGTTCCTTGAGTGAAAGAAAGGTTCGTTCTGATCTTCTCTGTTCATTGTTTTAGTAATAGTATCTCAGGAAAGCCTATCAATGAAATAGATTGTTTTTCCCAAGAACTTTAAATGCTTTTAGAATTTGATGAACATCTTGATTTGAGATTCTTTAGTTCTTTAATTATTTCTTCTCTTAATATTGTTATCATTTCATTTCTACAATCAGTTCTTTCTGTGGGATAACAAATTAATAATGTCCTGAGGGTATCAGAAAGTTGAAGGCCTCAGTAGTCTTACTATGAAAAATCACAACTTCTCAAGTTCTGCTTGTAATCACCATTGCTGATAGAATTCTTATTCAATAGGTGCTAGAAAGAATAATCCTCTTTTCCCACATTTTCCTTATGGCTATTTTGACTTCCACATTCTTCAGACTGTAGATAATGGGGTTCAGTAGTGGTGTCACCATGCTATACTGTAGGGAGATAACTTGCTCCAGGATGGAGCCTGTAGCAGGGCTTATATATCGGCCCACACCTGTCACAAAGAACAAGATCACAACAATGACATGGGAAGAGCAGGTAGAAAAGGCTTTGCTTCTACCTGAGACTGAACTTATCTTCAGGATAGCAGAGATAATTCTAGCATAAGAAAACAGAATGGGGAAGAAACAGGCAAAGCCAATGAGGACCATGGTCATGAATAATATCATCTTGTTAAAGAAGAGATCAGTGCAGGAAAGAGGTAAGAGCACAGGCAACTCACAACTATAGTGGTGAATGAGGTGGGAGCCACAAAAATGCAGCCTCAGCAAAGGCAGAGTGTTGAGCAAGGAATTGATGACTCCAAGTATATACAATCCACAGGCCAGAAAGACACAGAATCTTTTGCTCATGACCAACAGATATCCCAGAGGGTTACAGATGGCTGAGTAGCGGTCATAGGCCATGGCTGAGAGGATAAAAGCTTCAGATGAAGCAATGAAATATATTAAACCAATCTGTGTCAGGCATCCACTGAAAGAGATGGTTTTGTCCTTGGCTAGGAGTATTTGAACCAACTTTGGTGCCATGACTGAGGAATAAAAAATATCAAAAATGGATAAATTCAACAAGAAGAAGTACATGGGTGTGTGCAGATGAGAATCCATCTTGATGACTGCCATTATCAAAAGGTTCCCAGCCAAAGTGAGGAGGTACATCAATAAGAAGATGAAGACAAGAACATAATGGATTTGGAGGCTGCTGGAAAATGGTAGAAGAATGAATTTTGGATCTGTGGTCTGATTACATGGCATCATTTATTCAGACAAATCCCTTCCTGAGGAATAGAAAACCATATCAAACAATGAACTAACAAGTCTTTAGTATCTAACTAGTAGGTCTTCAACACTATGACTAACATTACAGAATAATATTGAAGACCTTGATATATTTTCTTCCTTCTGGTGGGTATGATCTTTGTGAGGAGACAGGGACATAAAAGACAGAAAACTCAAACTAGAATTTAATTATTAAGTTGGGTAGCAAATACTCTGTGCACTGGAGGAATGGAAAGAAATAAAGAACAGTGAAGGTTGTATTTGGTGACGAACCACTGGCATTATAGAGACGGAAGGATTATTTGAATTCAGTGCTGTGGCATTGTATTTTCATTTCTACAGTTCTCCATTGCTATAAATGTAGAATCCTGGGTTGTTTCTATATTCCCTGGAATATACCTTGCAAAGAGAGTTCTAATTTACATTGTTAGATGAAATGCCTCAATGGGAGACCTGTAGTGGATTTCCTGGTAAAAATAAACAAACAAAAAAGAACAAAGAAATTAATTATTTTTCTCTCACAACTAAATTCTAACCTTAACATTTCTTTCCTGCCTTGGCTCCCTTTAATTCTATTCTTCTTTTCTCTTGACACTGCTGATAATTCTTTTTTCATATCTGGCTATCCTCCATGCTAACCTACGAAGCATTATACTTTAAATTATTATTCACCATTTTGATGTTATTTTGCTCATACTTTGGAAGAATACATAGTAAATTTTACTTTGTATTGTAATTATTCAATTATATATCAAATCTAGAGGAATCTAGGTGGCATAGATGATAGAGCACTGGCCCTTGAATCAAGGGAACCTGAGTTAAATAGGAGCCTCTGAAATTTAATAATTATCTTTCTGCGTGATCTTAGGCAAGTCTCTTAACCCCAATATCTTGAAAAATCAGTAACAAATAATAAAATAAACTACTTAATTAGATTTCAAGTCTGAAGCTAGAGCACAATCTCCACAAAGACAAAGATCATATCTTGCTCATATTTTTCATTTTTGATACAGCTAATTATGTGTAACTAGATTTTATCTGTATTGATATTTTTAAAATGTTTAATTGACTATGGGACAATAACTGAGTTACTAGTTCTAATTTCCTTCTGCTTTAGCTATTATCATAAAGGTATGAATATATACTTTGCAAAACAAAATAATATGCAACAATTTTTTGAAATTAAAGATGAGAATTTTCAGTCAAACTGACCAAGTAATAAATTTCAGGAAAACCAACTTCTTCCCATTGCTACTGAAAAAAATCTCAAAGAGAAACAATACAAATAAGAAAAATGATGACAAGCAAAAAATAAGTCAAAGTAAAAAACGAACAATGTCAAAAAATTCTTATATACGAAATATGTTGATACAATTGAAAATAAAAAAAACTAAATCATCAGAAGTAAAATACATGAAACAAAGAAACATTCTAAGGTACCTACAGAGTTGTCTTCAAAGTTAGAAATGATTCAGAGAAACTAAAAAAATAGTATAAAGAAAAGATTAAGAAAAATCATAAGATCAAAATGAAAAATTATCTGTTAGAAAGTAAAAAAACCAGAGAAGTAAAAGAAGCTTGAATTAAAAGATCCTTAAAATGACCAGAAAAAATAGTGAAGAATATTGCCAAAATGGGAACAATAATCAAAACATGAACACACACACACACACACACACACACACACACACACACAGGAATTCCAAAGGACAATATATTTTCCATAGTAGGAAACAAAATCATGAAAAATGTAGAATGACTGAAATCAAAGTTCCAAAAATGATGGAATTACTTAAACATTGAAAAAATTACAGGTTCCAGGGATAGACCTGGAAAATGTATTATCACATCACAATTGGAATAGCAATAATAATAATATGGGTGTGGAGTATATTCAATGCACCCTGGTAGGAAGCTTCCAATTAGATTGTCTAGAAATATATTGATGGGGGCAGTGAGGTGCTACAATGAATAAAGCACCAGACGTGGAGTCAGGACTACTCAAGTTCAAATCCAGCCTCAGACACTTAATAATTACCTAGTTGTATGGCCTTGGGAAAACCACTTAATCCCACTGCCTTGCAAAAAAGTAAACCTAAAAACAATAAATAAAAAGAAAAACATTGATGATCTAATGGCAATATAAGTCACCAGACACTGAGGTCTGACTTCCAGGCTTTCAAACTGTACTGCAGGGGGTACAGTTATGATAGGTTAGTCACATTGTTTGAATGCCAAACATATATTTGCCTAAAAGATGTTTGTATCACTTTGTGAAGAACACAAAGCAAAGTCTCTCTGAGAAAAATTTTCAGATTGATTGTGTATAGTGACAGATACTAGCAAAGGACCCTTCCAACACAGCATGTCCATATCAAAGAAGGCACTTTGCTGTATGAGTGAAGCAGAATTGAAAGGACTTTAAAAGAAACATGAGATAAACAAATTTGGAGACATCTCCACTCCAAATGTTTATTAAATGATTTATACTGGACCAGTGGAGCCATATGAATGTGTATTGGTCTGATCAGTCATTGTCATACATGCTGTACCTTAAGAGCAACAGAATGGTGTCATGTTGATCCTATTGGAGAACAAAGGACAACAACCAACTAATAACAAGGAAAATATGCTTGCAAATAGAATTCCAGAAAATTTAGAGTAACAAAAGCATGTAAACTGTATATGAAACACACTTTAAACCACTTTTTCAAATTTCACTCATACTTATACATTTTCATTTGTCTAGTACTAGGGTTCAAAGTATGAGAAGCCTGTCTGGGAGTTTCCTTTCCAGGTTTTGTACAGGACGCCAACACTGTATTTTACATAAACAATGAACCAATAAACACACAACATTTTTAAAAAGTTTTTATTGAATAGAAAAAACAGCTACATAACAATCTTCCCAGGAAGTGCAGGCAAATTCTCCCTACTCTGCAGATATACCCAGTGATGTGGGAAAATTGGGCACAAATTTGGAATAAAATCATAAAAGAAGTTTACAAATAGATAAAATATGTGTCCATTGAGTTCCCAACTGTGGTATTGACAAGTTCCTCTCAATGGTCTTTTCTTTCTTTATAGAAATCCCATCCCCCTTGGATGAAATACCTCTTCAAGTTGTTCAGGTGGGGATTTCTTCTCTCCACAGTTTAATTTTTGATTGCCATAGGTAGGTGTCCCATAAGCCTAAAACTAATTTTCTTCTGTGCTGCCTGAGATTCTTCTTAGAAACTCTTTTTTCAACTAATTGTCTCTGTTTCCACGTTTGTAATTTGTGTCTCTTCCTCTTGTTTGATGCAATGATTTTTCCTGGTCCCATAGTTGCCCTTCAGAATGATATGATGGATGGTGAGTTATGATAGAGAGGAAGTCATTTTTGCTTTGTGCTCAACCACAAGAATAATTCTTAATCAGGGACTGGGTCACTCCTCCATTTCAATTTCTAAGAGTATACTTACTGACTCAGATACATATCCAGAGCTTAGTTATTTGAAGCCCTGCAAATGTGTATCCAATTTTCACATATCTGATGAGATTGCTCCAATTTGAAACAATGATCCCAGAATAAATATATTGTGCACATTCTTTGTCTTAGTGTTTCCACTTGTAGGTCTATATCCCAAAGAAATAAAAGCAAAGGGAAAAAGAACCATTTTCACAAGTATTTAGAGTAGCTGTTTGTTGTGGCAATGAACTGAAAATTAAAGCATTAACAATAGATGAGGGAATGACACAACCAAGGAATGCAATTGAATGTATTTATATGAATGTACTTGAATACTACTGTGCCATAAGTAAGGATGAATGGGATGATCTCAGAGACATGTTGCAAGGTTTGTATGAGGTGAAGTGTGCTGAGCAAAACCAGAATAGTATGTGTATCTAGATATACAATAACAATATCAATATATAACATCAAAGTAGTAAAAATGAACATTTTGAAAGACTCAAGATCATAAAACAACAGAATGATCAGCAATGACTCCAGAGGAAAAATGATAAAGACTGTTATCCACCTTCTGAGAGAATAGTAATGGACTCACGTTGCAGAACAAGATATATTTTTTGAACATTGCAAATGAAGGAATTTGTTTTGCTTGATTAAACATTCTTTTATTAAGATTTTTTTACAAATAGAAAAAAGTAAATAGTACAAAAGTAAATAGTAATAGTAATAACATATTGATATGTTCTGGACACCAGACTAAATGTTTAAAGATTATTATTTCATTTGAACCTCCCAACTCTGGAAGATAGTATTATCCTCCACTTTTTTAATCATTCACCTTTTACAACTGAGGACAATGAGGCAAAGATTAAGTAACTTGTCCAAGGTCATATAGCTAATAAGTGTTTCAAGTTAGATTTGAACCCATCTTCCTGACTCCAGTTCATGTACTGTATCACCCAATGGTCTTAGAGTAACAAATGAAAAATATCCAGAACACCAAGGAGAAAACATTCCACAGACTCCCATGCCACTAGTGAGAGAGGAACCACTATAGGGATTACTCATGAGCCTTGGATTATGTCTTAATCTCTCCCTGAATCAGATTACTGCAAAATTGCTGAATTTGACAAGTGAAGGCACCTCAACAGTCTGGTCCAATCTCTCCTGGGTAGAAATGAAACAGATTTACACTTTATGTCAGAAGAATTCTATAATAATTCAAGCTACCCAGACATGAAACTGATATCTTAGAGAGGTAAAGGATTCCTTGAAAGTCTTCAGAGGCTAAATGAGGAAAAGTTAAGTATCTTGATTCATGAGCCCCTACAAAAGAAAGACTATCTATAAAAATCCCCGGGCAACATTATTGTTAACTTGTGACATTATTAAGTCATTAAGACATGACATTACTAAGACATTGTTAAGTTATGACAAACAAAACTTCTTTTCTTTTTCCTCGGGGGTACTAGAATGGGAGATTAGAAGAATCCCTTAAATGTGGCTTATTTGAATTTCTGCAAGACATATGACAGCCTCAAAAAATGTTCTTGTAGATAAGATAGAAAGATGTAGATTGAACAGCAGTAAGAACAGGGATATTCAGAGCTGGATGACTGGCATCAAAGAAGAATAAAGAGTAGATGAAATTCAACCTGGACACCAGGACACCACATAGCTACCAAGATCTCTATTCAAATCTTAATTTTCATCAAGAATTTTGATGAAGGCTTTTTTGGTCAATTCTCTAATTGATGGATTTAAACAAAGCTTGACATGATAGTCAATATATTAGATGAAAGAATTAAAGTCCAAAAAGTTCCTGAAAGTTTGGAATGCTGAAGGAAATCTATTAATTTGATATTTAATTGCAATAATTCTTAAACTTGGTGAGAAAAGTTTGACCAGATAGTACTTGTTTTGAAAAAAGCTGAGGGGGAGGGGGTTTAAAGAGGATACAGTTGGTTGTCACCCTGTGACATGGCAGGCAAAGAGGCTAACATGATTTTAGACTGCCTTGATGGGAGCCTAGAGTACAGCCAAATATGGATGATCAGTCTACTGATAGAGATAGCTAAAGAACTAGCTATATTTTTTTGGTTTTGGCTCTTTAGTGGTGGGAAGGAGGTTAATAACACTATGCATGTCTTGAAGAGGCTTTAGGTGAAGACGGGATCTAAGATAATGCCAAACAAGAGTCAATTAAAGGAGCTGGGGATATTTAGGGCAAAGGAGAAAAGATTTGGGATGAAGGTGACAGTTGCCTTTATTTGATGGACTAGAATGTACAGGAGGAATTAAACATGATTGATCCCACAGGACAGAACTAGGAGCAGTGGATAGAAGGAATCACTTAGAATTGGCAGACAAGCTGCCTGGGCAGTTGAAAGAGGCCCCACTGCTGAACCCCAAGAGTTGGAAGCCTTTACCTTATGTAAGAGAAAACCACCAGTTTCTAGGCAAAAGGAGAAACTTTATGATAAAAGAATCAGTTAGTAGGCTCAATTGAGATAATGAATGTAAAACTCTTTTCAAAAGTATATAAACTGCTATATAAATGTTATTTTTCTTGTTAATATTATTCTTATTGTCGCCTAGAATAACCAAGTGATGGTGATGACATCATTCTCTGAGCCTTCTCTGAGTAATTTTGCTGAATTCAAGTAATGTTTAAAGAGTGAAACAGGGGTGTGATAATAAATGTTCAAAACCCAGGCCTCTGGAGTTTTAAAAAAAAAAGTACACAAATACACTTTTTTTTTAGTTTTTGCAAGGCAATGAGGTTAAAATGACTTGCCCAAGGTCACATAGATAAGGTAATTATTAAGTGTCCAAGGCCATATTTGAAGTCAGGTCCTCCTGACTCCAAGGCTGGGACTCTATCCATTGCACCATACAGCTACCCCTACATACAAACACTTTCAAGTTAATTATAGTTCTAATATTTCCTTAAGACTATACAGTCAAGGAAACAATAAATCAGTCTCTGATTTCAGAAAGTGTAAATACTCATAGTAAAAATAAAGGGACTGTGTATCACAAATTATTAGAGCAGGCTTCAGCACAAGTCTGGACAAAAACTTACAACTTGTGGAGCACCAGTCAGGAATACACAGAGCAGTCTGGGGTCAACAGGAATACCTTAGTTTTCCTTCACTTGCACTTCTCAATCCTTTGAAGACTGACACCTGACTTCTCTCCTCTACTGAAACTTCTCTCTCACAGGTCATCACTGAAAAGTCAAATTCAGTGCCCTTATTTTTCCTCAGTTTTTAGCTTCCTTGACAAAGGTGTTAAAAGATCAGGAAAAACACTTCTGCTAGAATAACAAGTGTTTTAAAATTTTCCTTCAATGAATTCATTTTGTTCATCCATGAAATGAGGGAACTGTATTAAATGATCTTAGAAAGGCTGAGCATCCTCCTACCTCTCAGCTTTTCCCAGATTTACACAAGCAATCCTTTCAACCTTTATCTCAGGGAGTTTTCCTAGGGAAGCTAGAATTTAGGAAGGGAAACATCAGCTTACCTTTATTCCATGTCATAACATAGGCAGTGGCCACTATCCTCACTACCCAAAATAACATGTAATGAGTACCTTCTGTAGGTAGACACTGACTAGCCTGAGGACTTTTTTCTCCTCTGCCTCCTCCCATAGAATTACCTGTCCACTCATCTGATAGATTCAAACACATGGAGCAACCAGAATATACTTCTTCACATCTGTGTCCCTTAAATAGTACAGGTTCCTTCAATATGATGAACTGCTGGTCTGAATGTTTTGACTACCCAGTTGGGAGGAGGCGTCATCATTCCCTTTCTAGAGACTAATTTAGTATATGGGATTGGATTCAATCCCATAATATTGTGGTGGTGTTTTTTTTCCCTAGGCTTTTACTTTGTCCCCAAAGAGTGTTTTGTTTAACAAGTTCAAACTTCTTTATGGAAAATATTGTTTCAGTTTTATTACAAGTAGCAGTCCTCTAGAGAAGTGTCATCTTATTTTTCTCTCTTCCTTGAGTACTGGGAACTTAACCCATCTGAGATCATTAATGACTCCTAAACTTTGCTGATTAGCTAGTCACAAAATTGATTCAATATGAAAATTTACTCTCCCACAATCTTCTTACTTATGTTACTCTCTTTCGTGATACTATCTATATGCTTTGCATCACACTGACCCCTAGTTTCATGCTTTCCAATCAGGCAAATAGACCTCAGGTTTCTCTTAACCATCCCTTCTGTCACATCTGCTTATCCTAATAAGACATATTCTTTTTTTTGTTAGTCATATATTCCATTCTACCAGGGATATAAATAGTTCTGGGAGCCTGAATTTGGACTTACAACTTCAATTTGGGAAACACTGAAAAAAATTCAGCACTTGGAATTTTTGTATTTGTTAGTCTTTACTACATTTCTTTGACGATTTTATCTAATGCAATGAATGGGGTTTGAGTAAGCCCACTTTACAGACCTTTTGGGTATACTTGCAAATTGATTTCCTGAATGACTGGTTAAGGTTAGAGCACCTCCACCCAGTCCTACCAATCATGAAATTAATGTGCCTTTTTTCTGTACTTCTCCAAAAAGCACTCACCTTTTTCTGTTATTTCTGTCAATCTTATGCAAGTGGCAGAGGGAGTGGTGAAGGGGGAAGGGGGGACTCAGAGTTGCCTTTACTTATATCAATCACTTGAAAATATTTTACCTTATCATTGTTTAAATTTTGCATTTCTTCTTTTGAGAATCATCTGTTCATATCCTTGCACCATTGAGAAATGGTTTCAATACTTATTTATAACACTTCCTTATATTTCTTAGACAACAGACTTTTATCAAAAAATTGATATTCTTTTCTAACTATGTTCATTTTCTTTGGGCAAAAATTTTAATTTTCAATCATAAAAATTGTCCACTTCACCTCATATTGCATTGCCTATCACTTATTTAATCAATAACTATTTTTCTATCTGTAGTTGTGAGAATTATCTTTTTTTCCTGTTCCTCTACTTTGTTATCTAGGTGGTGTCTTCATTTGGAACTTATTGCGGTATTTGGAGTGTGATCTTGATCCATAAATGATTTCTAAGACTAATTCCCAGGTATATTTTGCCAGAGAATGAGTCCTCACCCTTATCCAGTAATTTTTGAGGGGGTTGAGGATATTGTAAATTCTACTATCTTTTTTTTCAATTGTTCTTGGGTTTCTTGGGGTATCTTGATTACATACCTTACAATCTATTACTGCAAGGTCCTCTGCCTTTCTCAGTATCGGTCTGTCTATCTCTTTTTGTTTTTTTCTCTTCTTCCCTCACTTTTTAAAAAATTTATTTAAGGAAGGGTTAAGTGACTTGCCCAAGGTCACACAGCCAGGCAAATATTTATTGTCTTAGGCAGATTTGAACTCAGGTCCTCCTGATTCCAGGTCCAGTGCTCTATTCACTGTATCACCTAACTGCTACATAAACTGGTTTTTAAGATATTATTTTTTTTCAATATTGTTTGTATCTCCTTCACCAAACTGCTAGCTCGGTTTTCATAATTTTCCTGCAGCATTCTCATTTCTATTTCCAATTTTTTGTCTACCTCCCTTACTTGATTTTGAAAAGCTCTTTTGAGTTCTTGCATAGCCTGAGGACAATTCATATTTTTCTTGGAGTCTTTGGATACAGAAGTTTTAACTTTTTTGTCTGCTGAGTGTGCATTTTCATCGTCCAAAGGGCCAAAGTAATTGTCTTTGTCAGATTTGTTTTTCTTCTGTTTATTCATTTAACCAAACCATGATTTGATTTATTAGTTATTGTTAAGGTGGGGTTCTGCTTCCAGGGTGGAGGAGATACTATCTTTAGGGATAGCTCCAAGGGATCTCAATTCCTTCAAATTATTATGAGAGTCTCTGACTCCCCTCCTGGCCTAGGCTCTGATCTGCAGATGACCACAAGCATTCCCCTCTGCTCCGGAACTGTGAAGAAGGTCCCTGCTCTGCTGTGACAGTAGAGCTCCTTTTCCCGAGTCTAGGATCCAGACTGCAGCCTGGATTTGAACATGCACAGTCATAGAATGCTGCCTCAGAGATAGATAGCAGAGAGGCCACCAGAGTCTCCCCAGAGGACTCTGAAAGCAGTTGCCTAGTGGCTCCCTGCTGGCTGGGTCTCTAGGGCTGGGTCTTCACTGCCTGTGCTGGACTGGACTCCCTTATCACTTTGGTGTAGCAGAGTTTCCCTGCTGAGCTTTCAAGTTGTCCTTGGCAATCTCTGAACTGAGAGATCTGAATACTGCCATCCCTTCCATAGAGCCAGGTAACTTCAGAGGCTCAGGCGCCCTGTGGATTTTTCCTGGCTGACTGGAGCCAGTTTGCTCTAGAGCAGCTGGCATGGCCCAGACTGTGCTGGAGCCCATTCTAATCCCTGAGCAACTGACCTTTCCCACAGATTATTCAAGTTGTCTTGACTGAGAAATTGTGTCACTCAGCCTTTCTATAGGATCTGCTGCTTTAGAATTTAGTTACACTCATTATATAAAGGTATTTGGAGAGGTCTAAGAAGAGGTTATGGGAATTCCTGCCTCCACTCTGCCACCCTTGTTGAACCCCCTATTTAAATCATTTTATAAAATGACCCTAACTCACTATTAACAGGAGAAATGTAGGATGGAATAATTTTGAGGTACTACTTTATATCTAGTAGTTTGACTTATAGGAAAGAAAGAGAAAATAACAAATGTTGGAGGGGATGTAGGAAAAATGAGACATTAATGCATTGTTCAAGGAGTTGTAAAAGGATTCACAATTCTATAGTGCAATTTGGAATTATGCCCAAAGGACTATAAAAGATGGCTTACCCTATGCTCTAACACTGCCACTAGCAGGTCTGTATTCCAGAAGAGATGAAAAACAGGAAGAATAAGAACCTGTATGTATAATGATATTTATAGGAGCTCTTTTCTGGTGACAAGGAACTGGAAATTGAGGAAATGTCCATCAGTTGGAGAATGGCTGAAAAAAATATGATGAAATGCTTTTCTGTTATAAGAAACCATGAACAAGATCCTCTAAGTAAAAAACTTGCATGAGCAGATACAATGGAAAATGTACAATAGACAAAGTAACAGCAATGGTGTAGGACGAGCAGCTGTGAATGACCTACCTTTCTCAGTAGTGTGACTCAAGAGAACTCTGAAGGATATATGATAAAAAATGCTATCCTTACTAAAAATACAGCTGATGATATCCAAATGCAGACTGAAGCATACTTTTTAAAAATTAATTTCTTTTGAGGTTTCTTTTGGGTGGGATTATGTTTACTTATACAATATGATAACTGTGGTAATATTTTTCTTCACTATAAAATTTAACCTTTATCAAATAACTTGCTCTCTCAATGAGGGATTGCAAAAGAAGAAGGGAGATAATTCAGAACTCAAGGCTTTAAAAATGAATGTTGAAAATTGTTTTTGCATGCAACCAAGGAAAAATAAAATAAAATAATGGGATATGCAAAATTTCAAAAGGCAGGTTAACATTGTCAAAGCAACAGAACATGATCTTCTTGTTTGCTTTCAGTTTGACACCTGAGATCAGGCATATGGCACCATGAATTCAGATTCTATATCTGAGCTCCATATTGCCACTGTATTCCCATTTTTTTAGGTTTTTGCAAAGCATCCAGGTTAAGTTACTTGCCCAAGGCCATACAGCTAGGTAATTATTAGTTGTCTGAGGCTGGATTTAGACCCAGGTCCTCCTGACTCCAGGGCCAGTGCTCTATTCACTGTGCCACCTAGCTCCCCTGTATTCCATTTCTTCAGTATTTTGTCTTGATTGACTTAGAATCTGTGATCCTTGAGGGAAAGAAAGGCCCATTCTGATCTTCTCTGTTTTTGTTTAAGTAATGGTATCTCAGAAAGGCCTATTGGGGTGGCTAGGTGGCATAGTGGATAAAGCACCAGCCCTGGATTCAGGAGTACCTGGGTTCAAATCCCATCTCAGAAATTTAATAATTACCTAGCTGTGTGGCCTTAGGCAAGCCACTTAACCACTTAACCACTTAACCCCGTTTGCCTTGCAGAAGCCTTAAAAAAAGGCCTCTCAATGAAATAGACCATTTTTCTCATGAACTTTACTTCCTTTTGAATTTGATGACCACTTTGCTTTGACATTTCTTAGTTCTTAAATTATTTCTTCTCTTTCTTTCTTCTATTTTTATCATTTCATTTCCTTAATCAATTCTTTCTGCAGGATAATAATATTTAAAATCCTGAAGAGTTTCCTGTTTTATTTCTTTTGTTGGTGATATTTAAATATATTTTTCTTTTGTCATTTCTATTTCTAATTCTCTTGAGCCTTAAACTCTGATCTCTTTGGTCCATCCCATTTCTGCAGGAGTCAGAATGTTGAAGGTCTGACTAGTCTTTCTACCAAAAATCACATCTCATGGTCTGCTTATAAACACCATTTCTGATGGAATTCTTGATCAACAGGTACTAGAGAGGATATGCTTCTTTTCCCCACATTTTCTTTATGGCTACTTTGACTTCCAATTCTTCAGACTGTAGATGATGGGGTTCAGTAGTGGGGTTACTTACCATGCTGTACTGTAGGGAGATAACTTGCTCCAGGATGGAGCCCATACAAGAGCTTACATATCGACCCACACCTGTCATGAAGAACAAGATCACAACAATCACATGAGAGTAACAGTGAGAAAAGGCATTGCTCCTGCCTGAGGCTGAGCTGATTTTCAGGTTGGCAGAGATAATTCTAGGATAAGAAAACAGAATGGGGAAGAAACAGCCAAATGCAATGATCACCATGGTCATGAATAGTATCATCTTGTTAAGGAAAAAGTCAATGCAGGAGAGAGAGGTAAGAGCACAAGCAACTCAGAACTATAATGGCGAATGAGGAGGGAGCCACAGATGTGCAACCTAAACAAGGGCAGATGATTGAGCACAGAGTTGGTGATCCCAAGCATATAAGATCCACAGGCCAGAAAGACACAAAAATCATTTCCTCATGACCATCAAAAGAACCAGAGGATTACAGATAGCTGAGTAGTAGGCATAGGCCAGGTCTGAGAGGATAAAGGCTTCAGATGAAGTAATGAAATATGTTGTCCCAATCAGTGTCAGGAATGCATTTGCCTAAAACTGTTTGAATCAAATTTTGCCTTGCAAAAAAAAAAGGAATAATTAGCTTTGGTAGAATAAATGCCTCAGTGCAAGTGTTGTAGTACTTTGCCTGGTAAAAAATAAAGAAACAAACAAAAAAGGAAAAAAAGAAATAAATTATTATTCTCTTACAACTAACTTTTTATCCTGACATTTCTTTCCTGCCTTGGCTCCCTTTGCTTCTAGTCTTCTCTTGTCACTATTGAGCTTTCCTTAATCATCTCTGCCTATTAAATCCTACTCATGGAGCATTAAAGTAGAAATTATCTTTCATCAACTTTGATGGCATTTTGCTCAAAAATTGGCAAAACACATCAGAAATTCTCTGTTGTATTGAAATTACTTATTGAATTATTGATTTATTAATTAATTTTTTGCAAGGTAATGAGGCTACATGGCATTCCCAAGGCCAAATAGCTAGGTAATTAATTATTAAGTTTGTGAGGCTGGATTTGAACTCAGGTACTCCTAACTCCAGGGCCAGTGCTCTATCCACTGTGTTACCTAGTTGCCCCATGATTATCTATTTATAATCTGAACTAGAGCACAGTCTCCAAAGGATTAAGAACATGTCTTCCTCATAATTTTCCTTTTTTCCTAACCTCAGTACATAGTATTGGATTTTATACAGCATAGATAATTTTAAAATGTTGAATTGACCAATGGTCAATAACTGAATTACTAGATCTAATAATATTCTGACAGGTGTTATCATAAAGGTTTTGACTACATACTTTTTAATTAAGGATGAATATTTTCAATCAAGATGACCTAGTAATAACTTTGAAGAAATTTAGTCTCTTCCCATTGCTACCAAAAAATCTCATATAAAACAACACAAATAAGAAAAATGACTACAAGGAAAACAAGTCAAAGTAGAAAATGAACCATGTCAAGAAAATTCTTATATAAGAACTATGATGGAACAACTGAACATAAAAGAAAAAACTAAAGCATCAGAAGTAAAGTATGTGAAAAAAGAAACAGTGTTAGATATTTGCAGGCTCATCTACTTTATAAACGCTATAGTAAAGAAAAGGTAAGAAAAATCATTAGATCAAATTTAAAATGATCAATTAGAAAGTAAAAACACAGGGCACCAGTCCTGGAGCCAGGAGGAACTGTGTTCAAATCCAGCCCCAGACACTTAATAATTACCTACCTGGGTGGCCTTGAGCAAGTCACTTAACCCCATTGCCTTTCAAGAACAACAACAACAAGGCTGCAGCTAGGTGGTCCAGTGGAAGGGGTGGCTAGGTGGTGCAGTGGATAAAGCACCTGTCCTGGAGTCAGGAGTACCTAGGTTCAAATTCAGTCTCAGACACTTAATTACCTAGCTGTGTGGCCTTGGGCAAGCCACTTAACCCCATTTGCCTTACAAAAAAACTTAAAAAAAAAGAAAGAAAAAAGAACAACAACCGAGAAGGAAGTGCTGCTGAAATGAAAAGATCTTTAAAATGACCAGGAAAAAACAGTGACATTTCACAGGACTCCTGCTAAACTCAGGTAATGTTTATAGAGTGACACAGGGGTCTACTGATAAATGTTCAACAACCAGGCTCTCTGGGGGCAAAAAAAAAGAGTTTGCAAACATACACACACACACACACACACACACACACACACACACACACACACACACAAATACAGACACTTTTAAGTTTAATTTGCATTTCTAACACTTTCTGAAGTCAAGAAAATAAAAAAAAACAATTAAAGCAATTCCTAAGTTGCAGCCACAATTTCATAAAGTGTAAATGGTTGCTGTAAAAATTTAACAATTGTCCCTCACAAGTTGTTTGAGATGACTCCACACAAGTCTGGATAGCAACTTCAGGGATGTGGAGCACCTGTGGGCAATCGTGAAGACCCAGGGGAATCTAGGGTCAACATGAATACCTTTATTTTCTTTTAACTGACATTTCTCAATCTCTCAAAGTTTGTTACCTAGCTTCCTTACTCTACTGAAAATTTTCTCTCAATAGCCAAATTCAGTGATCACATCTTTGCTTTAGTATTTATTTTCCTTGCTTGGAGGTCCCACTCTGCTAGAATTTAATGATTTGACCTTGAGCAAGTAAGTTGTTTTTAAATTTTCCTCCAATGGACCTCCATGAAATGAGGGAATTAGGGTAAATGATCTTGAAATTCTGTGATCTTCTGAGAGGTTGAGCTTCTTCCCATCCCTCAGGTTTTTCCTGATATGCTTGGGTAACCCTTTCCAGGTTTTTTCCAGGTAAGCTAGATGGGCTTATGGGAAAAAATATCAGCTTACCTTGACTGTGAGTCATGAAATAGTCACTGGTCATCATCATCAGAACCCACTAACATGGATTCAGCACCTCCTGTAGGTAAATACTGGTCAGCATGAGTCCTCCTTCTTTTCCTCTTCCTACAGCAAGACCTACCTATTTATATGATAGTCCCAAACATTTGGAGTAACCAGAACACACTTCTCCATATGTCTGCTTTTGATAGTCACAGACTTTTCTTCATTTTGATGAGCCTCTGGTCTGACTGCAAGACTCTTTGTCTGCCCAGCTACCCCTGCAAGAAGTATTAATGATTTTCATTCTAGAGAGTAATTTAACATATGGGATTGAATTCAATCCCAGAATATATGTGTGTGTGCATATATATACATATATATATATATATATATGTGTGTGTGTGTGTGTGTGTGTGTGTGTGTGTATAGATATATATATAGATATATAGATATATAGATATATAGATATAGATATATATATATATATATATATATATATTTCATTCTAGGCTTTTATTTTGGGGATCTTGTTGCCATAAATTCTTTTGCTTAACAAGTTAAAATTTCTTTTATGGCAAATATTATTTCCATTTCATAGCAAGCAGTAGTCCAGTGATGATTTAGCTCTCTTCCCTGGGGTACTTTGAACTTTAACCCATCAGAAATCATGGGTGATTTATAAGATTTGCTGATTATCTATTCATAAAACTGACTTCAGTATAAGAATGCTTGGGCTCCCACAACCTGTTGCTCTCTTTGTTGATACTGACCAGTATTTCTATCACACTTCCCCATCAAGTTCTGCTTCCTAATCAGACATATACACCACAGATGGATTGTGACTCTTAGCCATCCCTTTTTGCCACATCTGCTCCTCTCAATAAGATATCTTCTTCTTATCCTATTCTCCCACAGATATTTCTACTTTTGAGAACCTGAACTTTGACCTAGGGCACTTAAATTTAGTAGACATTGATGAAAAATATCAACACCTAACTTCTATAAAGAACTTTTCTTAGTACCTGATAAGCAAATTTTTTTTTAAATTTTATTTTTTATTTTGGTGTCAAATAGAAATTCTAACCATTTCAGGTGAGCTCTTCCCTGGCCCTCCATGCACTATCCTCCTACTAATGGTCTTTTGATGTTTGAGACATTAGGTCCTGTCCCACACTTTCCTGAATTGTGTGTCATCGTAGGTTCAAAAATGACTCATTAAAGTTCTATATTTCAACAGGTAATTTATCCTATACTTTTGAAGTCAAAGCACCTTTTAAGCTTATGTTCACTTCAGCTAAAGAGTTTTCTCACTTGCTTTTTTTAACATTTCAAGTACAAATTAATCTTAATACATAGACATTTCTAGTTACAAACATTATTTCTGCCCTTCTTTTCATATGGTATACTAGACAACTTTTTTGCTAGTTTTTGCTAGGTTTTTCCTCAATGTGCTAACCACAAGCAATATTTAGCAACATTATTTATTTATTTATTTAAGATTTGAGTTTTACAATTGTTCCCCGAAACTTATTCCCCCCATCCCCCTCACAGAAAGCAATGTGTCAGTCTTTACTTTGTTTCCATTTTGTACCTTGATCCAAACTGGGTGTGATGAGAGAGAAATCATATCCCTAAAGGAAAGGCAAGAAGTCTAAGAGGTAACAAGATCAGACAATAAGATATCTGTTTTTTTCTAAATTAAAGGGAATGGGGGTGGCTAGGTGGTGCAGTGGATAAAGCACCGGCCCGGGAGTCAGGAGTACCTGGGTTCAAATCTGGTCTCAGACACTTAATAATTGCCTAGCTGTGTGGCCTTGGGCAAGCCACTTAACCCCATTTGCCTTGCAAAAACTAAAAAAATAATTTATTTATTTATTAATGGGAATAGCCCTTGAACTTTGTTCAAACTTCACATCTCCTTATTGGGATACAGATGGCAGACAGCCCAAAACTGTTCTGGATTGTTGCACTGATGGAATGAGCAAGTCCATCAAGGTTGATCATCACCCCCATGTTGCTGTTAGAGTGTATAATGTTTTATTTTGGTTCTGCTCATCTCACTCAGCATCAGTTCATGGAAATCCCTCAAGGCTTCCCTGAATTCCCATTCCTCCTGGTTTCTAATAGAACAATAGTGTTCCAAGACATATATATAGCACAGTTTGCTAAGCCATTCCCCAATTGAAGGACATTTACTTTAACAATATTATTTAGACACATTTGTCTCTTTCTGTTCATTTCTAATTTAAAAATTTTCTAGTGATATTAATAAGTCTCTTGCAAAACCCTTTCTTACTATTATAATTAAATGCTCTCTGTCTGTAATCAAGAAATCATTATTTAAATTTCCCAAGTTCCAGAAAACCATCTTCTTATATTTCTGACAACTTCTCACATTATTCATTTTCTGCTAAAATTCATGATTTTCTTCTCAAGTATTGATCAAAATATTTACAAGGACTTCCTGATCAAAGCTTTGTTATCCCTAGAGAGTTTTGATTTTTCTTTCTGTAGCTCACTATGGTCTCTACAACAAAATGAAAACTCCTCATTTTTAGCTTTGAAATGCTTTTTAATTTGGTTCTAGTTTACCTTTCTAAGTCACTTAAGACTCAGCCTTCCCATAGATAATTTTTCTCCACTTATTTAGATCTATCTTTATTTGTATGAAGTAGTTTTGTCATTGTATTCATATCAGTCTTTTGTATGTATTGTAATGTAGATTCCAAAGTAATTTAAGATAATTATTTTCAATGAAATTTTTCTTTCTATTTCTTCTTCCTTTTTTTGTAATATGCTGAAATGACATGATTTGTGTGGATTTCTTTCATATCCTGCAACTTTGCTGAAGTTGTTAATTATCCAATAAACTTTAGTTAACTCTCTAGAATTCTTTAGGCCATCTTACCATCCAACAAAAGCTAGTTCTTTTCTTCTTTGTGTATGCTTATTTCTTCATTTTCTTTTTAAAAGTAATGGTGATAATAGACACCTTCGATTCATCCTTGATGAACTTGTAGTTTATCCTCATTACACATAATGCTTGCTTTTAATTTTTGCTAGATCCTAGCTATTAATTATTTTAAGCAGTCCCCATTTATTTCCATCTTTTCCAATATTGTTTTTTAAAAAGCAGGAATGGGAATCTAAAGCTTTTTCTGCACCTCTTGAAATAATCATGATTCAAAGACTGTTACAGTCATTATTCTCTTGGCTCAGCTCACAACTCTCTGTACAAGTTTATACAAATATTCTTAATTTCTCTATATCTGTCCCTTTCATAATTTTTATGGAAAAAATACTCACATATTGTGATTTATTCATCCATTCCACAATTGATGGACCATCTCATATTATCAAATTCTTTGCTAGAACATAAAAGGTCTTCCATGAATATTTTTGTACTTGACAATTCTCTCTCTCTTTCTTTAAGGTCTTGAAATACCACAACTGGATCCTAAAAGTGAGTACATTTTAGTGATCTTTTAGGTATAATTCAAAATTGTTTTCCCAAATTGCTAGAACAATTCACAGCCATTGTACCCATTCCCACCAAAATAACATTAATGTTTGTTTTCCTGTAGCCCTTCCAAAACTTGTCATTTTCCTTTTCTATTATTATTGTCCATCTGTTGGGTAGGACCTCATGGTTTCTTTTATTTGCATAAATAACTTGGGACCACTTTTCCTTATGTATATTGATATATTGTATTGTATTTCTTCTCTGAGAATCATCTGCCCATATCCTTTGACCATTTAATTATTTTGGAATGATTCCATTTCTTATTAATTTGTATCCATTCTTTTTATGTCTTAGAAATAAGACTTTTATCACAAAAATTTCCTATGAAAACTTTTTCATTTAAGTTCTTTTCTGTCTGTGCTGATTTTTATTTGTGAAAAATTTTAATTTTATGTCATTGAAATTGTCCATTTTATCTCCTGTGATCCTCTCATTTGGTCAATAACTTTGCATCTATTCAAAGTTAAAAGTATCTTCTTTCCAGCTTCTCTAATTATTTTATACTGTAACCTTTGATACTTAAGTGATATTTTATATACAAAGGGTAAAAGGGTAAAAACATCAATTCTAAAAATATATTCATAGCAGCTCTGTTTGTGGCAGCAAAGAATTGGAAGTCAAGTGAATGTCCATCAATTTATGGAACATTATTGTTGTATTAGAAATCAGGAGGGATGGGATTTCAGAGAAGCCTGTAAAGCCTTACATGAACTGATGCTGAGTGAGATGAGCAGAACTAGAAGAATATTGTACAACCTAACAACAAAATGGGGGTAATCAACTTTAATAGGCTTGCTTATTCCATCAGTGCAATAATTAGGGAAATTTTAGGATATTGTGACAGAGCATGCCATCTGTATACAGAGAAAGAACTCTGGAGATAAAACTAAGACCAAAGACTGCAACATTCAATTTAAGAAAAGGTGTCTTATTTTGCTATCTCTGATATTTTATTTTTTCCTCAAGCATATGATTTTTCTCTCAACACATTCAATTTTGATTAATGTATAGCATGGAAACAATGTAAAGATTATCAGACTGCCTTGTTTGGGGGTTTGGGGAAGGGAAGGAAGTGTGGGGAAAAATTGTAAAATTCAAAACTTTACCAAAAATGATAGGTAGAAACTACTATTGTATACAATTGGAAAACAAATAAAACTTTTTTAAAAGAGTGTTTTGTAAAGGCATTCACAAAATTCTTTTATGTTTATGTGTGTGGACTCAAATGTTACCTTTCTGTAGTTATTTTTGAATTGGATTATTTTCTCTTTCTGCTTAGTCTTAAATCTCAAAATTTATTATATTCTCCTTTTGTGACTTTGTAATAGGAAAAATATAATGTACATGTTATGATTTATTCATCCATTCCACAATTGATGAACTGCCTCATATTATCAAAATCTTTGCTAGAACATAAAAGGTCTTCCATGAATATTTTTGTACTTGTCAGTTCTTTCTTTCTTTAAAGTCTTTAAAGTATCAAGACTGGATCAAAAAAAGTGAGTCCATTTTAATGACCTTTTAGGTATAATTCAAAATTGTTTTCCCAAATGGCTGGAACAATTTGCCTCCATTTTACCCATTCCCACCAACATAACATTAATGTTTGTTTTCCTGTAGCTTTTCTAAAAATTGTCATTTTTCTTTTCTGTTATTATTGTCAGTCTGATGGGTAGGTCCACATAATTTCTTTTATTTGCATGAGTGATTTAGGATTACTTTTCCTTATGGATATTGATATATTGTATTTCTTAAGAATCATCTGTTCATATCCTTTGACCATCTTAGTTATTGTGGAATGGTTCTGTTATTTATTTGTATCCATTGCTTTTATGTTTTAAAAATCAGACTTTTATCACAAAAATTTCCTATGGAAAATTTTTTCATTTATTTTACTTTCCTTTCTATCTGCCCTGGTTTTAGTTGTGGAAAAATCTTAATTTTATGTCATTGAAATTGTGCATTTTACCTCCTATGACCCTCTCATTTGGTCAATAACTCTACTTCTATCCGAAGTTATGAGAAGTATCTTCTTTCCAGCTCTTCTAATTTTTTTATACCATAACCTTTGATTTAGGTATCAAAGTGATGTCTCCCTTTAGAACTGATTGTGGTATAAGGTGTGAGATGCTGATTCAAACCTAACTTCTACCAAACCAATTTCCTGTTTCCAAGGAAGTTTTTGTCAGTTAGTGAGTTCTTACCTTTGTTACGGTTTGGGAGCTGGGGTAAGGGAATTTTAAAAACTGTGCTACTTTGTATTGTTGAACCCAAAGAGCAAGATGGAGACCAAAATTTGGTAAGTTTGGAGATCTTTATTTCCAGGGCACTGCCTGGGGATGAAGAGTACCCAAATCAGACAGTACCTGAGTGTTCAGGGGATAGGGTTTTTATAGTGTTGGGGGGGGGGGGGGGGTACTGAGAGCAAGCATAATTCAAAAACAAAGACAGCAGTTAGATATATTTTCTTTTCATACTAGTACAAACATATGAAAACATATGGCTCAGTATAGATAGGGGACTGGACAGAGTGGGAAAGGGTCAGGATCTTTGTACTGTCTAAACATGTTTCCTGAGACGGGGAGGGGGGAAGTCACTTATTCATGAGTTTCCCACAGGTTTGAGGGGTGAAATTTTACTATTTATGGTGCCAGCCACATCTGGGGGAAGGGGAGTTAGTTTTAGGGAGAAGGCAGGAATTTTACAGATACAGAAAGATAATTAGGCTAACAAGGGTGCTTTATGAATCTCAGACAAATTTATGGTATATCTGGAAATCCCAGGGTCAAGCATTTGGGTCCTGTCAGATTATCTTCAGACCCAAATGCGCCTAGCCAAAGTCATACTTCTAAGGAATTCTCGGGGACCAGGAAGGTGTCAAGGACTCCTTCCATACAGGAATTACACAATATTGATAGTGCAAATTTATGAAATATCTGTGACCCCCAGGGCCAAGCATTTGGTTCCTATCCAGTTAGTTTCAGACCCAAAGGCACCTAGCCAAATTTATATTTCTAAGGTGTTTCTCAGGGCACAGGAAGATATCAGGGACCCATTTCTATACAGGAATTTCACAAACATTAATATTGTACTTCAGTGTCATTTATTTCAATTTGTTTCTTGGGCAATTGGTTAGTTAACTACTCCTAAATAGTTGGTTTTGGTTTTGGTTTTGGTTTTGGTTTTGGGTTGATTTTGGGGTTTTTTGGCATGGCAATGGGCTTAAGGGATTTACCCAAGGTCACACAGCTAGATGTTTATTAAGTGTCTGAGGCTGGATTTGAACCCAGGAACTCCTGATTCCAGGTCAGTGCTCTATCCATTGTACCATCTAGCTGTCCCCTAAATACTTTATAAAGAATATTGCTTAAAAAAATAAAAATTAAAAAAGAACATTGCTATGTAATGTAGTTTTTAATGTAGTTCTGCAAGGTCCTCTACTTCATCTTTCTTTCTGTCTCTTGTTTTTTCTCTTAATTTTCTTACCTCTAAATTCCTCCAAAAGCATTTTGCTATTTTTTTCAATTACTCCTAGTTGTGTTGTAAATTACTGAAGCTAAAAATTAATTTTTATTGCAGAATTCAAAAAATATTAGCAAAACCTAATATTATGAACATGAACATTTTATTTCTCTATTTGCTCTTGCTGCATTTCTCTAAAGAGTATTTTGGGGTGATAATGGGCATTCTTGTTTCACCCCAATCTTATTGGGAATGCCTCTAGCTTATACCCATTGCATGCAATGCTTGTTGATGGCTTTCAGATACTGCTTATCATTCTAAGGAACAATCCATTTATTCTTATGCTACCTAGAACTTTTAGTAGGAATGAATGCTGTATTTTGTCAAAGGCTTTTCAGCATCCATTGATATAATCACATGATTTCTGATAGGTTTGTTATTGATATAGTTAATTAAACTAACAGTTTTGCTAATACTGAACCAACCCTGCAATCCTGCGATAAATCCTGTTTGGTCATAGTATATAATCCTAGTGATAACTTGTTGTAATCACTTTGCTAAGATTTCATTTAAGAGTTTTGCATCTATATTCAATAGGGAGATAGGTCTATTTTTCTTTCTCTGTTTTGACTCTTCCTGGTTTAGGTATCAATATCATATTGGTGTCATAGAAAGAGTTAGGCAGAGTTCCATCCCCCACCCATTTTGCCAAAAAGTTTATATAGAATTGGAAATAATTTTTCTTTAAATGTTTGATAGAATTCACTTGTGCATCCATCTGGCCCTAGAGACTTTTTTCTTAGGGAGTTCAATAATGGCTTATTGAATTTTATTTTCTGAGATAGTGTTCTATATGGTGTATGATCTTGAACCATAACTAATTTCTTAGACTTTTTTGGGGGGGGTGAATATATTGAAAATTATGCTACCTTTTTTCAATTGTTCTCGGGTTTCTTGGGTATCAAGTTAATCAATTCTAAATATTTTTAAAGAATATTGCTATTGGGGGAGACTAGGGGGCTCAGTGGATAGAGAACCAGCCCTGAAATCAGGAATACCTGAATTCAAATCCGGCCTCAGAGTCTTAATGATTACCTAGCTGTGTGGCCTTGGGCAAGTCACTTAAGCCTATTTGCCTTGCAAAAAAAAAAAGAATATTGCTATGAGAGTGGATTAAAAAACAGAACCCTACAATATGCTGCTTACAAGAAACTCATTTGAAGCAGAGAGATACATATAGAGTAAACATAAAAGGTTGGAGCAAAACATATTTTGCTTCAGCTGAAGTGAAAAAAAGCAAGGGTAGCGATCCTTATCTCAGACAAAGCAGTTGCAAAAATAGATAAGGAAGGAAACTATATCCTCCTAAAAGGTACCATAGATAATAGAGTGATTTCAATACTGAATATATATACCCAATGGGATAGCATCCAGATTCTTAGAGGAGAAGCTGAAAGAACTACAGGAGACATAGACAGCAAAACTCTACTACTGGGAGACCTCAACCTCCCACTCTCAGATCTAGATAAATCAAATCATAAAATAAACAAGAAAGAAGTTAAGGAGGTAAATAGATTGTTCGAAAAACTAGTTATGATAGACTTATGGAAGAAATTGAATGGGGATAAAAAGGAATATACCTTTTTCTCTGCAGTACATGGTATTTATACAAAAATTGACCATGGCCTAGGGCATAAAAACCTAATGATCAACTGAAGAAAGGCAGAAATAGTGAATACATCTTTCTCATATCACAATGCAATAAAAATCATATGCAATATTGGGCCAGGGAGATATAGACCCAGAACTAATTGGAAACTGAATAACCTCATTTTAAAGAATGAGTGGATCAAACAACAAATTATAGAAAGAATTAATTATTTTATCCTAGATAATGACAATAATGAAACAGCATACCAAAACCTATGGAATTCACTCAAAGTGGCTATCAGGGGATATATTATATCTTTAAATGCTTACATGAATAAATTAGAGAAAGAAAAAATCAATGTACTAAATATGCAACTAAAAAATTTGGAGAAAGAGCAAATTAAAAATCCCCAATTAAATACCAAATTAGAAATTCTAAAAATTAAAGGAGAAATTAATAAAAGCAAAAGCAAAAAAAACTATTGAATTAATAAATAAAACCGAGTTGGTTTTATGAAAAAAAACAATAAAATTGATAAACCTCTGGTCAATCTGATATTAAAAAAGAAAGAAGAAAATCAAATTGCTAGTATCATAAATAAAAAAGTTGAACTCACCATCAATGAGGAGGAAATTAAAATAATAATTCAGAATTATTTTACCCAACTCTATGCCAATAAATTTGACCATCTAAGTGAAATGGATGAATATTTATATAAATATAAGTTGCCCAGGTTAAATGAGGAGGAGATTAAATACCTAAACAACCCTATCTCAGAAAAAAGAAATTGAACAAGCCATCATTAAACTCCCTAAGAAAAAAATCTCCAGGGCCTAATGGATTCACAAGTGAATTCTACCAAACATTTAAGGAACCATTGGCTCCAATTCTATATAAACTCTTTGGAAAAATAGGGGAAGATGGAACTCTGCATAACTCTTTCTATGACACCAATATTGTGCTGATGCCTAAACCAGGAAGAGTTAAAACAGAGAAAGAAATTACAGACCTATCTCCCTGATGAATATAGATGTAAAAATCTTAAATAAAATCTTAGCAAAACGATTACAAGTTATCATTATGATAATACATTTTGACCAAGTAGGCTTCATCCCAGGAATTCAGGGTTGGTTCAGTATTGGGGAAAACTGTAAGTATAATTGATTATATCATCAACAAACCTATCAGAAATTATATGATTATATCAATTAGATGCTGGAAAAGGTTTTGGCAAAATACAGTACCCATTCCTACTCCAATATGTATGTGCCTTCAGAGTCTGGTCTTAAGAAAGAAAAAAATGGATTTAGGTTAACATAGGGGTTAATTATTCTTTAAGGGTTTTTTTGTTCTATGTATATGCATGGTGTTGGGCTAATTGGATGCCAAAGTGAGCTTTTAGTATACCTGTTTATAGGAATTAGACTAAGGACCTTAAATTATTGACTCATAAAGATATCACAACATAGATTGCAGTTTCTAACCCTGATTCAGGATGTCAGCTTCATGTTATGCTGTGTATACCATTTTGGGGAAAAAGAGTGCCTCCTCCTGACTCAATATAATTATGCCTTATCAGCTATGTTCCAGACTTCCAGAAAACATGAACATCTCTCTCCCCTTTCAGGATGTCTGTGTGTGCAATCCTGTGACTATTGATATAATTGGGGGAGGGGGGATTTATAGGTTGCTAGTAAAGAGAGAGAAGCAAAACAAATTATTTTTTCAGCATATTAATGCTTACTATAACTATTTTCTTATTGTGATTTTGTGATGGGATGATCTAATAATATCATTAAACTATCCTGATAAAGCAACTCATTTTAAAATTGTGATTTGAGGTTTTCTAAACACATTACCTACATCATTTCATTCCAGTGAAGTAGATTTGTAGGGATTATCCCCATTGATTAATAGTAACACTAAAGTCCAGAGATGTTAAGGAATTTGTCCTAGGTCTTCTAGAGTATGAACTAGTTCTTAAAACTGTCTTCTGGCTTCAAGTTCAGAACTCTTTTTTATTATAACCCAATTGCCTCCTATATTGTATGAATTATAAGAAAAGGCTTTAATTGATTTTTTCCCTTGGGCAAATAGCTCCCCAATTTGAGAAAACAGGGAAGTGGGAAGAGTCAGTTCTGCATTTTAATCATCATTTCTGAGCTCAGAATTCTATTGGAAAGAATGAGGAGGAACTTCAAAAACAATCATTTATATTGTGTATTGTCTGTGATATAATGGACAGATGGCTGGCCTTGGAATTAGGATGTCCTGGGTTCAAGTCCAAAATCTGATATATATCTATATCTAGATAGATAGATAGATAGGTAGGTAGGTAGATAGAGATATATATCAGATTGCATATTATAGTATTTTATATATAAACAATATATAAAAATATATATTTATATATGTATATATATACATATATATAATGATGATAGTCAAATTACTTAACTGTGCCTCTGTGACTAGCTCTAAGACTATGTAAAGTACAAGTGATCCTGTCTATAGGAACAGTGGCATTATACTCATGAAACATAAAAGAAAGTGTACAAGGACACATCTGCACCTATTCATTTCTAGTCTCAATTGAAAAGTATCCTAGTATGTGGCTGGAATGCCATTCAAGATGCAATTTTGGTGTATGTCACCAGATGGCACTTTAAGCACCAAATAAGTAGCTCTTGGCATCCCCCTCACTAGGTGGAGTACCGTGGACTTCAATTTAAAAAATATACACACATATACAGAAAGTACATATGTATGTATATGTCCGTGTGTGTGCATTTATAAATATACATATGTACAAATATATCACATGTAAAACATACATACACAATGCTATCCATACATAATGCTATCCATACATGAATACTTACATACACAAACTTTTCCAAATTTGATCTCATCACCCCTAGGGATGAATTATATAATTTTCCATAACTTGATTCACAGATCAAAATACTTTAAATATGCTTGGCTTGGGCCACTATTTTTCCAAAGGACTTTTGTCTCTTTTTTGATTTCTTAAATAAAGGTATGTCTACCAAACCAAAAAAAAATCTTCTGACTGGTGGGCAGTCCATCTTTACTAGTGAGGTCAGCAATCTCAACTCTCCTACACACTCTTATTTCTTCTAATCAGGTGGACTCGAATACTTATTGAATATTTCTATGCTGTTTTCAAAGTCTCTGGAATAAAAACATAATTCATCCTATTGCCTAATTATAAAATAAAATTCATCCCATTGCCATTCAATTCTGACTGATATGGAGGTGAAAGCTCAGCTGGCCCAATGTTTTAGATGCTGGGAGATGTCACTAGGTGTTGTCCAAAAGTCCAAGGGGTTTCCTAATCAATTTGTCTTAGTAGTTACTTTGTGGCAACTAATGTCACTATCCAGATTTTGCTTACCTCTGCTATGTTTCCATAAAACAAGTAACTTTTTTAAATGTCTCCCAGGCAATTCACCTCTACAAATTTATTTGGCATCCTAAAGGTAAGGACACTGCAATGGAAAAGTGAAAAAACCTGAGGGGAACATATAACTTACAGGTGATTTACTTTTTTTCTTTTAACTTCAGAAGATTTTAATATTTCTCTTTCAGAACTAGATTATTGTTGTTGTTTATTCTTTATTTTTTAAGAGAATCAGTGACATGAGGATGGTAGCTTCTTAACTTGCAAGTGAATTGAAAAAGTCACTCTTTGCCCCAAGAGTTTTCAGAGTACAATGCCATGACAAAGGTTAAGACAACCAGCAATGACCTTTTTAGAGTTCTATAAATCCAAGGAAAAAACAAGGAAAACAGTGTTAAATTGTTGAAAAAAGATTTCTAAAATTTTTGGTGACATAAATGGTAATATTGAATTATACATGCAAGGGTTTATAATATCTCAGCATTACAAAATTAACCATGTCCTAAATAAAGTACTTAAGTCTTTTAAAACTGTTCAATTGGGGGTGGCTAGGTGGAGCAGTAGATAAAGCACTGGCCCTGGAGTCAGGAGTACCTGGATTCAAATCTGGTCTAAGACATTTAATAATTACCTAGCTGTGTGGTCTTGGGCAAGCCACTTTAACCCCATTTGCCTTGCAAAAACCTAAAAAACAAAAACAAAACAAAAAAACTGTTCAATTTAATGATACCATTGTCATAGTATAAATTGTTTTACAAAATTGGTACTACTCACTTCTCTGTGAGTCATCTCAGATTTCTTTAAAATTACCTTTTCCATTGCATCTTACAGTATATGTGTGTGTGTATATATATACATATATATATATATACATATATATATATATTACATAGGCCACAACTTGTTCAGTCATTCCCTAATTTATCAACATCAACTACCTTTCCAATTCTATGCAGCATACGCACACACACACACAAAAAAAATATGCTATAAATAATAATTTTTTGTCCATATAGTGCTTTTCCCTCTTCCTTTCATCTCTTTTAGGGTATAGACCTAGTCACCATATTGCTTAGTCAAGGGATATTCACAGTAGACAATTTTTTGGATTCCAAATTGCTTTCTAGAATGGTCAGACTGATTCACAGCTCCACTAACAGTGCTTCAGTGTGCCTCTTTTCCTACAGACCCTCCAAAATTTGTATATATGTGTGAATGCATATTTGTGTATGTGACTCTGTGTGTATGTGAGAGTATATGTGTGTGGGGTGTGGTATGTCACAATATGTAGGCTGTGTAGATGGACAAAAATATATATGCAAGGGAAAGGTAGGACTTTGTATTAACTCCTGGAGGTGTTAGGGAGCCCCCTGAATTTATTGTGATGGGGAGTGACATGATGAGACCTATGTTTTTGGAAAATCATTTTGGTAGCTGAGTGGAGGATAGGGAGCAGGGAGCTCCTGAGCAGGGAGATCAAACAGCAGGCTACTGAAATAATCTAGATGAAAGTGATAAGGAACTGGGGTGGTTGCTGTGTGCTCGGAGGAACCAGCCTCTATATAAGATCTGTTGTAAAGGGAGATATTCCAAGATTTGGCAATAGACTTGATTCCAGTGACAGTGAAGTGAGTGAATGAGAGGATAGCACTGAGATTGTAGATCTTGGTCACTGGGAGGGCAGTGGTGACCTCAACAGTAATAACAAATATAGAAGGGGAAGAGGTTTTGGGGAAAAGATAATGAGCTCTTTTTTGGACATATTGAGTTTGAGATGCCAAAGGGACATGCAGTTTGAGATACCTCAGGAGAAAGAATAAGTAAGGCTTTGGCTCTAGATCTGGTAATCATTTGCACAGAGATGCTAAGTGAAACCTCCTCAGAGTTCCTGAAAAATCACTTGGGAGACATCACATACATAATTATATGCAAAACAAACATTACAAATATAAGCATTAGTAAAGTCATCTGATTACACACGTAACTAGTAATCATTTTTCTCTTGAAACATTTTGTTAACCTGGTTCCTGATGAATCTGTTCTTTTTTAATGCATTGATCTTTATGCTTATGAAACTGAACAGACTGATTTTATAGACTTGTAGCTCTGATTATGGTGGCCCCCCACTGTTTATAGACAAAGTATGTTTCATTTCAGCCCTCCCCCAGGGCTTTCTGACTCCCTTAAGGAGATTTGTAGGAGGTTTCTAGACTCAAGTGTCTTTACTGATTTAATGATTGTAAAGTCAGATTATGATAGAATGAGAATAATTTTTAAAGCTGTTATTGATAGCCTAGAATTAGGAAGTCCTCAGTTCAAATCCTACCTCAAATCCCAGACCTGACATCCAATTTCCTTTAGCATCAGTTTCTTCATCTGTAAAATAGGTAGAATAATAGCTTCATAAGTATGTTGGGAGGATCAAATGATATGACATATTGTAAAGCATTCACACAGATTAAAACACAATATAAATGTTGTTATTATTTTTAATTTGCAGGATTTTTTTGAAAAATGCTTGTTAAGATTTTTTGGTCACTATATTGAGAAAATGTTCTTATTCTTATAAATCTATATAATTTTTTCATAGTTTTTGGTATTAGATATAGTTCCTATGGGCAACAAATTGATGGGTTGTACTTTTAATCTATTTGATAACTTCTTTATATTTAAAGAAGCCAATAATTTACATTCAAAGTTATAAATGTGATATTCAATAAATGTACATTGTTAAATTATACATTTTCTTAGAAGGGAATATAATTTTCTTTATTTCCCTGGTATTATTCCTATCTCTACTTCTCTTCTCTCTCTCTCTCTCTCTCTCTCTCTCTCTCTCTCTCTCTCTCTCTCTCTCTCTCTCTCTGTATCTCTCTCTCTGTATCTCATTCTCTTTCTCCTATGTAAACATACACACACACACACACAATAATAACAATAAATATACTTTTTTATATTTTATACTATTCACAAAAATTTCACTCCTGCCCTTCCAAACTTTTGAGATATGAGTATCAAGTACTTTGCACCCAAATAGGCACCCAAGTAAAGCTAAGAATTCTTTTGGAGAAAAGAAAAAGTTCTATAAGTTTTGAGAAATCATGTAAGTTTTTTTTTTTTTAGTTTTTGCAAGGCAGTGGAGTAAAGTGGCTTGCCCAAGGCCACACAGCTAAGTAATTATTAAGTGTCTGAGGTCAAATTTGAACTCAGTTCTTCCTGACTCTAGGGCCGGTACTCTATCCACTGTGCCACTTAGCTGCCACAAAATCATGTAAGTTTTAAACATTTGTGATACCTAGAGATAACTTGAAGGTAGTTTCTGAAATGCAGAGCCAATAACATCCCAGATCCTAATGTGCAACATCTCTAGATGAATAACAAAAATCATTGATTTCTTATATCTTGCAATTAGCTAGTCTGCATCTTGATTCAATTAGCATAGGAATAAATAATCAATAATAATAAAAAATAATGTTGATTTAATAATTGGATATAACAAAGGGAACAAAGTACTTGATCTTTTGACTATTGACATATCACAATGCTATAATCTCGTTTTGCAGAAACACTTTTGTAGGATCAGAAGAACTGGAAAAGTCCATTTTTATGGAAGGAAGAATCCATCATTTGAGAGGGGAAGAAAAAACACAGGCAGGGGAAAGTTAAGTGACTTGCTAATGGTCACATAGTTATTAGATAAGTAAGTCAGGATTTGAACCCAGGTCTTCCATGGCCATATAGTTCTTTGGCTGAAATTGAAATTGAGGTTTTCTTTGGAGGCAATTTGTAGTCATCTCCTTGTCATTATAGTTTTTTAACCTGAAAATGATGTGGACTGTATTTAGGGATCGTACCTATTGACCTCCTGAAACAAAAGCTTAAGAAAGAAAGATAAAAATCCTAGTTAATAAAAATGCATATTGCATGTATTATACATGTAAAGAAAAAGGTTTTATGAATTCCAAACAAAATCTGTTTGTGAAATATGTTTAAATGCTACTTTATTCATGGAGAAGACATTTTCTTTTTAATAATTAACTTTAAACATGGATAACCTTCTTGTCTCAGTTCCACAGCACCCAAAATTCCTTTACCAAAGATCTTAGATTGATTATGGAAGTCACATAATTAAAAAATATTTACAATTCACAAAAGAGAAGTAGAAAATTATGTCATCTCTAAAAAAAGTAAGACTAGTGAAATGTTTATATTTACTACAAAATGCAAAAGGTAATGTAAGGTTCAACTTTCCAAAGCAAATGCAATGATTATAAAATCCCCTTAAAGAAATAAAGAAAAACATAAATAGCCAAAGAAAAATTCAGTGCTCATGGTTAGGCTGTGCCAATGACTAAAATTTTTTAAATTTTACTTTTAATGTTATACAAATCAAACTCTCAGATGTATACTTTACAAAACTCAGCAAAACAATAAAAAGAATCATTTGAAGGGCAAAAGATCCAAAATATCTTGGGAAATAATAGAAAAAATTAGGAATGTACAAGGGATACAGCACTTCCAGATCTCAAATTATATTATGAAGTAACAGTAATCAAAAGCACTTGTGTTGTTCTTCAATTAATTGCTCACATGCAATTCTGGCCCCATGGACCATAGCACAACACTGTCTCTTATAGTTTCCCCAAGTTCATACTGATTGTTTCCAACACGCTATGCATCTATCTCATTTTCTGGCATCTCCTTTTCCTTTTGCTTCCAATCTTTCCAAAAATCATAGTCTTCTGCAAAGAGTCCTGACTTCACCTTATGTGACTGAAATATTTAAGCTTCAGTTTCTTCAATAGTTGACCTTCCAGTGAACAGACTGAATAATTTCTTTAAACCATGCCATCCAATGGGCTTTCAAAGTCTTCTCCATCACCAAGGTCCAAAAGCATTGGCTCTGGGGTGCTCAGGTTTCCTCATAGTTCAACCTCACAGCCATACATTGCGAGCAGAAAAACCATACTTTGGGTTATTACATACTTTTATTAGCAAGGTGATTGTTAATATGTTGTTCAGATTTGCCTTGACTTTTCTTCCAAGGAGTATCTTTTATTTTCATGACTGCCATCTCTGGTAGCAGTGTTCTTTGAGCACAAGAATATAAATCTGACTCTGATTCCATTTCTTCTATTATTTGATATGAAGTGATGGGATCAATTACTAATACTTTAGTTTTTTTGATGTTAAGCTTCAAGTCAGCTTTTACACTTTTCCTGTTTACCCTGATCAAGAGAATTTTTAATTCATCTTCACTTTTTATTATCAGAATGGCATCACCTGCATATCTGATATTGTCGATAATTCTCCTGGCAACCTTAATTATATCTTTCAATTCTTCTAGCCAGCATTTCATATGATCTACTTTGCATATAACTTAAATAAATGAGGTGGAAACAATTGTTGCACTCCTTTTTTTCAATTTTGGTATTTACTAAAAAGTTGATTCATGTAATTGAGTAAACTAGAGAACATCATAAATATTGAAAGTTAACAATCCAGGATATCATAGGCCCCAAATATAAATTACAATTTACCTATTTGGCAAGAACATCTAGAAGAAATGGAATGCAATTTGGTAGAAATTAATTTAGATAATTGGTTTATACCATATTCCTCAATATATTCAAAGTGGGTATGTGAACTTAGTATGATAAAAATTGTGAAGCAAAACAGATAATATACCTTTCCCAGATATTGGCAGGAGATGAATTCTTAACCAAAAAAAGGAAGAAAGGCAATAACAAATGACAAAATAGACAATTTTATTTACATAAAATTGAAAAGCTTTTGTCCAAATTAAATTAATTCATCAAGGATAAAAGGAAAGGAGCCCAAACAAGGGATAATCAATTATGGAGGGATGATTGAAAGACTAATATACTAAGGCATTGCTAGTAGAGCTGAGAAATAGAATAACCATTCTAGGAAGCAATTTGAATTTATGCAAATAAAGTAGCTGAAATATCTTTATCTTTTGACCCAGACTTCCTCTACAAAGAGGTCACACTGATTAGAAGAAAGGTTCCATATATGTTAACAAATTTATAGCAGTGCAACTTTTTTCTGGTAGCAAAATAGAACTACTGATTGACTAAAGAAATTGTGATAAATGAATGTAATCAAATATTACTTTGCTGTAATAAACAATGATTATGATAAATAATAGAAGAATGGAAAGACATGGAGTGCTGCAAAATAAAGTAATGAAGTCAAGAAAACAATATTCATCATGACAATAGCAATGGAAATGGAAATAATAACTGTAAAAAAATAAAAAGTGAATGTTGCTAAATTACAACAAATCAGTATGACTCCCAAAAGAGTCATGAGAAGGCACTTACTCCTATTGCTCTGCAAGGAACAGAAGATACTTGGATGTGAGTATTGCATAAATTCTCAGTTTTTTTAAATGCATTGTCTGGCTTTGCTGGATTGGATTTTCTTTTTTTACCTTTAAAATGTTATTTTATATCACTAAGTGCTGGCTTAAAAATCCATTGTTATAAAGAATGGATTATAGAAGTGAAAGGATGAGAAATAGGGATGAATTTAGAGGCCATAAAAACAAAAGATACCAATGATTATTAATTTTTAAAAAAAAATGAAGAAAATAGAAACATTGTGAATACCTTGTTTTTACTAATACAGAAATTTAGAAAAAACAGTTGACAAAATGCCATACTATAATTTCAACAAGTACTCAAGAAAATCCATCCAAGACATTATCTTTTACCTATCTTCAAGTTAAATGAAATCTTCAATATGTGGAGCGTTCTCCCTTGTTGTGAGAAGGTGCAGAGTGTGAGACTTCTCATGCTCCAAAAATTGGCAGTAAAGGATTTTAATTAAAAGAAAGGCTCCTTGCAAATCAAAATAATCATAAGAAATGTTTTTGTAGTAGCAAAATAGATATCCATTGATTAGGGAGTGGATAAACAAATTTTGTTAGATGAATGCAATCAAATATTACAATGATGTAATAATGAACATCATTTTGTTTGCTTGCTTATGCTTTTGTTCCTCTCACAGGTATATACATATATAAATTGTAGGATTACATTCTTATTGGAACATACAGTTGTTTTTAGTTTGAAATCTGAGAAAGGCCTCTACATCAAATGGTACAGGCAGATAGTACTATTGATTCAAGACTCCACACCTGAGTTCCACATTGTTCCTGTAGTCCATTTTTTGAGGCAGAATATTTTGTCCTTTCTGGCTTCAATCTTTGCTATTTAAGTGAAAAATAAAAAGGTTCATTATGATCATCTCTGCCCTTTGTTTTAGCAATGATAACTTAGAAAGGCTTATCTAGCTAGCAATGAAACAGACCATTTTCCCCATGAACATTACCTACTTTTTGAACTGGAATACCATCTTGACCTGAGCTTTCTTAGTTCTTTGTTCATTTTTTATTTTGATATTTTTATCATTTTATTTCCACTATCAGTTCTTTTTGTGAAACAACAATTTTGTAAAGTTCAAAGGAGCTTCTAATTTTAGTGCTTTTATTGGTGGTAGAGTATATTTTCCTATCATTTATATTTCTCCTTCTCTTGAGAATAATATTTTTCCCTTGTATTTCTTCTTGTATTTATTTGGGTGATTCCTCACCCCTACCACTGAAAAATACATCTTTCCATTGAGGATTTTTGGTAGTTCTGTTTCTTTTCAACATTTTAGTTGATATTGAGGAGCATTAACAGTCAATTGGAGGGCTGGCTAGGTGGTGCAGTACGGAGAGCACCAGTCCTGAAGTCAGGTACTCACCTGAGTTCAAATCCAACCTCATACACTTAATAATTACCTAGCTGTGTGGCCTTGGGCAAGCCACTTAACCCCATTTGCCTTGCAAAAAAAGAGTCAATTGGGGGAGTGGATTGAGTGGTATGCTTGTAGTTAGAAAAATCTGAGTTCAATTCCAGCCTCTGACTCTATGTCTTGTACAAATGATTATCAATCTACCCTACTCATAACCTGTTCCCTTGTCCTAGACTGATTTATTAAATCATAGATAGGCTTTATTTGTCTTAGAAGAAGTAATAACCTTACTAACAATTGTACCATGTAACATGTTTAATATCTTTGGTCTTGATCCATTATCCTAGGTCTATCTGTTCTCTTCTGGTCACTAGTAGTAAAAGTCCTTAGAAAACTAACAAGAACTTTAGACCTGTTTAAGAAGCAGAAGAAAAGAGAAAGAGCACAGGACTCTTGGTTACCAACTGTGTTAGTATTCATACCTAAAAGAGGTAATAATAATAATAATAATAATAATAATAATAATAATAATAATAACAGTGATTGTAGCAACAGCAACCTAAATTTGTCTATCTCTTTAAAAGCTGAGTAATTTGATGTTGGTGGACAGAAGAGGATAACATCTCTACATTGATGTACTACTGAAGGGCTCTTTCTTATACACCTTCCTGGAAGTTCCCCTAAAAGGATAAAGCTTGAATTTTTCCAAAGAAAGTTGACTAGAAAGAAAAAAAAAACAAAATGAAATATGGCATCACAGGTTTAGAGAATAAAGTATAGTGACTTTCATGGTGTAGTAACATAAATGCTAACTCAATGAATAGAGAGATAGTTCTCATAGTATCAGGTTGAGTATTTCACAGAATAAGGAATAAAATTTTCCTTTGCTGTCAAAGGGAAGCTAGATTCTGAATAGGAAGACCTGGAATATGTTTCACCCAAGATAAACCCACTTAATCTCTTGTTGCATACATTTCAGAATCTATTAAATGATAATAGAAATATGATAATGAAGATAAAATAAAATTCTTAATAATGGCCTTATCTTATAGGGATTTCTAGATTAAAAGAAATGTTAAATTGATCTGGCATAAGAATAGTGTAGTTTATATTATAATTATTCTGATCTCTTGGGGTATCAGAAAGTTGAAGACCTCCCTAGATTCTGGACTGAAAAATCATACTTCTCAAGTTCTGCTTATATTCACCATTGTAGATAGAATTTTTAATTATTAAGGGCCAGAGGGTATCTCTTCTTTTCCCAAATTTTCTTTATAGCTATTTTGACTTCCACATTCTTCAGACTATATATGATGGGATTCAGTAGGGGTGTCACAATGCTGTACTGCAGGGAGATGACTTGCTCCAAGTTGGAATCTGTAGCAGGACTTAAATATCGGCACATACCTGTAAGGTAGAACAAGGTCACTACAATCACATGAGAGGAGCAGGTAGAAAAGGCTTTACTCCTGCCTGAGGCTGAACTGATCTTCAGAATGGCAGAGATAATTCTAGTATAAGAAAACATGATGATGAAGAAGCAGCCAACTCCAAAGGTGACCAAGGTAGTGAACAAGATTACCTTGTCAGGGAAGACATCAGTGCAGGAGTGAGGTAAGAGTTCAGGCACCTCACAGGTATAGTGGTGGATAAGATGAGAGTTACAGAAGTGCAACCTCAACAAAGGCAGGGTATTGATCAGGGAATAGGTGAACCCAAGTAGACAAGACCCACAGACCAGTAAGGTACAGAATCATTTGCTCATGACCATCACATAAACTAGAGGGTTGCAAATAGCTGAGTAGCGGTCATAGGCCATGCATGAGAGGATAAAGGATTGACATGAAGCAATGAAAAATGTCAGTCCAATTTCTACCAGGCAGCCTCTGAAGGAGATGGTTTTGTTCTTGTTTAGAAGTGCTTGAACCAATTTTGGCAGAATGAGTGAGTAATAAAAGAAATCAAAAAAAGATTAAGTTCACCAGGAAGAAGTACATGGATGTATGCAGGTGGGAATCCATCTTGATGCTTACCATTATCAAAACATTCCCAGTCAAGGTGAAGAAATAAATCAATAGGAAAACGAAACCTAGGAGATATTGAATGTTTAGGCTGCTGGAAAATGGTAGAAGAATGAATTCTGTGTCTGTGGTCTGATTACTTGGCATCATTTGTTCAGAAGAATCCCTCCCTAGGAAAATGGAAAAGTATATCAACCAAGCAACTCCTAACACTATATAATAAATTATAAAATCTTGAAGAAATATTCCATGCCATCTATTGGGAGTAATCTGAAGACACAGAAAAACTTTTTGGGAAAAAATTAATAGAATATTAAGCTTTAAGTCAATACTCTGGGCATTGGAGAAGTGGAAATCAGTAGAAAACATCAATGATCTTAGTTTGACTGAGGCAACACCTTTCAATGATTATTCTCCCAAAACTGAAGTCCTTCTCTTCCTCATCTCTGCCTAGTCAAATCAACTCTTCCACAGTATTTTGCTCATGATTTGCTATAACACTTGGGAATTCTACTTTGTGTCATAATTATTTATTTATATCTTCTAGGTTATTATGTTCCTATGTTATTTATATTTATGTTATTTATATATTATGTTCCTATGTTATTTATATGTACTAGGGTACAATCAACTTGAGGACAAGAAACATGTCTTCATTATATTTTTCATTTTTGTATCACCCTAGTACCTGCATGATAACTTTCATATAGCAAATTGTTAATAAATGTTCAATGGACCAGTGGTCAGTAGCATTGAAATAGTCGTGTTATTCTTGCCTTGGATAGCATTATCAGTCTCCCATTCAGTATAAATAGCAATCTTTTCTGTTTTCCTGTTTACACAGGAACCCTGAGGGTCTTCCCTTCTCGGTTCAATTATTTTTTTTTGACTAAATAAAAGAGGTCATTCTTTTCCTCATTTGTTACCTAGTCTTAATCCCTGAATGGGTATTGCCTCAGTCAGACTGAGACCTGGGAAAGAGTTAACCTTAAAAAGACTGAGGTCTCTACTGCATCCAAGGCCATCTCCAGTCATTCTGATCTACATCTGGCTCCTGGATGAGGATGGCTCCAGAGAAGAGAGTAAGGTTCTTTTGCACAGCCCTCCCTCACTTAAATCCAATTCACTTGCAGATCATGGCATCACCCTCCTTTTGAGAACAAAGGACAAACAACAATCATCAACAGGGCGAGTCTGAATATACTTTGCATGCTCAAAATAATATGTAGTTAGCTTTCTCTTGAGCCAACTAATTCCTTTCTCTACTGCCAGAAAGAGGTCTTTCTCAGAAGCTATTTTTGCACATTGTGGATGGTGAGGTACCATGGAGAGGATGTTTCCCTCTAATGCCTCAAGAGCAATTCATTTTCAAGGGCTGGCTATTCTTTCATTTCTGAATTTAGGATTGAACTCTGACTTGGACACACTTCAGTTGAATACACCAAATAATTGATTTAAAATCATGCAAAGGTATATCCAACTTTTGCTTGTCCAATGAAGTGTCCCAATTAAGAACTAAGATCAAAAGTTACTAAATTATGCATAATATTTGACCCATAAAAGTACTAGAACACCTAAACCCTAAAGAGAGCAGGTCAAAAAGAAAACTATAGGCTCACAAGATATTAATAACTTGCTCTTTTTGTAGCAGCAAGGAACTGTAAATAGTAGGTACTCATTGGTTAGGGAATGGCTCAAGAAATTAGAGTTTTCTATTGTACCATAAGAAATGATGAAAAGGATGGTTTCAAAAAAAAACTTCAGAATATTTATATGAAGTGAAGAAAGTAGTAAATAGAACCAGAAAATGTATTTATAGTAACATCAAAGTGACAAAAATAAATATTTTGAAAGACTTTAGAATACTGATCAAAGATAGGGGGTGGAGCCAAGATGGCAACAAGAGAGGATCGTCTCTTAGGTGCTCTCTCATAAAACTTATAAACTAAGGACTATAACTAAATTTTTGAGAGACAAGACCCACAGAGGGACCAAGTGAGGCAGTTCTCCTACTCAAGGTAACCTGGAAAAGAGCAGAAAGGCTCTGCTCCCTGGGGTTGGAGGGGCGGCCCACCAGAGGGGTGGCCTGCCAGAGGGGTGGCCCGTCAGAGCAAAAGAATTTCAGCCTCCTGGAGGCAGCCCTAGGGCACTGGGAGCTGTGGCTCACAGCAGCCAGGGAGTTTCCTGAGCTACACTCCAGGGAGCACCAGGCACAACCTGGGGGAACAGCGGGGTACCTCTGCCAGAGCGAGCACGTGGAACCCAGCCCTCAGGACACACAGTGAGCAATGTGGTCTTGCAGCAGCCCAGATCCAGGAAACAGAAGTAGGTGGAGCCAGTAAGCAGGATCCCCCAGGGCATGAGCCCATTGAACCTTGGGAGGGGAGTGAAGAGAGAGATTGCAGAGCTCTGTCCTCTGTCCACAGAACAGGACGCTGGGGTTCTGACCACATTCAGACCCTGATCACAGTTTAGGGCCCCCATAGAACAGCAGCCCCCCCCACCTCAGCCCCTTGGCAGAGGGCATGCTTATGATCATTCACAGACCAGGAGGGAGGACAGAGCCTCACACACTGAGATCCTTGTAGGAGTGTCCCAAAAGCTCAGGAAGCACCCCAAAACCAGACCCAGGCTGGGAAAATGAACAAGCAAAGAAACAAGAGGAAGACCATTGGGAAATATTTTGCAAATGAGCCCAAGAAGGATCAATATACTCAGTCTGAAGATGAGGAAGCACAAGCTCCTGCATCTAAAGACTCCAAGAAAAACAGAAATTCGACTCAGGCTATGACAGAGCTCAAAAAAGTGTTTGAAAACCAAATGAGGGAGATAGAAGAAAAACTGAGAAAATAAATGAGAGAGATGTAGGAAAAACATGAAAATGAAGTCAGCAGCTTAGTCAACGAAATACAAAAAATTGCTGAAGAAAATAGCATGCTAAAAACCAGCTTAGGTCAAATGGATAAAACAGTTCAAAAAGTTATTGAGGATAAGGATGCTTTAAAAAGCAGAATTGGACAGATGGAAAAAGAGGTAAGAAAGCTCTCTGAGGAAAACAAATCCTTCAGAAAAAGAACAGAACTCAGGGAGATTGCTGAATTTATGAGAAATCAGGACTCAATACTTCAAGAACAAAAGAATGAAAAATTAGAAGAAAATGTGAAATATCTCATTGAAAAAACAACTGATATGGAAAACAGATTTAGGAAAGATAATTTAAAAATTATTGGAATACCTGAACGTCATGATCAGGAAAAGAGCCTTGACATCATTTTTAAAGAATTACTACAGGAATATTATAAGCCAAGTTCCAGAACTCCCAAGTCAAAGAGAAAATATTACAAGCAGCCAGAAGAACACAATTCAAATACCGTGGAGCTGAAACCAGGATCTCACAGGACTTAGCAACTACATTAAAAGCTCATAGGGCTTCGAATATAATATACTGGAAGGCAAAAGAGCTTAGAATGCAACTGAGAATCAACTACCCAGCAAAACTGAATGTCCTCTTCTAGGGAAAAAGATGGACTTTCAATGAACCAGGGGAATTTCAAATGTTCCTGTTGGAAGGGCCAGAGCTGAACAGAAGTTTTGATCTTCAAATACAGGACTCAGGTGAGGCACAGAGAATGGAGGAGAAGGGGAAAATATGAGGGACTTAATGATGATGAACTGCATGTATTCCTGTATAGAAAAATGACACTGATAATACTCATATGAACCTTCTCAATTAACAGAGCAGGTAGAAGAAGCTTTTATATATGAAGCACAGGAGAAAATGGAATTTGAAGATATATTGTGGTGTAAAAATGGAATCAATAGATAAAAGGGAAATGCAATGGGAGAAAGAAATAGGAGAGGAGGAATAGGCTAAGATATTTCATATAATAAGATTTTTCTTTATTACAATGAGCTATAGCAATGATATGGAAGGTGGAAGGCAAGGGGGAATGAGGGAATCTTCACTTTCATCAGAGGTGGCTAGGAGAGGAAACAGCATATACACCCTATGGGGTATGGATATGTGGAGTAAGAAGGAAAGAAGGGGGACAAGGGGAAGGGGTGGGGATGTGAATGATGGAAGAGAGGATGGACCATGGTGGGAGAGTGGTCAGATATAACACATTTTCTTTTTTACTTCTTTCAAGGGGCTGGGATTGGATGGCCTGTCTGGGACTATAGGGCCATGTTGGGCCTAAGGGGTGGTATGGGGGCTTGCAGCCTCTTGGCCCCAGGGCCAGAGATCTGTCTGCTGCACCACTCAGCTACCCTACAGCAGAGTCAAAGTGAAAGGAGAGAGAAAATACAGTACATGGTAGTGGAGAAATACGAAAGGAGGGAGTTGCGATCAGCAATGACAACGGTGGAAAAATATGGAAGTAACTTTTGTGATGGACTTATCATAAAGAATGTGATCTATCTGTGACAGAGTTGGTGGTGTTGGAACACAGACTGAAGCACGTTTATTATTATTATTATTATTATTATTATTATTATTATTATTATTATTGGGGGGGCGGTGCAGGGCAAATGGGGCTGGGTGGCCAGCCTGGGGCCACATAGCAGGGTGACCATTGGGTGTCTGAGGCCAGATTTGGACCGAGGTGCTCCAGGCTCAAGGGCTAGTGCTCTATCCGCTACCCAACCGCTGCTACTATTATTACTATTTTATTTTATTTTGGGTCTTTTTTTTTCTTTTTTTTGGTTTTTGCAGGGCAGTGGGGTTGGGGTGGCTTGCATGTCACACAGCTGGGTGATTGTTGGGTGTACGGGGCCGGATATGGGATCGGGTGCTCCTGGCTCCAGGGCTGGTGCTCCATCCACTGCGCCACCTGGCCATACCTACAATTATTACTATTATTTTTTTAATTTTAATTTTATTTTTTTTCTCTCCCCTTTACTTTATCGCTCAAGCAAGCCTATATTTTTTGGGGAGAGGGGGTATTTTGTTTACTCTTAAACAAGAATATTTCATTAATGTAAAAAAAACATTATTTGTACAAAATGAGAATAAATAAATATTAAATTGTGAAAGGAAAAAAAAAGAACACTGATCAAAACACTGATCAACCAAGGACAGTTGATAAAGAATGTTACCCACCTTCCGACAAAATAGTGATGGACTCAGGATACAGAGTGAGATATATTTTTTTGAAAATTATCAATGAAGGAATTTGTTTTGCTTGACTAAGCATATTTGTTACAAAAGTTTTTTTTTTAAATTGGGGAATGTGGGAGGGAGAGAAACCATATTTTTGTTCATTGAAAAAATGAAATTAAATTTTAAAAACAATAATATTGGTTCTTTTAATCTTATATACTTTTTATAGGTATCATGGGATACCTTTTCAACAGTACCATCACCTTTTAAAACACACTAACACTTCATTACTTCTGTTATCTATTCCTTTTTATCTATGATACTTGGGTAGATCCTTAAAATTATAATTTAATTTTTAAAATCATCAAAGATAACTTCCAAGAATTAGCAATTCAAACTCAAAATAAAAATTGAAAAGAATTCAAAAAGTCTATACTAAGGACTCAAGTTTCAGTACAACATTATAGGCAATCTCTAAGAGTGCAATAAGAACAAAATAATTTCAACTTCAAAAGGTAATCAGAAATCATTTTCCAAAGAAATGGAAATTTAACAAGGAAAGTCTAACCAGACTTTTGCAGTAATACAGTGGTCATTTGGATAAAATGAATTGCTATGAATATGACTTGAGCCTCTGTCTAGGACATTCTCTATAAATCAAATAGAAAATATAAATTGAATGACAAAATTTTTAATTTGGACCAAATAACAAGGTAAATAGTTACAGTATTAGCTAATATTTAAAGACTGCTTCTACATAATAGACACTATGCTAAGTGTTTTCATTATTATTTCATATGATCCCCACAACAATCACAGATGAAGAAACTGAGACAAAGTTTAAGTGACTTGATCAGGATTACACAGTTAATAAGCATCTGAATCTAAGTTTGAACTGAGGTTTTCCTAACTCTGGGCCCAGAGCTCTATCCACTGTATTATCCAGCTCTCTAAGAATAGCAAAGGAAATGCTTCATATAAAACAAGGGAAAATGTCCATAAACTCCATGTCACTGGTGGAAGAGGGAACACTGTAGGGACAACTCATGATCCTTGGACAAATTCCTGACCTCTCAAAGATTCACATTTTTTTCAGTCATGGAATTTGAAAATTAGAGCCACCTTGTCATCAGTTTTCTGAGCTAACCCCAGATGAATAGGAATCCCCATTAAACAACATATCTGCCAAGCTGTTGTCTTAGCCTAATTGAAGATATTCATGGAGTCTTCCACCTTTCAAGGAAGTCTATTTTGAAAAGCTCTAATTGTTACAGTTTTCCTTGTAGGAAACCTAAATCTTTTTAGTTTCTACCATTGCTTTTGATTTTGCCCTCTGTAGAAAAGACAAACCTAATTCTCTTTCCTGTGATAAACTTTCAAATTTTTAAAAACATTTCTAATTCACGTTTAGAATTGTCAGCAGTTGTCAGAAAATGCATCAGAATTGGAGAAAAACTGAAGAAGATGGAAAGGGAAAAGATCAAGATTTCATGGCAAGGAGTTAGCTTTGGTGAGCAAAACTGTCATTAGAGACTGATGTGAAGGAGCTCATAGAGGACAATATAAAGAAGTTGTGCAATGAGAAGAGGCAAACAGCCTTGATGTTTTTGGTAAAGCATAAGAAAAAATATTTTGTTAGAAGGGTGAGAGATGGGAAAATTGTGAGAGGTCTGAGGAAAGAAAATAAGATTTGGCACAGCTGCTGTGGTGAATAGCACCAAGAAAGAATTAAGGGAAAGGATTCTGGGAAGATGATGGAATAAGAAAGGAAATTATTTGGCTCTCCAAAATTCTACAAACATTTAAAAGAAATCCTCAATATGAACTTTGAACTGCAGAAATAATTAAAAGTAGGGTAAAAAAACCATTGTCCATTTAAGAAAACTGGGAAGGATGTTTGGAAAGACTTAACCTCCCAGAGAGGTAGTCTGACCTGATTGAAGTACACATACCTTTAGGAAAATATGTGGAATCAGCAAATAGCAAACCCTGGGGTCAACTGAATCAATAGTCAACAACGCTGGGATGCAACTCTATAGGCTGCAGCCTCAGTTTCAGGAACCTACACCCCACAAACAGTTTGGTGATCAGGAAGATTGAAGGACTCTTGATTGGTGTTGGATGCTGAGACCAAATATACTGACGAGATGTGATCCCTAGTTGAGGCAGAATGTGTGTACATACTGGTGAGTGTGGTTGCAGAGGGTGGACCTCCCCTGATTGTGTTCACTCACAGGAGAGCACAGTCCCTAGTTTTGGTTCCAAGGCAGTATCTGGAGGGGAGAGTAGTACCCAAGGTGAGGTCCCCAGATAGAACCCAGAAAACAACAGCACAAAAAACCTGAAGCCTGAGACATTATTCCCCACATCTCTGTACTAGAACTTGACTCTTAAAGTTAACAGACAAGAAATAAGGTACGAAAATGAGTAGAGGAAGACCTCAACCATAGTAACTACTACAATGAAAGAGAAGTCTGAGTTCAACCTCAGAAGAAGATAGCAAAATTAAAATAGTTACTTCATCTTTTAAAAAAAAGCAAAATGGTCTAAAGTTCTAAAAGAGTTCTTGGAAGAACTTTAAAAAGATTTTAAAGATCAAGTTAAGAGAGGTCAAAGAAAAATTAGGAAAATGTAAAAACAATGCAAGAAAATCAAAAAAATTATGAAAAGAATGTCAACCAATTAAAAAAAGAAATCCAAAATTTTATGGAAGAAAAATCATTCCTTAAAAAATTAGAATTGGGCAACAGGAAACTAATGATGTCATAAAATACCAGAAAATAATAAATAATATCAAAAGATGAAAAAAATAGAAAAGAATATGAAATATTTAATCAGAAAAACAACTGAATCGGAGAACAGATCAGTAAGAGGCAATATAAGAATTGTTGAACTACCTTAAAGTTATGATAAAAAAAAAGAAAGAAAAGAATCTAAGCACTATATTTCAAAAAAAAATTGTTGAGTAAAATTGCCCTGAAGTTTTAGAATGAGAGGGCAAAATAGAAATTAAACAAATCCACTGATCACCACTGGAAAGAGACCCCAAGATGAAAACTCACAGAAACATAATTAAGTTTCAAAGATCCCAGATCGGCGAGAAAATATAAACAAAATAAAAAATTTAAATTCTTTGTAGCTACAGTCAGGATAAGAATAGCAGCTTCTACAACAAAAGACTGAAGGACATGGAATATTATATTCTGAAGAGCAAAGGAGCTAAGTTTGTAAGAATAACTTATCTAACAAAGCTGAGTATAATTCTGAATGGAAATAAAACTAGATATTTAATGAACTAAATGACTTTCAGGTATTTGTGACAAAAAAAACCAGAACAGAATGGAAAACTTGATCTACCAGGAGAATCATAAAAAGGCAAACATTAAAGACAAATTATAAAGGATTTAATTAGGTCAAGATATTTACTACTCTGAAGAATGTTATAATTACTTGACTTGTTTGAAAGAGCAAAATAGATAAAAAAAACTTGAGGTTGAATTAAATATAATAAAATGATCCTACAAAATAAAACTGGGTAAGGAGAGGTAAAATGGAGCAATTATCTCTTACAAATGAGGTGTGAACAGAAGAACTTTTATACTGGAGGTAAGCTGGTAGTGTTAGAACCTTATTCTCATCAGAACTGGATTAAAGAGAAAAGAACTTATATCTAAAAGGTATAAACTCTTCTTAATGTCAAGGAAGTAGGATAAGAGAGGGACTGTTAGAAGGTTGTGCATATCAAGAAATGGGAGGGTATGGGGCAGCTAGGTGGCCCAGTGGATAGAGCACTGGCCCTGGAGTCAGGAGTACCTGAGTTCAAATGTGACCTCAGACATTTAATAATTACCTAGCTGGGGGCAGCTAGGTGGCTCAGTGGATAGAGCACCCTCCCTAGAGTCAGGATTACCTGAGTTCAAACCAGGCCTCAGACATTTAATAATTACCTAGTTGTGTGGCCTTGGGAAAGCCACTTAACCCTATTGCCTTGCAAAAACCTAAAAAAAGAAAAAAGACTAAATGAATTTAACAAATGAATTCTACTAAACATTCAGAGATCAATAATTCCAATATTAAATAAATTACTTAAAACAATAGGCAAAAAAGCATTCTACCAAACTTCTTTTCTTAAGCAAAAGTGATGCTGATTCCTAGACTAAGAATAGCCAAAACAGAGACAGAAAATCATAAACTAATTTCATTAATGAATATGAATGTAAAAATCCTAAATAAAATACTAACTATGAGACTATAACTATATGTCTCAAATATAATACATGATGAACAAGTGGAATTTATACTAGAAATGCAGGGATGGTTTAACATAAGGAAAACAACTTGTATAGTTGATTATATCAATAATAAAAGTAAAAAAATATATGATTATATCAACAGATGCAGGAAAAAATTTTGATAAAATAACACTCATCCCTCTTTAAAATACTTGAAAATGCTTGAAAAGTTGAAAGATAACTGGATTTTTTCTTAAAATGATAAAAAGCATCAAACTAAAACTAACAATCAGCAAGCATTATTTGTAATAAGTGTAAGTTAGAAGCCTACCCAATAAAATCAGGAGTGAAACAAAGACATCCATGATAAGAAATATTATACAATATTGTACAAGAAATGATAGCAATAAGGGAAGAAAACTGAATGAATCAGAATGGGCAATGAGGAAATAAACTAACTTTTTTGCAGATGATATCATGATATACAGGGAAAATTCTAAAGATTCAATTAAAAAGTTAGTTGAAAAAACAATTTTAGCACAGTAGCAGGATAAATCCATATAAATCATCAATATTTCTATATATCACCAACAAAACACTGCAAGAAGAGATAATAAGAGGCATCCCCTTTAAAATACCTATTAAACAATATAAAATACCTGGGAATATACCTGCCATGAGAATCCCAGGAAGAACATGAACATAATTATAAAATACTTTATACAAATAAAATAAGATTTATATAATTGGAGAGATATTCATTGTTTATGAGTGGGCAGAACAATAAAATAAAAATGACAATTCTAACTAAGCTAATATACACTGCCATGTCAATTAAATTAACAAAAAATTATTTTGGTGAGCTAGAAAAAAATGATAAAGTTTATTTGGAAGAACAAAACTTTGTAAAGGAAGGAGGTTTAGATCTTACACTATATTAAAAGGCAGTAATTATCAAAATTATCTGGTACTGGTTAAGAAATAGAAAGGTGATTCAGTTGAACAGAATAGACATGTGATACACAGTTGTAAATGATTATAGTAACATCATTTGTGACAAATGTATAGATTTATGCTTTGGAGATAAAATATACTTTTGTTAAGAAAATATATATTATATACTTTTGTTAAAAATTATTGTAAAAACTGAGACTGAGATGTAACAGAGTACGGATCAATTCTCTCCTCCTTGTGGTAATTTTCCCTTGACAATTAACAAGAAGATAACAGAATTTCCACCAATCAGCATTACAACCTCCATATATAGAATTATTGGTTACAACAAATGGAGAAATTTTGAATACTGGACATACACATTCCAGAAATGTTCACATATATGATAAGGTTGATGCATGCATTTCCAGAGCTAGCTCAGAATTTGGAAGTAGGGGAGAGAAGAGGTATGTTGCCTAACAAACTGAAGGTAAAGAGTGTCATTGTGCTGACCCTATTCTTTTATGTCTGTGAAACATGGAAATTAGAATGGTTTGATGTTCTGTGCTAGGAAACTGAACTGCTTCCATCTGAAGTGTCTTAGGAAGATTCTCAAACTCTCCTGGCAAGATTGGGTACATTGAGATCCTTTTTCAAGCTAACCTGCCAAGTTTTCAAACTTCAGAGCAAAGAGCACAAATCTGAAGGGATGGCCACATTGTTTAATAAATATAGTTTTGCTCACACAAATTAAATCAGATTTAAATAACTGCGCAAATATCAACTGCTCATGGATAGGTAGAGCTAATATAATAAAAATGACAATTCTGCCAAAACTAAACTATCTGTTTAGTGCCCTACCAATCAAAATCCCAAAAAATTACTTTAATGAGTTAGAAAAAATTGTAAGTAAATTTATATGGAGAAATAAAAAGTCAAGAATTGCCAGGAGTTTAACGAAAAAAAAATGCAAACGAAGGTGGCTTAGCACTGCCCGATCTAAAATTATATTATAAAGCATCAGTCATCAAAACTGTTTGGTATTGGCTAAGAAATAGAGTGGTGGACCAGTGGAATAGACTAGGTGTAAAAGCGGGAGAGGATTATAGTAATCTGCTGTTTGATAAACCCAAAGAGTCAGGCCACCTGGATAAAAACTCCCTCTTTGATAAAAACTGCTGGGATAATTGGAAGTTAGTATGGAAGAAACTTAGATTAGACCAACACCTCACACCCTTTACCAAGATAAGATCCAAATGGTTACAGGACATAGATATAAAAAACAATACTATAAGCAAATTAGAAGATCAAGGACTAGTCTACCTGTCAGATCTATGGAAAGGGGAACAGTTTATGACTAAGGAAGAGCTGGAGAACATCACCAAAAACCAATTAGATGATTTCGATTGCATTAAATTAAAAAGTTTTTGCACAGATAAAACCAATGTAATCAAGATCAAAAGAAAAGTAGTAAATTGGGAAACAAATCTTTACAACTAATGATTCTGACAAAGGACTCATCTCTAAAATATACAGAGAACTGAGTCATATTTTTAAAACAAAAAGCCATTCCCCAATTGACAAATGGTCAAAGGATATGCAAAGGTAATTTACAGATGAGGAGATCAAAGTAATCCATAGCCATATGAAAAAATGCTCTAAATCATTAATTATTAGAGAAATGCAAATTAAAGCTAAACTGAGTACCACCTCACACCTCTCAGATTGGCCAGTATGACCAGAAAGGATAATGATCATTGTTGGAAAGGATGTGGGAAATCTGGGACACTATTACACTGTTGGTGGAGCTGTGAACTCATCCAACCCTTCTGGAGAGCTATTTGGAACTATGCCCAAAGGGCAACAAAAATGTGCATATCCTTTGACCCAGCAATACCACTACTGGGTCTATACCCTGAAGAGATGAGGAAAAAGGGTAAAAACATTACTTGTACAAAAATATTTATAGCAGCCCTGTTTGTGGTGGCAAAGAATTAGAAATCCAGTAAATGTCCTTCAATTGGGGAATGGTTTAGCAAACTGTGGTATATGTATGTCATGGAACACTATTGCTCTATTAGAAACCAGGAGGGACGGGATTTCAGGGAAACCTGGAGGGATTTGCATGAACTGATGCTGAGTGAGATGAGCAGAACCAGAAAAACACTGTACACCCTAACAGCAACATGGGAGTGATGTTCAACTTTGAAGGACTTGCTCATTCCATCAGCGCAACAATTGGGAACAATATTAGGCTGTCTGCAAAGGAGAGTATCATCTGTATCCAGATAAGGAGCTGTGGAGTTTGAACAAAGTACAAGGACTATTCCCTTTAATTGGGGGAAAAAAACCCAGATGTCTTATTGTTTGATCTGGTTACCTCTGAGAATTCTGTTCTCTATAAAGATATGATTTCTCTCTCATCACACCCAATTTGGATCAAGGTACAACATGGAAACAAAGTAAAGACTGATGGAGTGCTATCTGTGGGGTGGGGGTGGGGGAGGGAAGCAAAATTGGGGGAAAATTGTAAAACTCAAATAATATCTTTAATAACAATTTTTTAAAAATAAATAAATATAGTTTTGCCTAAAAGACTGTTTTATGAGGAACTAGCACAAAAAAGTACTCAAACAGAAGTCAGAAGAAGCAATATAAAGACACTTTCAAGGTATCTCCGAAAAATATTAGAATTGATTGTGTGACTTGGGAGACTCTAGCAAATGTCCATCAAAGAATGCACTGTGGTTTATGAGTGATGATGAAATTATGAGATGAACAAACTTAGAGACATATCCATTTCAAACATTTGATTGGATTATTTGTTTTACTTCTGTGGTAGTCTTCTAAGCTTGTATTGGTCTGAGCAAACACAGTCCCATGCACTGTATGGTGATTCAAACATAGTGATGTCACTTTGGTCCTTTTTAAGAACAAAGGGCAAAAACCAACCAATAACCACATTAATAAAGAAACAGCAGGATTCCAGAAAATTTAAGGAGCAGAATATTCCCTCTCCAAATAGGTCCCTAATAGGCTAGGTTAGATTAAGTAGGGATACTGCTAAGCACCTTCTCAGTTTTGAAGAAGTTCCAGAAGATGAACCTTCATCCCAATTCCCCAGAAAAATCTGGGTCAATAATTTGAGAGGTGAATATGACGCAGGGAAAACCGAGCATGAGAGTGTTGAGATCAGTTGGAGACAAACTTTCTAAATCTTTGATTGTAAAGGGAATCTACCTTCCTTTATCACCTAATTTAGGCTACACCTGAGGGCCTGACCTTCAACCTGATTTGCGGTTGCATTGTCTTTTGGTGGGGCAGCCAGGGAACACAGGTCCTGGAAGATCACCCAAGAGACCCCTCCTCAAGAGGCAAAACCTCCAATGAGGGACTTGGGTCATTCCCAGGCCACCACCCCCTTCCATGGACTCTGGGAGAGAATTTAAGGAGATACAGGGAAGGGGCTGGCCCCTTTTGAACTTCCAGGCTCCTGCTGATCCCTGGCCAGTTGGCCTGGCGAATTCAATCAGCAATCCATGTGGTCTTCTCTCAAATTCTTTCTAACTTTTCTATCCCTTTCTTAATATGCTGTAATGTCCTTTAATAAATCTCTAATTTCTTTCCAAAACATGCATTCCTGGGTCTGAGTCATGATTCTTCATGGGACAGAACCGAACCCAAGAAACAAATCAGCCACAATAATTTCTAAAATAAACACAAGCATCTCACCAGACTTCCAGGAAAGTTGTAGCCATCAGGAGAAAGTAAAATATTATGTGTAAAAAAAAAGTATGAACCAGATATAACTATTTTCCTACTCTATATAACATGAATATACTTCCATGCTCAAGAGAAGAGTGTGGATAACATGAATATGACTTGAGACTCTATCTCTTTGAGTTGATTTCAACTCTCTCTGAGTTGAATAGGAACCATAAATTAAGTATCAGAGAGTTTAATTTGTACTAAATAAAGTGAGAGAAATTATTTTTAATAATTAGTATATTGGGAAGATTCCAAAGTTTTCCCCTTCTTCTTACAAAGAATTTAATCTAAGGTGGGGAAATCCAACTTGTTCTATTGAAAAAGAGCCTTTTGCCTACATAGGCAAGAAGCTAAGAGTGATCTAGAATGGAGATGGCTTCTCTGTCCAAGGGTGGCAGATCATTCTCAGCCCTTAATTTTAATATAGTTCACTTTCCATTGTGCTGTCCATTCAGAATCCCTTGTAGTTCCTCATTGAACACTTACTCTTCAAAGGATGTATATAAAATGAAAGCTTTCTGCCATGATTGTCTTTGGTCTAAGACAGATAGTGAAATGACCATTTTTTAAATTAATAATCTGCTGGCCTTATTAATAAAATGATTGAATTGTTGAGGTCAAATGAACTTCAGAGAATTATCTTGCTTCCAGATAAGGACTGCCCAAACCTGAAAGGATTAAGTCTTTGAGCTACTATATCTACTCCCATCCCATTGTCTACTTTACAGATACCACTTGAAGACACCAAATTGACCTCTTATTTGGTCTTCACACTTCTGGGAGGTAGAGGAGGTATCCTCCACTTTTTACAACTGAGAACTGTGAAGCAAACAAAGGTTAAGTGATTTTTCCCAAGGTCATACAGCTAGTAAATGTTTGAAGTCATATTTGAATTCAAGTCTTCCTGACTCCAGGCCAAATATTCTTTCTCCACTGTACCTTAGCTGTCTTGGAATAACAAAGGGAAAATCTCTGTTCACCAAATAGAAAATGTTTCCCAGACATCCATGCCACTTCTGGAAGAGGAAGAACTGTAGAGATAACTCATGATCCTTGGACTATGTTCTGATCTCTTTCTGAATCACATTAGGGCAGAATCATTCAATTTGACAATTGAAGGGACCTCAACAAGTCTTTGGTCCAATTTTTCCTGGACACAAGATACTTAACAAGACCTAATTTAGCCTCTAATTGAAGACTTTCAAGAATCCTCCACCACTCTAAGAAATGTTTCACTTCTAGGTAGCCCTAATTATTACAGGACTTTTTTTGAAATGAAGTATAAAAAGACTTTTCCATTTCTACTACTTCTATTCAGCAACTCATATGATTAAACAAGGTAAATCTTGAGAGTCTGGGGATAATTCTAAGTTAGGGCATTGCAAGGTATGATTTGTGATAGAGCAAAGCAGTAAGGAATTCAAGTGTAGAAGATAATGTTTAGTTGAACCGGTACATTTTGAACATGTACACTGGTACATGGGGACAAACAGGCCATGATGGTGGTCCTCTGAGTTTCAAGCTTTAAATAAAGTAGAAGTCCACATTAGCACACAGCATCCTCATTCTTAAGCTCTTTGGTGTTCTCAGCGCCTAAGATTTCATTCTACTTTTGAGTATTTGTTTCATTAGGGACAAAAAGGTCACTTAGGTAGCATCAGTCCCCTGGTGACACACTGCTAAGCATTGAAAGAATCTTAAATGGCTCTTTGACTTGACCCCCACCAAGAAAAAAACAACTTTTCAAAGAGAACATAAAGATCAGTTTGTACACTATCACAGAGGCCCTAGATTTCCTGTTTTTATCTCTAATTTTCTGGAAACCTCAGGTCAAAGAAAGGCTAAGATTTTCATAAGGGTTTAAGGAAGACAGCTGCTTCCATCTTGCTCCCACATCTCAACTGTCTTGGCCCCCTTACTGATACAGTCAGATGGCAGCTGCAACATTGTGCTTGGCACCAAATTTTGAAAAGACTGATAAAACTAGGGCATGTCCTGAAGAGGGTTTAGATAGAGATGGGATCTGAGAGAAAGACAAGCAAAAGTTATTTGAAGAAAGTGGGGATATTTAACCCAGAGGTGAAAAGATTTGGATGGAGGCAATAGTTTCTTTTACTATTTGAAGGACTTGGATGTGCAGGAAGGATTAAACATGATTGACCCTAAAAGGCAGAACTAGGAGCAATGGTAGAAGGAGCCACTTAGGAATGGCAAGTCAGCTTCCTGGGCCATTAGCAAGGCTCCTTTGTTGAGCCTCAGGAGTCAGGAAATTTGGCCTTATTTAAGAGGCAAGCACCAGTTTCTGGGGCTAAGGAGAAATTTTCATTCTGATAAAAGTAAAAGTGTTAGTAGGCTCAAAGCAGATAATGGATATAAAGCATTTTTTGAAAGTGAAAACTGCAATATAGATGTAAATTCTTCTTGTTGTTCCTACTATTTGTCTACCTTAACCAGGTGATGGTGATAACTTCATTCTCCCGGGCCTTCCACTCTTACTGAACTCACATAATATTCATAAAGTAATATAGAGGTGTGCTGCTAAATGTTTAACAACAAGACTCTCTGGTGGCAAAAAAAAAAAAGGACATTTGCACACACACTTTTAAGTTTTTAAGTTTAATTTGCATCTCTAACACTTTCTTAAATCTATAAAGTCAAGAAAACAATATATCAGTCCCTGACTTGATACCACAATTTCAGAATGTATAAATGTTTGCTGTGAAAATTTAATAATTGCCTCTTACAAATTGCTGGACCTGCCTCCAACACAAGTCTGGACAAAAAACTTCAGTCTTCTTGAGTGGAATTTTCCCTCTTAAGAGTCCTCTCAGGGTTAAAAATCATTAAAACAAAGATAGACTATTACCCTTAGACCATTCTTAGAAGAGGGAGAAAGGCCTTGCATTCCCAGTCAGACACCCTCCCAATTCTTCTAGGGAGTGAAACAGTAGACTGTTTCCAGAAAGACCTTGCATTGATTCTGATAGGGAGAGACCTTCCAGTCTTAGTCACCTATTTGATAATGGACTGTGAGAACAGTAGCCTTCCTTCTCTTGTTTGATAAGTGCTAAACTAAGAAGACCTTTGCATACTCGGACATTAATTCATTTAACCAGAAGGTCAATAGAAATGTTCTTCTAAACACCCTCGCCATCTGGATGGTGAGGTAATATTTTATGAAAACCATTTATTCTTCTCTTTGTTGTTGGGTAGATTTCTCACATAAAGATTGTAACTCTGAAAACCTTAACCAATCAGGTTGAAAAAGGTGGGGGGGGGGGATCCCAGTAGGCCACATAATCTTACTTGACTCTCCCCTCAGGGCAGCTCCTTGATCTTCACTACCTTTGTGAGACTTGGAGTATGCCCATTTCTCAAGAAAAGCCAAAATAAACTTTCTTTTTTTGCTCAGAGGAGTCTCTATAATTTTTTAAAGTGGATTCTTATCCCACACATTGTGAAACAACAGATCCAGAGCAATCTGAAATCAGCAGGAATATCTCTTTTCTTTTCACCTACTCTTCTCAATCCCTTGAAGCCTAACACCTTAAATCCTTCCTCTACTGAAACTTCTCTTTCTTGGAGGTCATTACTGAGTAGCTAAATTCAGTGCCCTTATTTTTCCTTCAGTTTTAATCTTCCTTGACAAAGGTGTTAAAGTGTTGAGTGCTTCCATTCTGCTAAAATCTAGCCTTCTAACCTTGGGCTAGTGTTTTTAAAATTTCTTCCAATGGACCTCAGGTTGCCTACCCAAGAAATGAGAGAGTTGGAGTAAATGATCTTCAAAGTCCTTTCCACATTTAAATTCTTCTGAGAGGCTGAGCTTCCTGCCACACTTCAGCTTTTTACTGATTTACATGGACAACCCTTTCTAGCATTTCCTCAGGGAATTTTTCCAAGGAAGCTAGATGGATTTAGGAAAGATAATATCAACTTACCTTGACTCTGAAACATAAGAGAGACAGTGGCTACCATCATCACTAGCCACTAATATGGATTCAGCAATTCCTATATGTAGTCACTGGTCAGTCTGAGTCCTCTTTACTTTCTTCCTCCTTCTATAGAATGCTCTGCCTGAATGACTCATCTGATGGTCCCAAACACTTGGAGCAACCAGAATATACTTCCTCCATATTTGTGTCCCTTAAATATTCATAGACTCCTTCAACCTGATGAGCTACTGATCTAAATGCTAGACTCTTTGACTACCCAGCTACTCCTAGGAGGAGGTTTCATCATTATCATTCTAGAGAGTAATTTAACATATGGGATTGGATTCAATCCCAGAATATTATTTTTAATTCTAGGCTCTTACTTTGGGGATCTTGTTCCCAAAGAGCCTTTTGTTATCAAGTTAAAATTTCATTATTGGTAAATATTATTTCAGTTTTATGGGCAAACAGCAGTCTCTAGGGAGGGGATCATTTTATTTAACTCTCCTCCTGGTGGTATTATGAACTTTATCCCATTTTAGATTATTGTTGCAGTCCAGTGGAGGACCACTTGAGGGGTGAACCATTTACTAGAGGGACATAAATAACTAATTAAATCTTGCTGGTCAGGTATTCACACAATTGTCTTCAGCATACTACTATAATTCCACAACTTTATTACCTCTATTAATTTCTTCCTTAATACTACCTAAATGTTTTCTATCATTTTTAATGCTACAGCTTCATGAATTTCCAAACAGATTTATACCTTTCAGGTGTATGGTACCTTTTAGTCACACCTTTTGCCCTATCTACTTCTCTTAAGACATATTCTTCCTTTGCTATTCATAGGTTTCATTTTCCCAGAGATATTATTAGTTTGAAGAATTTGAGCTTTGATCTAGGGCACTTAAATCTAGATTACACTGATAAAAGAAATTCAGTATTTTACTTCTGTAAACAATAGCATTTAATATTTGGTTAGTAAGAATAATGAATTTCAATATGAAGTTACAAGAACTTTAAATGGCCACACTCCAAGTGAGTTCTTCCCTGGAACCCTCTACCCCACTCTCTATTCCCTTTCCTCCCTAAAAGTAATCTGTGGTTGTGTGGTAACTGCAGTCTGTTCCAAATCTCCTACTGAATTTTGTGTCAGGGTTTGTTATACCAGGGTGAGAGAGGAATGCAGTGTAGTGCCCCCCACTCCAGGGGTGAACCATTTACTACAGGGACATAAATGACTAATTAAGTTTCTATACTCTACCAAGCACTAATAGTATCTTGAAGTATTTTTTAAAATATTTTGAAGTATTTTAAAAAATATTTTATTTTTTCCCATTGCCATGTAAAAGCAATTTTTTACATCCATTTTTAAAAATGCTAAGTTCTGAGGGGCAGAACAAAGATGACTGAAAAAAAGCAAGGACTTCCAACAACTTTCACAAAATGAATTCTGTCCTGGCACAACCAAAAAGACAGGGAGAAATATTTTTCAGCCCAATAACAACCTAGGAGTTAGATAGGAAATATCTGTCAAGCTTAGATTTAGCAGCTTCTACATTAAGGGATCATAGGGCTTGGAATATGATATTCAAGGAAAAAAAACCACAGAACTCTCTCCCAATCCCACCCTCATTACAAATTTTTTTTTTAAAGTAGGCTTTAATTTGCATTCAGATTCCATTAATCTTTCTCTGGAGGTGGATGTGTGATTAATGGTTTTAGTTTGGATTGGAATCTTCATTAAGACATACTCCACATCACACCCAATTTGGATCAAGGTACAACATGGAAACAAAGTAAAGACTGACAAAGTGCTTTCCATGGGGGGTGGGGGGAGGGAAGCAAGATGGGGGGAAAATTGTAAAATTCAAATAATATCTTTAATAAAAATAAATTTAAAAAAAAGACATACTCCAAAAGAGGAAAAGCATGAAGTAGTTTATTATTTTTATAACAAAGGTAAAGTCAAAGGAAGCTTGCAACAACAATAGCTCATGATTCCTAATAGTATTAGTATAATAAATGCAATTAGGAAAGAGATAGGAAACATTTTCAAAGATAATCAAAAGAGAAAGAAAGTTTTATCAGAGAATCAATCAAGTTACCAAGCACCAACTCATGGAAGATACTTCAGGCTGGGTAACCCTGGTTTTCAACAGCCTCTTTCATTGTCTGAATGAGAAGGGTCCTCCGCAGAGTGTCCTCTCCATGGGTGAGATTCCAAAGGGGTTTGAGCAAGGCTTGTGTAATTATATGATTCTAAACAAAGAAGGCATGGTGGCAAGTATCTGCAAGACTCGACTGAGAAGATCCATCCTAAAACTAGCCAAGTGTTAGGAGGGATGTTTCTTCTCCAGATAATTGGGGAAGGGGATGCAATTACAGGACTGGCCAAGTTTCCAGTAAATGATCCTGTTAGGAACTGTTGTGTGAGGGAGTACTGTAAACTATCATCACCTGAGTGTCTGTCCTTGAGCACCAGAGCCTTGTCTTACTAAGTGTCATGGGAATGGGCATGGATTAGAAACTGGGAGAGATATTTAAGCACTTGTGTTTTGGTGAATAAATGGAGACCTTGGAATACTTGGAGACCTCAGAGTACTTGGGGATCTTGGAGAACTTGTCACCCTTGTCTTCCTTGTCTCCCACCCCTTCGACGCTGGCATGGGGAAGATTGAAGGAGTCCAGAAAGGGACTCAAAATATGGTGTCTGAACTGGGACTCAACATATGGCACCTGTACAGGGACAGGAAGGTGGAATTACCTGAATGAAGTCCAGAATAAGGACACAAAGCAACATCCCAGAGCAGAGGACTCTGGAGAAAGTAACAGGTTGATTTGTTACTAGGGGGCTGATTTTAATCAAGGAGGTATAAAGTGAAAGTGAGAAGACAAATGGTATTCAACATTGTGGAGTCAGCAAGAAGCAGGAAGTCTGTCTCTGAGGCAGTGCCCAAGGGGATGGAGGTTCTTCCTCAAGCAGCAGTCTGCCACTGAGTGCCAGCACCATGAACCGGATGCGAGAACCTCCTTGCTGTTCTTTTTGGCCCCCTGTTGCCTGCATGACCGGGCTGTGCACTCTGGCCACAACCCAGGCCCCTGGACCTGTGACCAGCTGCAGAGACCTTTCATGGCTGACACAGACCCTAATGCAGACTCTGACACAGACCTTGATACCAACGACATGTTGACTGTTATTCAGGGGTTGCAACAACTCCAGATTGTACTGTCAACAATTTAAGTAATTTCAAATGTTTTCTCTCATTCTCTGCTGTTCCCACTCTCTGCAGAGAGAAGGGGGAGGGAGAAGGGAAAGTTTTCTTTTTGAAACTTCAAAATTCAAACCCATGTCTCAAAAGACTTATCTTGGAAAATCAAGGGACCCCCATGCCTTCTTCCTGGTTTGGGGAGGAAGGGTGGTGTTGGGCAATGGCCATGTTTTTCAATAGGTTATTGATTGGGAAGCTTCGTGGTTAATCAGTTAAGAAAAAGGGGGAGGAAGATTTTTTTTTCTGGGATTGGGAAATTTGGATTTTGTCTTTTAAATGAATATATTTACATGAATGTATTTCCGTTGACTGGTCTTGATTGGTTATGTGTGTATTTGAACATCTATAGGGCATTTTATATCTCTCTACTGTTCTGGACAGGTGAAAGACTGTTTCTATATTCTGAGACCTGGTACTGGCCAAGGTATCAATCCCAGCTTGGTAAATATGATACAAGACAATTGTTTTCTGTGTTTCTGTTAGCGTCTAAATGCTGAAATAGTAGGTAAAGTTAAAAGTTACTCTTTTTAATTTGAGTTTTGAATTTTATTGCTTTGAAAGGCTTTTGTTGGCAAAAGAAAAAACTTTGTAATCTTTGTAAGTTGGATATAAAATATATTTCAAGGAATTTGGGAATATTGGTTTTTACTATTGTTTAATTGTCATTTGTTTATATTATTTTTGAACTTTTGTTTACAACTTATGTGGCATTCATTATGTAATCATTTTGTTTCAAAAAAAGACAAGAAGGAGGATATGTTAGGAACTGTTGTGTGAGGGAGCACTGGAAACTATCATCACCTGGTGTCCTTGAGCACCAAGTGCCACTGGAGTGGGAATGGATTAGAGACTGGGAGGGATATTTAAGTACTTGTGTTTTGGTGAATAACTGTAGACTTTGGTATATAGGGAGAAACTTGTCTTCTTTGTTTCCCGCCCCTCCAATGCTCATCTGGGGAAGACTGAGAGAGTCAGAAAGGGACTCAACATGCTCCCCTCCTTATTGGGAACTGGCTAGGTTCCCAATTATATGAGTGTTTACTATAAGATAACCATGCCCTTGACTTATTTTACTATTTTTGTTCAGGTTATACTAGGGATATGGAAGATTCACTGATTAATCATTCTTTTGGCCTTAAGATCTGACATGTTCATAGGATAGGCTGTGAACACTTTATGGGTAAATTCATTATATATCTTTTTCATTTTGCAAAACATATAACAATTATATACAAATAAAAGAATTAAAATAATAGCAAAGATTAACATAGGATTAGCTAATGCTGAAAAATATTTTAAGCAGGAGATCTAAATAGGAAATCGTATCAGTGATGATTATTTTCAGATGTCACTAAGTGAGATGTGTATAATAATTTACTAACAGCTATGTGTGTTTGTATTCAATGTTCATTGAGAGCTCTCTGGTTATTTTCTAATAGTTGCCATATCTTATCAGATGATTTAAGAAGAGTAATTAAAGGTTTCAAGGACAGATACACATTAGGTAGAGGTAGATAGATGTTTGGGTATCTTCCATGATATCAGGGGAAAAGTAAAAATCATCACCCTGCCAGTGTAAAAAAACTCACATTACTCAAACTCATACTTTTGCTGGTTAGCAAAAGAAGTCCTTGACCCCCCACATTTAAATCAGTTTGATTACTTGATACTATTCAAATATGCTAAACAGATACTTCATATAACATAGATAAATTAAATACAAGGATACAAAGTTAAGTCACACAGATTAGAGAAATGGTTCAATAAGCAGGGCTCCAACTACTTTGTAGCCATTCCATATACAAGTCCATTTACAAGCCTTAGAATCATCTAGAACATGAGTAAAAATATTAGTCTATATAATGTCCTATGATATGGGGCAGAGCAAAATAAGAATACAAAACAAATAGTATAACATGGAAATGACACATTACTGTACCACATTTTACTTTATAATGAATGAATGTTCCAGTTCATGAATTTCTAATGCATATAGCATTTTCTGCATGTACTGAGATCCAATGATCCTTTGGTATGTATGCTGAGCAAGTAGTTTGCCACAATTGTACACTTTCCTGTTACCATATTCTTTTCAGGCTTTCCTTTTATATAAGGCTATAGATATTCCACAGTGAACATTGGGTCCAATTAAAAAATGTGGATATGTCAGTATTAATATGTAAGCTGGCCAAAGTTGAAACATTAAACAATTTAAGGAATTACTTTTGGTAGTCTAAGGTTCATTGGTGAGGTAGGATCATCATGAGTAGCCATTGAGCATTTTTGTGAAGACCTGAGCAACATCTTGGCCAGCAATACACAGACTGCTAGCCAAGGTCTCAAGATCTACTGAATTAACTATACCCAAAGCAGTTCCTGCTCCACCAAGAAGAGTGTCATACCAAGCTCTTTTCCTTCAGTGGGCGTTACATTGCTTAAGAAGTGGAAAACTATGTCGTAATATAATATATGCTTCTGATAATTTTGGGTCACATTAACACAGCTCTTAGTTATTCTCACAATAGATAACTGCACTGGTGAACTTGGTGGTGGCATAATTCTAAAGTATCCCCCCCACCATGTCTTACTGGTTATTGCTCACTATTGGTGCAAAAAAATGAACAGATTATCTTTGGCATAAATCAATGTGAAATTGGTTCCACTAGCATCATAGTTATTCACACATCTATCCCTTAAGTAAAAAACAATTGCCTTAATCCTTGGATTTAGAGTGATTAAAGAGTAATTGTATAAAGAACAAGTGATGATAGCATTAGCTTGTGCAAAAAGGGTAAGATTTGACCTGGTTCCCCAGAGAAATTGTCTCTCATAGATAGTAGTTACTCTGCTACAGTACTTCATGTCAGAGTATAGCCACTGGGTCCGATACCATACTCCTACTGGGAAGGTGATATTCACTTTTGGGCATAGCATATTCACAGGACAGGTATAGTTATCCTATGTCTATGGTGTAGGTGAACTCTTCCAGGCTAGACCAATATAGTTTTTCTCTGTTAATTGACTACCTGTAGTCCATGTTTGAATCATTGTTATCATCAGCCATATCTCTAAAAAACACTTTATTCACACAAAAAGACAATCAGTGGGACAACATACAAATCCTCATCTCCCATATAACAAACCAATACTGTGTTATTTTTTCCCTCAGCCACAATTTCGGCAGCCTTAGGTTTATCTATGGATGTACTTTTAACCCATACTTTAGATACCAGTTTTGTATTAGTAGAACCAAATCCTCTTCCTCTGGTACTAGAGGATTCAAGACTCCTGAGTAGGTGTCAACACAAGTACATATGTACCCCTTACTTATAGGAAGAGACCCAATGGAATCAATTTGCCAGATTTGGACTGGCATTGTCTCTCTTCCTAGTTCTTCTACAATGGTCCTAGGGACCTGATTTTCTTTAAATAAATGACATAATTCACATTTATTAGTAACTTGTCTATTAGGGAGATGAGCAATGAAATTCCTCTATCCAATGCCTACCTTTGTATAATTTGGGGGCCTCAATGTCCAGCTGTGATTTGAATCCATTGTGCTAAGGCTATTGCATCATCACTTATTTAAATAGAATCTTCTTTAGCAATTTTGGCAAGACCATTCACATGTGTATTACACTCACATTCTTTGGTGTTCACTGATGTATGGACATCTACATGGAAAACTGAAACTTTAATATTTTGTACACTATCCAACATATCTATTCACATTTGTTTTCCCTAGATTTCTCTTCCATGAATTTCCCAATTTTGGGAATGCAAAATTGGCATCCAAATAGTGGAAACCATTAGCTATGGCCCAGGAATCAGTAAAGATATGACATTGTCCCCCTTTCTCCTGTTTCAGTGCTTGATATGTAGCCATCAGTTCTGCCCACTGACTGCTGCCTCCCTTGCCTGTACTTTCTTAAGTAACCTTAGTGACTGGATTATGTACTATGGCCTTCCAATGCCTAATTTGTCCTAAATATTTAGCAGAGCCATTCCTCAGCCAAGAGTGTGTCTTCTGTTCAGAACTTAAGACTTCAAATCCCTGATTCCATTTGACTGGTGAAACAGCCTTCTGAGGGGAGTGGTCAGTGGAGACTGGACTCAGGTTAATTCAGACACTTTCTCATGCAGGGTAGAGATGCCAGATTTAACTACACTAGCTCTGTTCTGGTTGTACCATTTCCATTGAATTATACTGGATTCTTTTGCATGTCCTATCTTATGAGAGTCCAGAGTCCCCATTATCCAGCCCATAATAGGTTATTTGGGACCTTAACAGAACTTCATGATTTATAGTAAGCTGTTCAGTTTCTACTAATGCCCAATATGCAGCCAGCTATTGTTCAAAAAGAGTATAGTCCTGCTATGTGACCTTGGGTAAGCCACTTAATCCCATTTGCCTTGCAAAAACCTAAAAAAAAAAAGGGTATAGTTCTCCCCTTCCCACCCTCCCCACCCCCTGCCAAAGGCAATTTCCAAAGGGAATGGCACATTTTCCCTGTTGTTTTTGTCATAGGCTCCAGCTAGCATATCCATCCTGAGCAGATGCTTGTACTTCTACAGAGCCATAAATCCAAAGCAGTTTGCATGGCAGTCTTGGCCTCCTCAAAGACTATAATTCTCTTCTTCTCCCCAAGAGAATTCATATTTTCCTTGTGACCTTGTATATAGGGGGTCTCAAAATTTGTCCTAAATGTAGAATATGAGCCTACCAGTACACAAACAATCCAATGAATTGTTGGGCTTCCTTTTTGCTGGAAGGTGGGACAAAATCCAAAATCTTTTGCCTTGCTTTTAGGTAAAATCTCCATGTGGCCTTTGCTCCATAGGATACCTAGAAATTTTACAGAAGGCCCTTGTATCTTATTAGGATTTATTTCCCAATCTTTCATTCTCATATGTTCTAGAAATTCCTGTAGTGCTTGTTCTATATCCATTTGTTCTGGTTCCCTGTATCATAATATCGCCAATATAATGTGTTAATTAAATACTTGTAAACTTTAATTTGTCCAAATGTTCTGCCACTGTTCTGTGACAGATAGTGGGGCCTATACAAATATCCCTTTGGCAGCCTTGTAAAAGTACATTGCTGCTCCTGCCAAGTAAATACAAATTGATCCCACTGTGAGGGGTTAATGGGAATGGTAAAGAATGCATTAGTCAAATCTATAACTGCATACCACTGACCCATATATGGCTGTATCTTTTCTATCAGTGTAATAGTGTCCGAAACAGCAGCAAATATAGAGTGACTTTATTTAATTGTCTATAATCCACTGACATTCTCCAGGTGCCATCAGATTTCTTAACTGACCACACTGGGTTATTCCATTCTATGGAAGTGGGAATTAAAACTCCTACTTTTTAATAGTAGCAGTGATTTCTTCTTGCCCTCCCCCATATCCCTATATTGTTTCAGAGTAATAACTTTAGATAGTTGGGGTAACATAATAGGGGGTATATTACCTACTTGTACTACTTTCACATCAAATTTCCTAACTCTAAACTGGTATTTTCCTTTAGGTAAATGTAGAGTCATTCCCAACAATATAGCTATGCCAATTATATACTCTGGAATAGGAACAAATTCTACAGAATACTCCTTCTTTTAGGCATTTGTCCAATCTTCGTTACCAATCTCATCTGCTTGGCAGGTATTTATTTTCCACCCAAACTGGTAATAGTAATAGGGGTTCAAAAATAGTAATAGGGATTCCTTTCTTAAATTTAGTGAGATTTCCATCTATCAGAGAGGCCTCTGCCCTGATGTCAATCAAAGACCTAGTAATGGTGGCTGAACCATTTTTCCAATATATATCAAGTCCAATCTGGGGTCTATAATCATGTCTCCTAACTTCCTGGATTGTCACTGAGGTTTGGCCAACATCTTAGTCTCCCTTAAAATGTTACAAAAGATGTGTACAAAGAAAGGAGAACAGAAGGAGCAGAGAAAGTCATTTTCACTTCTCCATTTTCGCTATCTCCTCCACTTTGTTCCTTATACATTTGATATAACTCCTGTACAGGCATCCCATCAATCTTGTCCTTGCTTTCCCTAGCCTTTAAAAGAGTGGTAAACATCTCTCCTAGACATCTTATTATTATTACCATTACCCTTCTGGGAGCTACTTTTTGTTTGCAGACTGTTTCTATTCCAATCAGACTTTCTATTCATACTTCCCCATTCTCCTAGATCAGTTAATTGGGATATCTCATCTAAAACTTCAACCAGAGTCCATCCTCTCTCACTTAAAAGCAAAGTTATAATTAAGTGTTTGTAGACAGGAAGAGCAGTTTTCACCAAAGTTATTTCTATGATGGCAGTTTTCATAACTTCTTCCTGCAGTTTTTATATTCCATCTTTAAGTGAGTACAATGGCTGGTCCCTTCTAGGCTACATAAAGTCAGTTAAATATTGATTTGTACATCCTTTGGCAACTAGGGTCAATAAATTAGCATCCAGGGGGGGCCAAGGGTCATGCCATATTCTCTTGTAGCTTACTGTATGAATAGATTACTACTAACTCCAATAAACTTTATACAATACTTTGAATCTAACCAAAAATCCACCTGCCCCACTATCATTTATCCTTAACAGCCATGAAATTAGAGGTTCCCCAGGTCTTTGTGTAAATCTACTTATTTTATCAGTAATTTCTTATTGAGTGAAATCCTTAGTAACTTCCTTGAACATTTGATTTCTTCCCTGTAGCTGTTCACCATTTCTTAATTGGATGGGCATCTGCCTCCTCATGAGGGTACTTTTTCACATGATCTCTCCATGCTTCATCATCTAAAATACTTTCATCCTCAGTGTTATCCCAAATCTCTCGTCCCACAGGTGTGGGTCCTAGTTAACAGTGTCTGTAGCAAATGTACAATCTTATTTCATAATATGTGGGTAGTCTAATCCTCCTATAATGCCTCAGTCTCTGAGGAAGGAAAAAAGAATTAGTTTTATTAGTTTATATCTGCTTTGGAGCAGACTCCAAAGTTCTAACTATAAACCTGTTTTGAACTTAAGTCCTAGGCACTCTAGCTTTTCCAGGTTTTTCTGCTGGGCTGGCTGGCTGCAACATCCCCCCCCCCCCCCCAGGAATTCTGGATCCAATGTGGTCATAGCATTTATACCACTTCTTTTTTTTTTCTTTGCAAGGCAATGGGGTTAAGTGGGTTGCCAAAGGCCACATAGGTAATTATTAAGTGTCTGAGGTCAGATTTGAACTCAGGCACTCCTGACTCCAGGGCTGGTGCTCTATGCATTGTGCCACCTAGCCGCCCCAGCATTTATACTACTTCTGCCTAGAAATTGAGAAAGTCAAACAAAGAAAAACAGAAAGAAATACCCCAGGTCCATTTCTCAGAACCAAAGCTAGAAAGAGAGAATGGGAGATATCTCTTCTCTTTCATTTTATGGTACCCAAATGTAGATAAACTAAATGGATCCTTTACCCTTTGTATGATAAGTTTTTAAAAAGGGTATCTGTTCTAGCTATGCAGCCATTTAGAGGCTACTCTCACATACAAGGTAAGAGAATTTAGTATGCAGGGTATCTGCATGTTAGGCAATCTGGCCATACTTCAAGCTTCATTACAGACTCATTACAGAGATTCTGGGAAGGGAAAAAAACTGTCTCTGGTCTTAGCCCCCATTCTTGTGCGGGATCCTTCACAATCCTAGGTGAGAATATTGGATTATGATATACAAGATCTTCTTCACTTGAGATAGCACTTTCTGAGTTCTTATCTGGCTCAGGCAAGGCAGTCTTGATAAAACTGATAAACAGTCTTTTTTTGTTGTTGTCAACCTGTGTCTCTTTAGCAGATTTTTTTGAATTGTCTTTATAGAGCCGCTGATACTGTCTAGGGATTTTGTGTAAACTGGAAAACTTTGTTCTTTGTTCTTTCTCAATAGTTTGAGAACCCCCCCCCCAGTTTCTCAATAAAATTCTGTCTGTTTTCAACAACATATTTGGGGGGGGTAGATAGATGGCACAGTGGATAGAGCACCAGCCCTGGAGTCAGGAGGGCCTGAGTTCAAATCCACCCTTGGGCAAGCAACTTAACCCCATTGCCTTGCAAAAAAAAAAAAAAACCTAAATAAAAATAACATATTTGGGTACCATATTTATTTTGTCAGAACTCTTCTGACCTGAAGTCACAGCTAGTTATTAAGCTTTCTTCAGCTCCTCAGCTAAAAATTGTATCTTCTTGTCTAAGAACTCTAAAACCCAAGTAAATAGATAGTTTTGTCTCTTGCCACCATCAACTGTGGTATAAAGCCTGCAGTATAATTTCTTCTGGAATTGTACACATATTCAACATATACTACACATGAACTTCACTGAAACTTTTATCTAGCTCTCCATATTTCCAACTTTATTGATTTAATTATAAAGTAGTAGATCAGATTAAGATGGTGTGTGAATTATTTTTCAAGTTTTTTCAGGTAACTTAAAGATAAGATTTCCATTCAAATCCTATCTCAGGGGGCAGCTAGGTGATGCAGTGGATAGATCACTGGTCCTGGGATCAGAAGGACCTGGATTCAAATCTGACCTCAGATACTGTGTGTTGTCACTGTGTGACCTTGGGCAAGTCACTTAGCCCCACTGCCTTACCAAAAAAAAAAAAAAAGATAAATCCTATTTCAGATTCTTATCAAGATACCTGATCTCATTTTCTATATTTACAAAATAATTGACAGTACCTACTTTTTTGGCATGTGTAAGGAACAAATAACATATGTAAAGCACTCTACAAAAATCAAAACACTATGTAAATATTATTGCTATTGTTTATTTTTGTGGGGGGTATTTATATTTGTGGGAGGGGTTTTGAGAATAGCACATTATATTCTTTGACACTTCTATATTGGGGAATAACTTTTCTTATTCATAATTTTGGTGGGTTGTATTTTAATCTATTTGATATCTTTTTTTAGTTTTAAAAAATCCATAATTTATATTCAGCATTTCACATTTATATTCCAGGTTATAATCATTTAAAAGTATTTATTCAACAACCATACATTGTTAAATTACTCATTTTGTTAGGGGGGAATATGATCTTTATTTTACTAGTATTATTCCTTTCTCATCTTTAATGTTCTCTCCCACTTTTTCTTCCTCCTTCCCCCTTTCCCTCACTTGCAAACATATTCAATTCTAACACTAAACAAAATTCCTACATTTTACTGTATTCACAAAAATTTGACTTCCCTGCCATGCCAGACCTTTGACATAAGGGTATAATTCTGGAATGTCCTCCTCTCCTCATTGTTTCTTTTTTCTTTTTCACTCTCATTGTTGATCACTGCATCTCATAAACATCTTATTCTTCTCTTTCTTTTTCCCATTTCTTTGTATCATTCAATGAAGCCCATACTGCTTATTGCTTATTACTTTTTATTATTTATCTTCAGGTTAACAGCATTGAGAAACACATTAGTTAATCACTAGATATAAGAATCCTTTGATTTTGCTACTCATCTAGAGATAATGCATCTTGGTCTCTGGGGCCTAATTGAGTTTGTATTTTAGAAATTACCTTCAGGTTATCTCTAGGCACCACAAATGGTTTACTTATGTGATTTGTTAAGTCAATATTCATTTAAGAATTCATTGATTGAGGAATGGTTAAACAGATTTTGGTAACTGAATTCAATAGATATTATGATATATGAAATGATAAATAATGTTTCATTTACTTCAGATTATTCTGCTTCATCACCAGCTATAGGCACAAGTATGAAAGGTAATATTACATTGTTATTAGAGCACAATATGCCCTGAAACAGGTTTCTGCTTTATGTGGACCTAGCAGATACCAACAGGTATCACATTCTACATCCCAGTCCAACATGGTCATGTTTCATATCTTGACAGAGAACATCTTGTCCTTTCTGATGTTGGAATATGAGATTTGTGATCCTCTTTGTCCTTTGTCTAAATAATGGCAATTCAGGTGGGTTTGCCTGGCTACCAGTAAAACAGACTTTATTTTCCACGTATGTTTCCTGACTTGAATTTGTTCATCATATTGACCTGAGCTTTCTTAGTTTTTATTGATTTCTTCTCTTGATTATTTTCACCAGTTTCACTGTGAATAGAATACTCTATCCATTTCTTTTGTAAATTGACTATCTGAGAATATTTTTCTTTTGTCATTTCTTTCTGATTGTCTTGAGGCATAATAGTTCCTTATAACTCTTCTTTTTGTTTATTCGAGTGATTTCCACCCCCAACCCTACTCTTCCAAAAACCAATTTTTCCATTTTGTTTTCTTTTTTGAAGATGATATTGAGGAACATGTAAAAATCAGCTTTGGAAGTGAATAGAACCTAGGTTCAAATGTTTCCTCTGAATCTGTACCCTATTCAAATTAAAATTTTTATCAACCTCAATTACCCTCCTCCCCCACCTTTGACCTAGGACCAATTTATTAAGTTATAGGTAGATTTTGTTTATTTTGAAGGAGGGAAAGATTTACTTACAATTGTACATGGTAAAATTAGTTAATATGGCTTCATATATTTGGTTTTGACACACTGTCCTATAGCTTATCTGATCTTTTGTGGTTAGTAGTATGATTCCTTAGAAAACTTACAAGGATTTTGTACCTGCTTGATGACTGTAGATAAGTGGTGGAGTTCAGGACTGTTTTTACTATCTGTGTTGGTACCTACAGTTTGAAAAGGGAAATAATAATAACAACAGTGATACTAGCAATATCTACTCAAATTTATCTATTTAAAATTTATAAAACTGAGTACTTTGGTATTAGCAAGCAGGAAGAGAGTACTTTAAGAAATCTTTATAGTGATGTACTCACAAAGTCTTCATGTGTACATATATTGAAGGGCTAGACTCTCTTGGAACCTTTTTTTTTAATTATTCTTTTTGAAAGTTCCCCAAAAGTGTAAAGTCAGAATTTTTCCAAACTTTATTAGAAAAAAGGGACAAACAAAAATAATAAATCTATGTTTACAGATTCAATCTATGCCTTGCATAGAGTAGAAATACAAATATCAACTAAATGTATATGTGTGTATTGTGTATGCTAGGGCCATAAGAGATCTCAGGAACCAACAAATGGAAATCTTCCTCATGAGTGTACTCTGAGTAGGAAGACCTGGATTGCCACCCCAACTTTCCCCTTAGCTAATTGTGTGAACTGGTATTGTTTTAGATGCCTCAGTTTTGGAATCTGCAAAATGGCAACAATATAATTATAAGGATAAAATAAAATTCCTAATACTGGACTTATCTTTCAGAGATTTTTAGGCACAAATGAATTAATAGAATGTTGAGAATAATTCAAGGCATAAGGTGGGATGGTTTATATTGTTATTACTGTGATCTCTTTGGACTCTTACATTTCTAAGGGTATTAGAAGATTAAGGCATTCCTAGAGTTTATATCAAAAGTCATAACTCTTATGGACTTCTCAGATTCTGCTCATAAGCACTGCTGCTGATAGAGTCCTTAATCAGTATGTCCCAGAGAGGATACTTTTACTTTCCTACATTTTCTTTATGGCTATTTTGACTTCCACATTCTTCAAACTATATATGATGGGGTTCAGTAGAGGTGTCACAATGCTGTACTGCAGGGAGATGACTTGCTCCAGGATGGAGCCTGTAGCAGGGCTAAGATATTGACCCACACCTGTTACAAAAAACAAGGTCACCACAATCACATGGGAGGAACAGGTAGAAAAGGCTTTCCTCCTGCCTGAGGCTGAGCTGATCTTCAGGATGACAGAAATAATTTTAGTATAAGAAAACATGATGGGGAAGAAGCAACCAAAGCCAAAGATGACCAAGGTAGTAAACAAAATCATCTTGTTAGGAAAGAGGTCAGTGCAGGAGAGAGGTAACAGTTCAGGCATCTCACAGCTATAATGGTGGATGAAGTAGGGGCCACAGAAGTGCAGCCTCAACAAAGGAAGGGTGTTGATCAGGGAGTTGGTGACTCCAAGTAGACAAGAACCACAAGTCAGAAAGACACAGAATTGTTTGCTCATGACCATCACATAAACCAGAGGGTTGCAGATGGCTGAGTAGCGGTCATAGGCCATAGCTGAGAGGACTAAGGCTTCAGATGAAGCAATAAAAAATGTCAGTCCAATCTGTACTAGGCATCCACTGAAGGAGATGGTTTTGTTCTTGGTCAATAGTATTTGAACTAACTTTGGTACCATGACTGAGGAATAAAAGACATCAAAAAAGGATAAGTTCACCAGGAAGAAGTACATGGGTGTGTGCAGGTGAGAATCTGTCTTGATGACTGCCATTATCAAAAGGTTTCCAACCAAGGTAAGAAGGTAAATCAATAAGAAGATGAAGATCAAAGCATAATGAATGTGAAGACTGCTGGAAAATGGTAGAAGAATAAATTCTGCATCTTTGGTCTGATTATTTGGCATCATTTGTTTAGAAAAATCCCTCCCTGGGAATTAGGGGTATCAATCAAGCAACCAACAAGTCTTCATTGACCAACTAGTAGGTATTCAACACTGTGCCAAACATTATGGAGTAAACTCTCAGAAATCAAAGATATGTTCCCTAATGTCTTATGGACATGATCTTTGTGAGGAGACAAGATGGAAATATCAGAAAAGCTTATGGAACAAAAAATAAATGCAAAATAAAAATTAAGCTTTAAGTTGTGTAGTCAAAACTAGGCACTAGAGGAGTAGAAATGAATAGAGAACAGTAATGATTGGAATGGTCAAGGACTATTGGCATTATGGGAGAAAAGAGATGACTTTAATTCAAAACTAGAACTTAGTATTATCATTATTTAGTTCTCCCTTTTAGCTATGAAATTAAATAGAATCTTGGGTTGTATCCATCTTCTAGTGAGTAGATGTCAAAGAGTATGCCAATATGCACTGATAGAGGAAGTTTCTCAAGAGGAGTTCTGAATTGGTCTACCTGGTTAAAAAAAAAAGAACAAATTAACAAATGAAGAAATTTATTATCTTTTCCTCAAAAGTGACTTCTCATCCAGACATTTTTTCCCTGCCTTGCTCCCTTCATCCCACTGTTCTCTTCTAGAATGACTTCATTTCTTTTCCTCATATTGGTCTGTTCAAATTTAGTACATCCATATTCTCTATATTACCTTCTTCCATTCCTTGAAGTAGAAATGATCTCTTGCCTCATCTTCCACTATAGTTTGCTCAAAATTTGCTATAACAGAGATACTCAAATAACTTGGATATTAGTTAATTGTTGGATCCCTCCTTATAGTTCCAGGGCATTGGGGGGGGGGGTGCATCTACATATCAAAGCACAGGCAAGAGAGCATAAGACATTGGAAGTGCTGTAAATTAGTCTTTGGCTGAGGAAATGAGTAAACAACAGAAAAAGAATAATCTGACCACAGAGAATTACTTTAGTCCCATGGAAGGTCAAAACACATACTCAGATGATGACAAAATCAAAGCTTCCATATCCAAAACCACCAAGAGATATAGAAAATGGATTCAGACTATGGATGAGCTCAAAAAAAGACTTTGAAAAGCAATTAAGGGAGGTGGAGGAAAAGTTGGGAGGAGAAATGACAGCAATGCAGAAAAATCATGAAAACCAAATCAAAAGCTTGATGAAAAACATACAAAAAAATACTGAAGAAAATAATCTGTTAAAAACCAGTTTAAGGGGGGCAGCTAGGTGGCATAGTGGATAAAGCACAGGCCCTGGAGTCAGGAGTACCTGGGTTCAAATCCAGTGTCAGACACTTAATAATTCCCTAGCTGCGTGGCCTTGGGCAAGCCACTTAACCCCATTTACCTTGCAAAAAAAAACCTAAAAAAAAAACAGTTTAAGCCTAATGGAAAAAGCAAAACAAAAGGCAAATGAAGAGAATGCCTTAAAAAGCAGAACTGGCCTGCTGGAAAAGGAGATAAAAAAGCTCTCTGAAAAAAATAACTCCTTCAAATTCAGAATGGAACTAAAGGAAGCTGATGACTTTGCAAGAAATCAGGAAAAAATTAAAACTCTTCCAAAAAAAGCCAAAAATTAGAAGAAAATGTGAAATATCTCATTGGAAAAAACAGTCCACCTCGAAAACAGATCCAGAAGAAATAATTTAAAAATTATTGGGCTATCTGAATGCCATGGTCAGGAGAAGAACCTAGACTTCATTTTTCAAGAAATGATACAGCAAAATTGCCCTGAGATCCTAGAAGCTGAGGGTAAAATAGAAATCCAGCAAATTTACCAGTCACCCCCTGAAAGAGATCCCAAAAGAAAAACTTCTAGGAATATTATAGCCAAATTCTTACACTCCCAAATCAAAGAGAAAATTCTAAAAGCTGCCAGAAACAAACAGTTCAACTACTGAGGTCCCATAGTCAGGATTACACAGGATCTGGCAACATCTACAATAAGGGCTCATAGGGATTGGAATATGATATTCCAGAAGGCAAAAGATCTTGGTTTACAACCAAGAATCAACTACCCAGCAAAACTGAACATCCTCTTTCAGGGGAAAAGATGGATTTTCAATGAAACAGAGGGCTTTCAAACTTTCCTATTGAGGGGAGGCTAGGTGGCACAGTGGATAAAGCACCAGACCTGGAATCAGGAGTACCTGAGTCCAAATCCAACCTCAGACACTTAATAATTACCTAGCTGTTTGGCCTTGGGAAAGCCACTTAACCCCATTTGCCTTGCAAAAACATAAAAAAACCTTTCCTATTGAGATGACCAGAGCTGAACAGAAAGTTTGATCTTCAAGTACAGGACTCTGGTGAACCATAGAGAAACTTGATGATGTTGAACTGTTTGTATTCCTGCACAGGAAGATTTTGATAACCCATATGAACTTTCTCATTTATAAGAGCTGTTAGAAGGAGTATATATAGACAGGACATAGGAAGGAGTAGAATATGATGGTATGATGTGGTAAAGGGATGGAGTCAATGGATGATGGGGGAAAGTACTGGGAGGAAGGAAAAGGAGATGAAGAAGAAGCTGAGAGATTTCAAATGAATCAAGAAAAAGCTTTTTCAATGGAGTGGAGGGGGGAAGGCAAGGGGGAATTAGTGAGCCTTCATTCTCATTGGAAATGGCTCAGGGAGGAAATGATATGCACACTTAATAGGGTGAGGAAATCTATCTTACCCTGGAGAAGGATTGGGAAGAAAGGGATGGGATGGGAGGGGGGTGGAATTGGGAGAAGGAAGGGGGGAACAGGTGATAGAAGAGGGAAGATTAAGGGAGAGGGTACTCAGATTCTACACAGTTTTGGACAGGGCCAGGATGTAAGGAGAGAGAGAATAGAATAAATGAGAGTGAAGAGAAATAGAGTGGAGGTACAGCTAGTAATAGTAACTGTGGGAAAAATATTGAAGCAACTTCTCTGGTGGACTTATGATAAAGAAAGCAACTCACCCCAGAGACAGAGCCATTGAAATCTGAACACAGACTGAAGTACAATGTTTTTCTCTCTGCCTCTCAAGAATGAGGTTTCTCATATTCTTGGGGGGGAGGGGTTTATGTTTATTCTTATGTTTACTCTTATAACACAATCAATTTACATCAATGTATGGCATGAAAACAATGTAGAGACTATCAGACAGCCTTCTGTGTGTGGGGGGAGAATTGTAGGATTCAGAGTCTTACAAAATATGATGGGTACATATTACTATTGTATGTAATTGGAATAAATAAAATGTTAAAATGTCAAAAAAAGAAAGTTATCTTTTCATGTTTTGGAAAAATAAATAAAAAGATATATAGGTAAAGAAAAGGAAAAACAAAAGGTAATTGAAGAAAATAAAATCCTAAAAATTAGAATTGAACAGCTAGAAACAAATGAATCTACAAGACTATAAGATTCCATAAAAAAGGGCTAAAAAAATTGAAGAAAATGTAAAGTATCTTCTAGGGGAAAACAAATGACCTGGAAAATAGATCCAGGAGAGATGATCTACAAATCATTGGATTACTGGAAACCCTGGACCAACAAAAGAACCTGGAAAACATCATGCAAGAAATTATAAGGGAAAACTGCCCCAATCTACTAGAACAAGGTAACAATATAACAACTGAAAGAATCCACAGAACCCCTCTGGAAAGAGACCCCAGGATAAATACTCCAAGGGCTATAATAGCCAAATTCCAGAACCCTCAAATAAAAGAGAGAATATTGCAAACAGTAAAAAGAAAACAATTCAAATACAAAGGGAACACAATCAGACTAACACAGGATCTATCAGCCTCAACAATGAAGGATGGCAAGAACTGAAATAACATATTTCAGAGAGCTAAGGACCTGGGATTACAATCCAGAATGTATTACCCTACAAAATTCAGCATATATTGTCGGAGGGAAAGATGGATGTTCAATGAAATATAGGACTCCCAGAATTTCCTGACACAAGACCAGAACTGAACAGAGAATCCAATCGCCAAATACATGACTTTGAAGAGTTACATAAAAAAGGTAAATGAAAAAGGTGACTGAAAAAAAACAAAACTCTTTTAAACAAATATTGATCCCTAAAAGGGAAGATATAACAATTCTAACTCATTAGAACTTTACTTCTCTAAGGAAAATTAGAGGGTAGAATATAATTGAAGAGAATGAAGAGAAAGATACGGGTTTAATTGGGTCTTGTCTCTAATTGAAGAGGTCCAAGATCTCACTATGTCTGAAACAAAAAGTCCTGAAAAAAAAAAGCAGGAGTGTCAATTTTCACTCACTTTGTCTAATGAGGGCATCATAAACCTCTAGAAGCTGAGCCCAGCATCCCAGTACTTAGCGATCTTTATACATCATAAACTATGAGGACCTGAAACAGTGGCTATATTACTTACAATCATTTGTAAAGTTGTCAGTGAGACCTCCAGAGTCTCCCAGTACTTAGAGATATTCATGATTCTTTCAGTTAATTACATTAGAGTTTGAATCAACCTGTGCTTCACTTAACAAGGTGTTAAGTACTTTGAATTGGGGGGTGGGGCTAAAGCGGGAGACACAATAGGCTTTGGTTCACTTAAGATGTTAAGTACCTTGAGTGGGGGATGGGGTAAAGCATAAAAGAAAATAGGCTTGGGGGGGAAGGACACAAATAGTTCAAGAAATGATATGGCTCTGGATGATATTTTGAGTTGTGAGGATGACTGTGTGTATTTGAAAAATACTTGTAAGGGGGATAAGATAAAAAATGATTATAATTATGATTTGATGCAATTTGAGTCAATGCTGCTTATCAAGCAATCTAATAAACAATCTGTGATGATATCTTGATAACAATAGGAGCTTATGAAGGAAACAAGAACAAGGTAACTTAACTGAGCAGTTATTGATGATACGTGATTAATAATATTAGAGCACCAAGGGAAGAGGCACAAAGATTTATAAAGGGAAAGGAGGGAGAATGCAAATACTGAGTAAGTTCTATTCAATAGATTTAGCCTAGTGAGGAAATAAGGTACATTCTCACTTGGGTTTAAAACTAACAATCTGGGGGGGGGGGGGGGCTGGGAACGGGGAAAGATAAGGGAAGAGGGATTGATAAAAGGGAATGGAAGGTATAAATGAAAACAAACTGAAAACTAAAATTGTAAAAGAAAAATCAGAGGGGAAAGTCAGTAAAATTTTGGTGAGGAGGAACAAGAGAAAAGGAAAGAGATAAATATAAATGGAGAAAGATAGCATGGAGGGAAATACAGAATTAGTCATCTTAACTGAAAATGTGAATGCGATGAACTGTCCCATAAAACAGAAACAGATAGCAGAATGGATTAAAAAACAGAATCCTACAATGTGCTGTTTACAAGAAACACATTTGAAGCAGAGAGATACACACAGGGTAAAGGTAAAAGGTTGGAGCAAAATATATTATGCTTAAGTGGAAGTAAAAAAATTTGGGGGAGCGATCCTAATCTCAGACAAAGTAAAAGCAAAAATCAGTTTCATTAAATGGGAGGAAGGAAACTTCATCTTCTTAAAAGGCACCATTAGAAATGATGTTATATCATTATTAAACATATATGCACATCCAGATTCCTGGAGGAAAAGCTTGAGTGAATTGCGAGGAGAAATAGACAGAAAACTTTAATAATGGGAAACCTCAATCTCCCTCTCCCAGAACTAGATAGATCTAACAACAAAGTATACAAGGAGTTAAGAAGGTGAATGAAATCTTAGAAAACTTAGATATGATAGACCTCTGGAGAAAACTCAATGGGATAGAAAAGAATATACTTTTTTCTCAGCAACACATGGCACCTTCACCAAAATTGACCATGTACAAGGGCACAAAAACCTTAAAATCAAATGTAGAAAGGCAGAAATAATAAGTGCACATTTCTCAGACCATGATGCAATAAAAATTAATGTAATAAAGGGAAAGATAAAACAAGAACTAATTGGAAATTAAATAACTTTATCTTAAATAATGGGTGGATCAAATAGCCAATAATAGAAATAAATAATAATTATATCCAAGAAAATGATAATGAGATATCATACCAAAATTTATGGAATGCAGTCAAGGAAGTTCTGAGGGGAAACTTTAAATCTCTAAATGCCTATATAAATAAAATAGAGAAAGAGGAGATCAGTGAGCTAGGTATACAACTAAAAAAGCTAGAAAAAAAACAAATTAAACATCCTTAATTAAATACTGAATTAGAAATTCTGAAAATCAAGAGAGAGATTAATAAAATGAAAGGCAAGAAAACCATTGATCTCATAAATAAAACTAAGAGTTGGTTTTATGATAAAGTCAATAAAATAGACAAAAGAAAGAAGATAGCCAAATTACCAGTATCAAAAATGAAAAGGGTGAACTAACCACCAATGAGGAGGGAATTAAAAAAGATAATTTGGAGCTACTTTGCCTAACTATATGCCAATAAATTGGACAATTTGTGAGAAATGGATGAATATTTACAAAAATACAAAGTGCCCAGATTAACAAAAGAAGAATTAAATTACTTAACCCCATTTCAGAAAAAAGAAATTTGAAGAAACCATCAATAAACTCCCTAAGAAAAAGTCTCCAGGTCCAGATGGATTTACAAGTGAATTCTACCAAACATTTAAGGAACAATTAATTCCTATTCTACATAAACTATTTTAAAAAATAGGAGAAGGCGTTCTACCAAACTCCTTTTATGACACCAACATTGTGCTGATACCTAAACTAAGAAGAACCAAAACAGACGAAGAAAATTATAGACCAATCTCCCTTATGAATATTGATGCAAAATCTTAAATAATAAAATTTTAGTAATGAGACTATACAGCAAGTTATTACAAGGATCAGGTTGGATTTATACCAGTCATGCAAGGATGATTCTATATTCAGAAAACACTCAACATAATTAAACATATAAACCAACAGAAATCATATGATTATCCCAATAGATATTGAAAAAGCCTTTGATAAAATACAACATCCATTCTTATTAAAAACACTAGAAAGTTTAGGAATAAATGGAGTTTTCCTTAAAATAATAAATAGTATCTATCTAAAAACCATCAACAAATATTATATTTAATGGGAATAAATTCAGAGCATTTCTAACAAATTCAGGGGTGAAACAAGGTTGACCATTATCACCATTACTATTCAATGTAGTTTTAGAAATGCTAGCAGTAACAGTAAGAGAAGAAAAAGAAATTGAAGGAATCAGAATTGGCAATGAGGAAGCAAAACTTTCACTCTTTGCAGTATACCTAGAGAACTTGAGAAAATCATAATTCAGTAAAGTAGCATAAAGTAGTATAAAATAAAACCACACAAATCATCAACATTTATATATATGTGTGTGTGTGTGTGTGAGTGTGTGTGTGTGTGTGTGTGTGTGTGTGTATGAACAATAAAGTCCAAGAACAAGAAATAGAAAGAGAAATACCATTTAAAATAACTGTAGACAACATTAAATACCTAGGAATCTACCTCCCAAGACAAATCCAGAAACTGTATGAACATAATTATAAAGTTCTCCTCACCCAAATAAAGTCAGATCTAAATAACTGGAAAAAAATGTCAAATGCTCATGGTTAGGTTGAGCTAATATAATAAAAATGACAATTCTACCCAAATTAAATTATTTATTCAGTGCCATACCAATCAAATTCCCAAGCAACAAAAGGGCAAGAACAGCCAGGGAACTGATGAAAAAAAGGTAAAGGAAGGTGGCCTAGCTCTACCAGATCTAAAACTATACTATAAAGCAGCAGTCATAAAACCTGCCTGGTACTGGTTAAGAAATAGAGTAATAGGACAGCTAGATGGCGTAGTGCATAGAGTACCAGCCCTGGAGTCAGGAGTACCTGAGTTAAAATCTGGCCTCAGACACTTAATAATTACAATTAAGTGTCTGAAACTGGATTTGAACCCAAGTACTCCTGACTCCAGGGCTGGTGCTTTATCCACTGCGGCACCTAGCCACCTCAATCTTAATGATTTTAATCACTTTTTAAAACACATTAACATGTCATTACTTATGTTATCTATTCTTTGCTTTCTAGAATACAATCAGCTTGGGCAGAAAGATACCAAATTTTACTCCTCTGGAAACAATGCAAAGTGGCAGATTGCCTTCTGTGGGGGTGTGGGGAGGGA